>NC_059426.1:164312081-164612081 GCF_021028975.2 Sphaerodactylus townsendi
AGAAGGAATGAGACAGAAGCTTATGAAATTAGTGCTTGGTGTGTAACTCCAATGAGAGCCAGTGTTGCGTCATGATTAACATTTCCGGACTAGGATCAGGGAAACCTAGGTTCAGATCCTACCTCTGCCATGGAAACTGGGTGGGTGACCTTGAGCCCCACTCAGCCTCAGCCCTGGCAAGTGTTTGGATGGGAGACCTCCAAGAAATATCAGGGTCATGATGCAAAGAAAGGCAATGGTAAACCATCTCTGAACATCTTTTGCAATGAAAACCCTGTGGGGTTGCCCTACGTCAGGGGTCTGCAACCTGCGGCTCTCCAGATGTTCATGGACTATAATTCCCATCACCCCCTGCCAGCATGGCCAATGGTCATAAGAACATAAGAACAAGCCAGCTGGATCAGACCAGAGTCCATCTAGTCCAGCTCTCTGCTACTCGCAGTGGCCCACCAGGTGCCTTTGGGAGCTTTGAGGTCATCTAGTCCACATCTGGAGAGCCGCAGGTTGCAGACTACTGCCCTAAGTCAATTGTGACTTGGCGGCCAAAAAAAAACAACTACTCCAAAAATATTAGAATTTTGCAAACCTCTAGTGAACTTGAAGAAGAAGAGTTTGAACAAACACCCAGTGAGGTGGGTGGGGCTGAGAGAGCTCGGAAGAACTGTGACTAGCCCAAGGTCACCCAGCCGGCATGTGTTGGAGGGCACAAACTAATCTGGTTCACCAGGTAGGCCTCCACAGCTCAAGTGGCAGAGCGGGGAATCAAACCTAGTTGTCCAGATTAGAGAGCACCTGCTCTTAACCACTACACCATGCTGGCTCTCCTTGGTAGGTAATTGGTTATGAACAAACAGAAGGAAAATAATAATTCATGTAGTGCACAGTTGGTAGAATTTGAGACCACAGAGTGTAGTGATGGCTTTAAAAGAGATTAGGCATGTTTTAACGGGATGGGATGGCTATTAGCCACAGTGATGCATTGGAACCTCCTTTATTCGTAGGCAGTACAACTTGTTGTCAGTGATAGGAAAAAGGTTCTTTCATGCTGTGCATCTTCTGGTTGGGTGCTGTTTGAAACAGAATGCAGAGTCCAAAGAACCACTGGGTCTGATCCAGCCGGAGCGTTTTGCATGTTTTGTTTAGGCGCCTTTAGACTCCTTCGGTGTTTAACCGAGAACATGGTTTTAATTGCAGATAGGATTTTTGACAGCGAGTCTATCTCTCTGTGAGACATTATTAGAATTATTAGAAATGTTAATATGCAAGTTTTTGCAATAAAAGTCACCTGTGAATTGCATGTTCTGCTTCTTTTGCACAAAGGCCGTTCCGGTCGCGTTTCAGAAGGCTACTGCTACAGGCTAATTTACAAAGACTTCTGGGCAAACTACATACCGGAGAGCTCCGTTCCTGAGATGGTGGTAAGTGTTACATGTAGTGTTTGTGTATTTGAGGCTGGACATGTTCCCCCCCCCCCCAGGTGATGTAATAAACCCTTAGTTGCTGATAATGAGGATGCTCAACTCTCCCCTCTCCTTCGTATTTTTGGTCAAGAAGGTGTTGGAGGCTTTGGTCATACTTCAAAAGCCAATAAAATCTGTTTGTCCAGAGACGACGGTGAAACTAATATAAGTGCGTGCTTGGTAGGCATGGCTGGTTTGCTGTATTGTCACGAACTTCATCTCTCAGGAAACCTTTCCAGCGTTTCCATATCGTGGGAGCAAGCAGAGAAGCCTGCATTTGGTTCCCAGTCAGTCTCCCAGTAGTTCATGCATAAGTAGCCTCCGCCTATTCTGCTCCCAGTTACAGCTTTTGATGCTTTTTTGTTGAAAGAGAAAAAAATCAATTGTCAAAAGAATATTGATGCACGTTTTATGTGTTCCTGTGGCGACAGCGTGTAGAGAACCCCGCCTGCGTCTTGACTGTCACGAGAATAAAAATTTGATGTAACACTGTATAACAGACTTCCCTCCATGGTACACCTTTGAAGATGCCAGCCACAGATGCAGGCGAAACGTTAGGAACGAGATCCACCAGGCCACGGCCACACAGCCCGGAAAACCCACCAGAACCAAAAATTTGATGCTTTTTAAAATGTTAGAGAGAAAAAATAGCTGCTTTTGGGTTCAAGTCAGCTCTGAGGAGAGACAAAAAATCTATATGGCATATAAGAAATGTGAGAAAGAAAATGAATGAAATTGTTCTTCTCCTGAGGAAGACATCAACGAAAACGCTTTGGAAACACGTGAGGCATTCGAGAGACTTACTTTGATTGATTTTATAAGTTGTTATCAACATGGATATAATTTATGAACTGGATATTGAACTTTGGTTTCTACATAACAATTTGAAATATATTTATTGGGTGTAAATAGAACCCAATTCTTAGTTGGTTAAACCATGGATATGGTCTTCTTATTTTTGAATGTGATACACTCATACCTTGTGAATTGTTATACTAAAATCTGTTGAAAAGAAATCATTTTACATATTATATTGGCTAAGTGCAACCTCTGTTTAAGTGTGTGACGTGTTTTTTGCTTTCCATTCCTTACGTCACACACAATTGTTGTTTGTTTGTTTGTTCATTCCTAAAATGTTAGTTTGTCAACTGGGTGCCATTTTGTTTAACCCTTTCAGCGCTGCCCATTGGAGAGTACTGTGTTGAAGGTAAAACTGCTCAACATGGGAGAGCCCAGAGCTTTGCTGGCGACAGCCCTTTCTCCCCCCAACATCAGTGACATCGAGCGCACCATTCTGCTGCTGAAGGAGGTCGGTACTTCTCTTTGGCACGTTGTTTTATTTTATTTCCAACATTTACGTGACGCCTTTCCGCCGAAACAGGGTCTACCAGGCTGTGAACAACACGGTGTTAAATTTGAAAACATTTTTTAGATATGTAAAATATTTAACAATAACAGCACAAGCATATAAACATGCAGGAGAAGTGGGAACAATGTTTTCATAGATCTAAACAAGCCATTTATGGCCATCCATTGTAATTCTGGGGAACCTGCAGCCCAAACCTGGAGCTTGGCAACCCAAAACTTGTTATAATGTGAAATACCCTACCCCTGTGGTGGCGAACCTTTGGCACTCCAGATGTTATGGACTACAATTCCCATTAGCCCCTGACAGCACGGTCAATTGGCCATGCTGGCAGGGGCTGATGGGAATTGTAGTCCATAAGAACATAAGAACATAAGAACAAGCCAGCTGGATCAGACCAGAGTCCATCTAGTCCAGCTCTCTGCTACTCACAGTGGCCCACCAGGTGCCTTTGGGAGTTCACATGTAGGATGTGAAAGCAATGGCCTTCTGCGGCTGTTGCTCCCGAGCACCTGGACTGTTAAGGCATTTGCAATCTCAGATCAAAGAGGATCAAGATTGGTAGCCATAAATTGACTTCTCCTCCATAAATCTGTCCAGCCCCTTTTAAAGCTATCCAGGTTAGTGGCCATCACCACCTCCTGTGGCAGCATATTCCAAACACCAATCACACGTTGCGTGAAGAAATGTTTCCTTTTATTAGTTCTAATTCTTCCCCCCAGCATTTTCAATGAATGCCCCCTGGTTCTAGTATTGTGAGAAAGAGAGAAAAATTTCTCTCTGTCAGCATTGTCTACGCCATGCATCATTTTATAGACTTCAATCATATCCCCCCTCAGCCGTCTCTTCTCCAAACTAAAGAGCCCCAAACGCTGCAGCCTTTCCTCATAAAGGAAGGTGCTCCAGTCCCTCAATCATCCTCGTTGCCCTTCTCTGCACTTTTTCTATCTCTTCAATATCCTTTTTGAGATGTGGTGACCAGAACTGAACACAGTACTCAAGTGTGGTCACACCACGTGCTTTATATATAGGGCATGACAATCTTTGCAGTTTTATTATCAATTCCTTTCCTGATTATCCCCAGCATAGAGTTTGCCTTTTTCTTACAGCTGCCATACATTGAGTTGACATTCCCGTGGAACTATCAATTAAGATGCCCAAATCCCTTTCCTGGTCTGTGACTGATAGCACTGACCCCTGTAGCGTGTATGTGAAGTTTGGATTTTTTTTGCCCTATGTGCATCACTTTTGCATTTTGCTACATTGAACTGCATTTGCCATTTCTGGAGCCCACTCACCTAATTTATCAAGGTCCGCTTGGACCTCCTCGCCAGAATCCTTTGTGGTTCTCCTGCCACCCTACGCTATAATTTGGTATCATCTGCAAACTTGGCCACCACGCTACCCACCCTTACTTCCAGGTCATTTATGAATAGGTTAAAGAGCACTGGTCCCAATACAGATCCTTGGGGGACACCACTCCCCACATCTCTCTCCATTGTGAGAATTTCCCATTCACACCCACTCTTTTGCTTCCTGTTTCTCAACCAGTTTTTTAATCCATAGGAGGACTTCCCCTCTTATTCCTTCATTGCTGAGTTTTCTCAATAGTCTCTGGTGAGGAACTTTGTCAAAAGCCTTTTGGAAATCCAAGTAGACAATGTCCACTGGTTCCCCCTTATCCACATGCCTATTTACATCCTCAAAGAACTCTAGTAAGTTTGTAAGACAGGATTTGCCTCTGCAAAAGCCATGCTGACTCTTTCTCAGCAGGTTTTGCTTTTGTACATGTTTTATAATTTTATCTTTAATGACAGATTCTACTAATTTACCAGGAACAGATGTCAAACTGTTCCATGATAGTCCATGACATCCATGTCCATGACATCTGGAGTGCCAAAGGTTCGCCACCACTGCCCTACCCTATGAGGGCAGAAAGATGGGGTATACATTTGGCTGCAGAATGGGAAAGTCACCATCTATGCTTGTTATGTCTATCTCTGTTGGTTATATATGCTGCTATGATTATTGTTGCCTTATATTTATTTATTTATTTATTTATTTATTTATTATATTTGTATACCGCCCTCCCCGAAGGCTCAGGGCGGTTTCCAACAAAATAAAAATTTAAAACGTCATATATATAAGTTAATTAAAATACATAAAATACATAAAATATTAAACTAGAGATGGCTTCAGCTATTCTATTCCCCCTTTTATGAACCCACGGGAGGCCAGATGTTTGCTTTTTATTGCGGTTGATATCACCCCGGCTGGCCAAACGCCTGGCGGAACAGGTCCGTTTTACAGGCCCTGCGGAAACTTTGTAAATCCCGCAGGGCCCTGATCTCACCTGGAAGCCTGTTCCACCAGGTAGGGGCCAGAGCCGTAAAAGCCCTGGCCCTTTGTGGTATAGTGTGTATGTTCCTTTAAGATATAAGTACTTAAGGACATGTAAAGAAGGGAAGTGCATGCAGCTGTTAGAGATAGAGTGCTATAGTGTGCTTGGTTGTACTTTTAATAAACATTGGATTACTGAAGTCTGGAGGCTTATTGTGAAGACATAACATTGGCGACGAAGGAGGGATGGCTTGTTTGCCTTTGAATCCGTTGGTACCTTTTCTGCAAAGTCCAGGTGAGCCTCCAACTCCTTTTACCTCTGTGGATCTTAGCCTTTTTGATAATTTTACTCTGCTTTGCAATTAGTGACACAGAATTAGTGTGTCTACAGAAGAAAGGAAGCTGGCACTGCTTGTCCACTCCTTGGGAGCAGAAGGACAATGTATTTTTCTACACACTTTCCCTTAAGGGGATGATAAAACCATATGAAACTGCTTTGCTTGGCTGCACTTCAAAGGATTTTTTTTGACTAGCCCCAAAAGGTTAATGTGAGCTGCTATGGCGCATTTCACAAAGTTTTGGCAGCGGGCACAACAACCCGAGTCAACCTTTACAATATATTGCAGCTTTGGGAGAGACTTAGTTGGCCCCTGCGAGTTTGGAATGAAACTGGCTGTTGAGGATGATAAGAGACCAACTTTGTAGAAAAAACTAACATACCCCGTGTTAGGGAAGACTGCTTTGAAACTTCTGTGAACTATCATTGGAGAAGGCAGCTATGATTATTGCAAACCAGATTGAGGAGCTTGAGTCTTAAGTGACATTGATATGATGCACCTGGGCACTGGAGGGAGGAATAGAGAAAGTGGAACTTTTGCAGAAAGCACCAAAAATTAACTTTCACCACAAAGCGAACTGGAAAGTATATACACCTACTGGACAGTCAAGGGAATATATGAAGCAGAACACTTGCCCGACAAAGAGCATGTTTTCGTTGTGGCTCTCTACAACATAATGTGCAAGGATTACTTTAAGGTGCCCTGCAAAAGGTGTACAAATGTAAATACTGTAAAAAAGATTGGGCATTTTATGCTAAAAGTGTGCCAAGACAGATGGAACAACCATCAAATTTACTGCTACATTCAATTCAAGTTGCCTGATGTAACTGTATCTTTTGAAATTTCTCTGCTTAATGGAAAGGAAGTTCTGTGTCATGGAGGGAAAAAAAATCATGTATTAATATTGTAAATTATAATTGCTACCTCGTTGGGGAAAGGGCCAGGATGTTGAGCTGATGTTAGATGCCGACTTGTTTTTCAGCAGTTCCTCTATATTACCTGAGGCAATTCTTATTTGCAAGTACTTTAAGCAGGCACCATTGGTAGAGCCCAAAGGATTGCAACTGGTATGCTATTTTAAAGAATCAAAATACTCAGTGTGTGGTTGTTTGCCTGTTATTAAAGTGAGTTTTGGAACATGCTGTGCATCAGTACAAATTCCTTATATTGTGCCTAATGGTACCTATCCTTGGCAGAGACTTTGGTTTTGCTGCATTAAGATTGATAATTGGTGGTGGATGGATCGCGTTATGGCCCCCAAGATAAAAGTGGATTTGCCACAAAGGGGTTGCCTTGGCTGTGACCAGGGATAATTCCACGCCAAGAAGTGGAGTTGTGCTGTGGGGTTTTACTCCATAAGGTAAAAAGTAGAGACCCTAATCGTGGTCCCTGT
Source organism: Sphaerodactylus townsendi (assembly GCF_021028975.2). NCBI lineage: Eukaryota > Metazoa > Chordata > Lepidosauria > Squamata > Sphaerodactylidae > Sphaerodactylus > Sphaerodactylus townsendi. Next base: position 164,318,979 of record NC_059426.1, read on the forward strand.
GCAACAGAAGTTACTTAGACGATTGCCATTTGCTGTAAGAGATGCTGTGTCAGAAGAGCTTAAGAAGCTGGTGCAGAATGACATTATTGAAGAGGTGGAGTCATCAGAATGGGTTTCAATTCCTATAGTTGTGGTAAGAAAAAAAGATGGGAAAATACGACTCTCTTGTGTAGACCTGAGAGAACCAAACAAAGCTATAGTCATTGATAGTCACCCATTGCACCTCATATAGAGGAGATATTTTCTGACTTGGCAGGGTCAAAAAAAATGTTTTCTACCACTTGACTTACAAGAGTGCATATCACCAAAGTTCATATTGCATGAAGAAAGCAGGGACCTTTACAGCATTTATTACACATGATGGATTGTTTTGATTTTAAAGCGTGTCCCATATGGGTTAGCCTCAGCTCCTGCTGCTTTTCAAAGGATGATGTCCTTAATATTAAAAGGGCAGAAGAAGGAGTCCAGTGTTATTTAGGATGACATTATTGTGTTTGGAAAGACTCCTGAAGAACATGAGAGTAATTTACAATCTTGTATTACAGTGTATTAGTGTAGCTGGGCTGGAAACTTAATATGGAAAAATGTAAACTTGGGCAGAAAAGAACTTTCTTTTTTAGGGACATAATGTGTCATCAGCTGGGCTTGGAAAACCAGATTTTAGGATCATGTGGAAGCTATTTTACAGGCACCACCCCAGAGTGATTTAGCAAAAGCTGCGTTCCTTTTTGGGTCTGACCTCATGCTGGTATGCGTAAAGTTTGTCTCCTAATTATGCTTCAATTACTGAACCACTTAGAGAGTTGTTGCGGGGGAATGTAGAGTGGGCATGGTCAACTGAGGGAGCCCAGGCCAGTTTTGATACTGTAAAAGACCTGATTGTCCATAGCCCAGCTTTAGCATTGTTTACGATCCATCATTGCCAACAATTGTAACAACGGATGCCTCAGAATGTATGGCTTGGGAGCTGTAATGACCCAGCTCCATGAGAGTAAGGTGCGGAAAAAACAGTTGCATTTGCATCAAGGCAGTTAACCCAGACTGAAAGGAAATATTCTGTGGTTGAAAAAGAGGCGCTTTGCTTTCTGTGTCTGGGCTACACAAGAAAAGTGGAGAACTTACTTGTGGGGCCATGCCTTTAAATTAAGCGTGCCTGATCATTATTGTCCCCCTGACAACATTGTTGACATCAAAAGGGTTAGGAAGGGCAGGGAATCGACCATTGCGCTAGATGAGTCCCAGCACCAGGTTGCTTTTCTTTACTTATGAGATGGAATATATAAACCAGGAAAGGAGAATGTAACTGCAGATTGCTTGTCTCGATTGCCTTTGCCATCTCCAGAGACATCGCTAGAGGAGGATATATAGAAGTAGTGAAAGCACTCCTTTCAAGGCAGTCCAATCTGCAGTTACACTGGAAAAACTTCCAGGCTGCATGTTCAGCATGTCCAACCCAGCAGAAGAAGTTAAGAAGGGTTTTGATGACAAAATAGCCCTGAAGAAGTAAAGAAAAAGGGCTTGAGGCAGAATTGATGCCCTATTTTTTAGGAGTGCGTGAGGAGTTATCCTTACAAAATGGCTGTATATTACGAGGGTACACATCGAGCTGCTGGTCCCAGAATGCTTTGCGGCCCTGCAGCTGATACGAAAACTTCGCGCATGATACACATCAAGGTAATTGTCGCGGACTAAGCAGAATTGAGGGATCTGTATTGGTGGCCTGGGATGGATTCTGGAAGTAGAAGTGGCCATTAAGGCTTGCGTTATTTGTCAATCTCATGACAAAACAGCAAAAGCAGCACTCCAGCACCATTGTCAGCCAGTTCCGTTTCCCCATTCCTGGGCTTGGGAGAAGCTTGCCATTGATATTGTGGGACCTTTTGAGGGAATACCCTATTGAGTGTCGCTATCGCTGATTACTCACTAATAGACTATTTCAGTAAGTGGCCAGAAATAGCGGTATTTACATCGAGGAGCAACTGTGGCTGTTCTGCTATAATTGGATTTATTCCATTCTCTGTAGTTTTCAGTAGAGAAGGTGACCCCAAAGAGCTGGTTTCTGATAATGGTGCTCAATTTACTTCCAGGGAGTTTGAAACCTTCCTGGCAGAACGAAATATTATACATAGGAAATCATCAGTGTATTATCCACAAGCGAATGGAGAAATTGAGCGCTTTAATAGAAGTTTGAAAGATAGCTTGCAGACAGCTAGATTGGAAGGGAAGGCATGGGTTGCGTTTACCACTGAATTTCTGCAAGCGTATAGGGCAACTAAACATGCGACAACTCAGAGATCACCAGCAGAATTGTTGCATGGGAGAGAAATGCATACTAAGTTGAATATTAGCGGATTCCCAAAAGTAAGAACCGTTGTACCATCTGAAGCTGGTTTGAGGAAAAGAGTGGAGCAGAGGCAAAAGCAGTATAAAGCTTATGCTGATGAGCATAGGTGCTAAGGATATTTCATTTGAATGTGGATCATTGGTGAGAGTAAGAAGACCAGGTATTGTGCGAAAGGGAGAATGTAAATTTACACCACCCTTTAGGATAGTGGAAAGGAAAGGACTATATACTTATAAATTGTCAGATGGTCGTATATGGAATGTTTCACATTTGGTACCTGTACATGGTAATGGTAGCAAAGTGGGTTCTGAAATAGAGGATGCCTTTTTGTTGCCAGTAACGAATGAGGATGAATTGGTTGGGGGAGAAAATAACTCTGATTCGCACCCAGGATCTTCAGGCGTGTCCCGACAGATGCCACCAGGACAACAAGGACCTTTGGATGCGCCTACACAGATACCATCATCACCACTGACCCACAATATACCACCTGTTGCAGTAAACAGAAGTAACAGAATGAGACGACCACCTGTTTGGACTAAGGACTATGTTTTGGGTTAAAAAAAAATTATAAAAAGGGAAATGTGGTATAGTGTGTATGTTCCTTTAAGATATAAGTACTTAAGGACATGTAAAGAAGGGAAGTGCATGCAGCTGTTAGAGATAGAGTGCTATAGTGTGCTTGGTTGTACTTTTAATAAACATTGGATTACTGAAGTCTGGAGGCTTATTGTGAAGACATAACACCCTTGTAGAGGCCAGCCGGATCGCCTTGGGGCCAGGGATTACCAGTAGGTCTGCCTCCGATGAACGGAGGGGCCTAGAAGGGCGATATAGGGAGAGACGGTCCCTTAGATATGCAGGGCCAAGGCCGCGAATGGCTTTAAAGGTCAAAACCAAAACTTTAAACATGACCCGGTACTCGATCGGCAGCCAGTGCAGTTGGTATAGGACTGGAGTAATCCGGTCCCTTGCTGTTGCTCCGGAAAGGAGTCTGGCTGCCGCGTTCTGTACGAGTTTCAGTTTCTGGATCCTGGCTAAAGGCAAGCCCGTGCAGAGTGAGTTACAGTAGTCTAATCTGGAGGTGACTGTTGCATGAATCACAGTGGCCAGATCAGGACGGGAGAGATACGGGGCCAATTGCCATGCCTGCCACAGATGGTAAGCTGCCTGGGCTGTCGGGGTGACCTGGACCACCAAGGATAGAGAGGGATCCAGAGTCTCCCCCAGGCTCTTGGTGGACGAAGTTAATTTTAACGTCTCGCCAAGAAGGGTAGGCAGGCCAAAGGCCACCGGACACTCCCCCCGGCCCAGCCACAGGACCTCCGTCTTAGTGGGATTCAACTTCAGCCGACTTGCACTCAACCAACCAGCCACAGCATCAAGACAACGCTGGAGAGCATCAGGGGCCGAGGTCGGGCTGCCCTCCATTGTGAACAAGAGCTGGGTGTCATCAGCGTATTGGTGACACCGCAGCCCAAAACTCCGAACTAGACTCACCAGGGGGTGCATGTAGATATTAAAAAGCATCGGGGAGAGTATCGCTCCTTGCGGCACCCCACACATAATGGGGCGACGCTTGGAGATCTCACCCCCCGATGCCACCTGCATATAGCTTATGATGTTTTGATTATTGATGTTCTTGTTTATGATGCCATGTTTATAATGTTGTATTTATTGATCCTCTGTTTATTGATGTTTTGTTGCTTGATGTTATGATTACTGATGTTTTGCTATTATGCTGTTGTTGTTCACCACCCTGAGCCCTTCGGGGGAGAGCGGTATACAAATCAAATAATACAATACAAAAGCATCACAACCAGGGAGAAGAGCAAAAAGAGAAGAGAAGGAGAAAAAAATTTACCTCACTTTTTTATACTTTAAAGAGTCTCAAAGCCACTTACAAACTCCTCCCCTTCCTCTCCCCACAACAGATACTTTGTGAGGGAGGCAGGGCTGAGAGAGTTCTGAGAGAACTGTGACTGGCCCAAGGTCACCCAGCAGGCTCTATGTGGAGGAGAGGGGAATCAAACTACGATTGTCCAAATTAAGGAGCTGTAAAAGCTTATTTGGGGGGGGGGGGTTTACACCAAACAAACAGGGAAGTATTCACCCGTTGGTGGCAGGCAGTGACTGAAGGGTATAGCTGAATCTCCCTAGGGAGTGGCATATTTTCAATGCCATGGCTGAGGAGAACCTTTTAGGTTGCTACACACCTAGACGCAGGTGGTAGGGGAACCCAAACCAAGGACTCCAAAGATGACAATCATCAGGTAAAGCATCTGTAATTAGGCTTGCCGGGTGGCCTCATTTTAACTGGGCGGTCCCCAGTTGAAGGGAGGAATGTTATGAATGTAATGGTGAACTTCAAAAACAGGCCATAGCCAAAAACAGCTATAATATGTGTCATGCTACTTTTTCCCCCCCAAAAAACCAAACACAGATAAGCACAAAACATGTTTCAAAAATATCCAGGAATATTTGGCCACATAATGCACAGGAAGCAGAGATATTCCACATTATCACAACCCAAATCACCTTTTGGTTAGTTTGCTCTCTTACAAACTGTGTAAGCCTGATATTAGTTTGTGGGAATAATGTTTGGATATTTATTTTTTAAAAGCCTTCTTGGTTGTTTTTTATAATAATTTTTATTAATTTTGACAATATACAGTGGAACCTCGGTTTTCAATGGTAATCCATCCAAAAACAATCGGCGAAATCTGAAACCAGCGAAAATCGAGACTCCATTGTAGCAACTGCTGAAAGCAATGGGTCGCTGGTTTTTGCCGCAAAATTAGCGCACGCGTTCCGGCGAAAACCAACGAAAACTGAAGCGACCAACAAAAACCGAAGCAAAATTTTCGCCCAAAGAATCGGCGAAAACCGAAAATGATGGAAACCGATGGCGATGAAAACAGAGGTTCCACTGTATTTGATAGCTAGGGAAAAAAGATACAACCTAAAAAGAGTTCAAAACAGATAGAGACAGAGAGAAAAAAGGTAAATACAGCACATCTACTCAAGACTACATTAATAACTACATTAATAATCATAACATAATGGATCCCTCCCTTGCATGCCATCCCTCACTCCCCGCCCCTTCCCTTGCATGCCACCCCAACTCCCTCCCCTCCCCCTCTCTCACTCCCCTTCCCTTGAATGTCACCCCTCCCTCCCTTTCCCTTGCATGCCACCCCTCACAATGTGACATTCTAATATTGCTGTCATGAAATCTTAAAATCTGTCTTCTGTCCACCAGCCCTAAATCATCCTCACTTGTCAGTCTCTTCTATCTTAATCATTATCAATTAATAATCCTCAAGGTGTTTTTAATTTTACATGATGGATTCAGCTTCATATAAGAAGTTAAGTTCCCATCACTCATCAAATGCATGTTTTGCCCATCTGTTTACGAGATTTGTGTTAATTTGGCCATTATAGCCTATTCTCTGATTTTATCTTTCCAAAATTCTGTAGTGAGATCTTTATCGGATTTCCAACAGGGAGCAATCATTACTCTTGCTGCCGTTAGTAAGTGCCAACATAGTTCATTTAGCTTCGTAGGAATGTTTTGCGGTAAGACACCCAGTAACATGGTTTTTGCAATAAGAGGAAATTTAAATTTAATTATCTTTGGCATTCTCATAAGTACTTCTGTCCAAACCTTCTTAATTTTTTTAACAAGTCCACTACAGGTCATCTTGGTTGCTGACAAATTGATCATATCCTCATTGCTTTTGTTTTGGTATAGATAGGAGCACTTGCAATCAGTGCTGATTCTGACGATGCAAATCCTTACGATGGTGAACTGACCTTCCTGGGAAAGGTGTTGGCGCATTTACCTGTAGACCAGCACCTTGGCAAACTAATAGTTCTGGGCAATGTCTTTGGATGTCTGGAAGAATGTCTCATAATAGGTAAGTGAGATGATGGTTATGCAAGTAAGTGGCATTAACCTGTCCTTGTATGGAGAGTGATGCTTAGCTAGACTGATTGTTTTACTTATCCCCACACTGTGCCACAGAGAGAAACCCATCCTGCTGTAATATGCCTCTGAAGATACCGGCCATGGATTCGGGCAAACGTTAGGAGCAAAAACTACCAGATCACTGCCACACAACCTGGAAAACCCACAACAGTCAATTGATTCTGGCTGTGAAAACTCCGAGTTTTAGTTTTGTTTGATTGCTCAAATATCCAAAGAATGCAGGTGCTAGGTCAGAGGTGTCCAACTCTGGCACGTCAGATGTTCATGGACTACATTGGCCGTGCCAGCAGGGGCTGATGGGAATTTTAGTCCATAAACATCTGATGCCCCAGAGTTGGACACCCCTGTGCCAGGTTATGAATAACAAAAGGCAAGCCTTGTTTTCAACCTAAAGATTGACAGCAGGGAGAGTACAGAACTACGTGAAGGAAAAGTGCAGCGGAAAATAAAGGGAAGAAGATATTTTTGCCTTCTTCCCAGAGCTAGAATGCTCCATGCATCCCAGTATATAGCTCTGGAACTGGACTTCCCTAAAATTACACTTAAAAGATGAAGGAAAAGAGATTCTACCTAAACATCAGGAAAAACTTCCTGACAGTAAGGACTGTTCAGCAGTGGAATGCACTACCTTGGAGTGTGGTGGAGTCTCCTTCTTTGGAGATTTTTAAAGAGAGGCTGGATGAACGTATATCAGGAGTGCTTTGATTGTGTGTTCCTGCATGGCAGGGGGTTGGACTTGATGGTCTCTTCCAACTCTATGATTCTAAGTATCTACATTTGCAACTAACAGTATACTGATGCCTTGTCTCAGAAATGCAGCATTTTGAGTGATGTCTGCACAGCAGGAGCACTTTATTCTGGAGAGAAGACTTGAGAAAATGTTGAAGAGCTGATAACCATTTGCTGGTGAAGTTTATTATGTTTCAAAGAGGTTTTAAAAATGAAATTAATACGTTTTTTCAGGTTTTTTTCATAATGCCTGTACATTACACTAAAAGTAGTTTGTTTCTCTGATAACTTAGCAGGATGTGTGAGGGGAAAACACGATCCTTAGAAGATCCTCCGCTTACTAAATGTCCATGTCTCTCTGCAGCTGCAGCCCTTTCCTTGAAGAGCTTCTTTGTGATCCCTTTCAGACAACACCTTGATGCGTACAGGTAGTTTTGTTCTAAAGGTTCTCCCTCCGTTAAAGAGAATGGATTATTCCCATGAATTGATTAAATGTGCCATATGAATAAAAACAGTAGTTCTGAAGGCCGTGGCTTGCTTTGGGTATCGCAGTGAGCATGATCTTAGAAGAGGCATTCCCACTTGAGTGAGAGTGAAGGGGAATGCTTCTAAAATGGCACCCCTTTGGCTTGTTCGCTTGTTTGTTTTAAATATTCAATTCCTTCACCTTTTTATGCTGACCTTCCCTCCAAGGAACTAAGGGTGACCAACATTCTTCTCTGTCCTTCAGTTTATCCTCCGTTCTTCTCCCTCCACCTCTTTATCCTGTATTCCCTTGAGAGCCAGCATGGTATAGTGGTTAAGAGCAGGTGGATTCTAATCTGGAGAACCATGTTTGATTCCCCACTCCTCCACCTGAGTGGCGGAGGCTTTCTGGTGAACCAGATGTGTTTCCGCACTCCTACATTCCTGCTGCGTGACCTTGGGCCAGTCACATTTCTTGGGAACTCTCTCAGCCCCACCTACTTCACAAGGTGTCTGTTGTGGGGAGAGGAAGGGCAAGGAGTTTGTAAGCCACCTTGAGTCTCCTTACAGGTAAGACAGGATATAAATCCAAACCTCTCCTCCTCCTCCTTTTTCTCCTCCTCCTCCCAATAACCTACTGTGGTAGGTTAGGCTAAGAGAAGAGTATGTCTGTCTTCCCTGAGTTTCTATAATGAAGTTTATGTGTGTGTATACCTAGATCCGCATAGTAGGAATTTGTTATGCATGTATACTAGAATAAAATATTGTTAATCTTTAAGGCACCACAAGACTCCTTTTAATTTTGCCAACATAAATCTTAACACTGCTTCTCTTCTGAAATTATGATGTGGGCCAGGGTCACCCTGTGAGATTCAGTTTGCATTTTTCAAAACCATTTTTCCCAGTTACGTGCTTCCCTGAAAATAAGACAGGGTCTTATATTAATTTTTGCTCCAAAAGACACATTAGGGCTTATTTTCAGGGGATGTCTTACTTTTTTCCATGATTTTACACCCCTCGCCTCCCCCGCGTGACCAGATCAACTGCGCCAGGGAATCTGTAACTAGGGGTTTTTTTTGGAATAGGGCTTATATTTCAGGCAACCTGCAAAAATCCCAAAAAATCATTCTAGGGCAGGGGTCTGCAACCTGTGGCTCTCCAGATGTTCATGGACTACAATTCCCATCAGCCCCAGTTGGCCATGTTGGCAAAGGCTGATGAGAATTGTAGTCCATGAACATCTGGAGAGCCACAGGTTGCAGACCCCTGTTCTAGGGCTTATTTTCGGGGTAGGGCTTATTTTCGGGGAAACAGGGTAACTTGGAGGGCAGCTCTAATTTTTACTTTCAGAATATGTACAACTTAGCACAGCACTGCTGTCTTCCTTTCTCTGTGCTGTTACGGTTGATTCTTTTTCTTTGGTGGGAGAAAAATATCAGAAGCGTGACTTGACTCCTTGTGTTCTGTAACATTGTTGATACCCTGCCCTTTAATTTTTTTGGAAAGCATTTTAGTGAATGTTAGCAAATACTTAGACCAATAACGTGTAAAAAACCAACATGTCTCTTGCAACGAATTATGAATTCGCAGGAATAAACTTCATCTTTGTGGGAACATCAAGAACGATTGCATCATACTGGTTACGGCATTTAAGGTAATTTCTCCCCCTGCATCTAGCAGGGATGTCAGGAAATGTTAAATAAGCATCAGGTTTTTCACATTGTTTTGCCATCTGATTGATACAGTCGGAAGGTGATATAATTACTGTAGACTGTGGCAGATAGTTGCTAGTATTTATGTAACATTGGCTTGCTATACGTCTGTGTATAAGATTGGCAGGAGGTTCTGTGAGAGTCGGAGATCAAGGCAGAACAGCATTTGTAAGATAGATTCAGAATGGGTAGTCGTGTTGGTCTCCAACTTTTTTTCTCCTGCATTTGTAAGGACCCCGTGTGAGTGAGACTGAACCGGGAGACGGGCTTTTATGCGGAGGACAGTTCCGAACAATCCTGCGCTGCTTGCGCTTCAGACCCTCCGTTTCCAAGTACAAATGACCATGTATATATATCAAATCGTTTTTCTCTCTATTCATTGCAGGAGTGGCAGGAAAGCCGGCAAAAAGGAAAGCTCAGACATCCCAAGGTTAGCTCCGCTTGATAGTTCAGGGCTCAGTCTTCTAACCTGCTTAATTGTGAGATCTGAAAGCTGATTTTGCATTGGTGATTTTTTTCCCACCCCATAACAACTTAACACACTACAAATAGGACTCAAGCGTGCTGAGAAGCAATTAACAAGAAACAAAAAACACCGCCAGTCCTGCTGCTTAAGAACACAGACACGCAAACTTTTATACTTTTTTTAAACTTTTACTACTAATTTATTAAGTGAATTGAAAAGTGAAAATAAGTGATCTGTTGTCTAAAACAGCTATGAACATACATCAATACAGAAAGTTACAAAAATACAAACCACTAACAATACGCATGTACAGAAAATACAGCTATATATATATCGGAACAATTATCATATATGAGTTCTTTTTGTTTGCTGTGTAATGAAACACAGATTGAATGTAAAGATACAGTCCTTTACCGTCAGCATGCATGAAGGACTTAGTGGTTACAGTATCTGTACACCTTCTTCTGTATGAGACCTGAACCATCCTGGAAGATGGAGTACCCACCTGGGCCATTTAGAGATTTCCTCCATGCAGCGGTCTGTGGACAGCAATACTCTTGTGGGAAGGGTGGGGACTTCACAGTAGCAGATAGAGCGCGGGTACACCATGACTGGCTTGCTTATTCTCTGATGCCCAGTTTTGCCAGAACACTTCTAGTAGCGGAGGAGGCAGGTGAAGCAAGCTCTTGAATGGACTCTGGAAGGGCTCTCTGGAGCGGGGATTGCTCTCATTTGTTTAGTAAATTACAGTGAGTGTGAGTTTTTTAAATTGCTTATTTTTTTTCCCCAGGATGAGCTTGATTGGGGCCGTTCCAAGTATATTCACATCAAACGGATTAGGGAGGTAAGTTACCCCCACCCAAAGCCCTGCCCCCCCCCCCTGCCCCACTCTAATACAGAAACAGATTTTTTGGCTGTCAAGTTGCAGCTGACTTAATGGTGACTCCAGGTGGGGTTTTCAAGGCAAGAGGCACTCAGAGATGGTTTTCCATTGCCTGCCTCTGTGTAGCAACTGACTCAACATGGTATTGTGGTTAGGAGCAGTGGACTAATCTGGAGAACCAGGTCTCTTTCCCCCCCACTCCCCCACATAAAGCCTGCTGGGTGACCTTCAGCTAGTCACAGTTCTCTTTGTACTCTCTTGGTACCCCACATACCTCACAAGGTGTCTGTTGTGGGGAGGAAAAGGGAAGGATCTTGTATGCTGCTTTGAGACTCCTTACAATTTAGAAAAGCAGGGTATAAAACCCCCACAACAAATAAAAACTGTGTCCATTCCTGCCATAAACAAATAACCAAGGCCATTAAACATTGCTCTGGAATCAAAAGGCTTCGTTGTTTCTACACTTAGTGGGATCCTGTTTATTGCAGAAATGCTTCAGTGGTGTCTCCTGACAAGTTTTTGGTGGAAGCTTCCATCCATCGTTTGTTTTTCTTCTCTTTTGGCTTTTTGCGATGAGCAAAACTCATAGCAAAACTTAGATCATTGCTATGATCTAAACCACTAGAACTTCATGCTCTTCCTTCCTGTACAGGGTGAGGCTATCAGTATGATATACTAATGCTGGAATTCAGAATCTTCTATGAAATTGTTCCGTTGCAAAAAGTGACTCACCCTTTGGTGGTGGCGGCGGCAGAGGAGGAGGAAGAGGAGGAGGAGTTTGGATTTATATCCCCCCTTTCTCTCCTGCAGGAGACTCAAAGGGGCTGACAATCTCCTTGCCCTTCCCCCCTCACAACAAACACCCTGTGAGGTAGGTGGGGCTGAGAGAGCTCCGAGAAGCTGTGACTAGCCCAAGGTCACCCAGCTGGCGTGTGTGGGAGTGTACAGGCTAATCTGAATTCCCCAGATAAGCCTCCACAGCTCAGGCGGCAGAGCGGATAATCAAACCCGGTTCCTCCAGATTAGATACACGAGCTCTTAACCCTTTTCGCCACTGCTGCTCACATCTCACATGCTCACATCTCAGTCTTTCCGTTGCTGACATAACGAAGGGCAGCTCTGCAGTGCGAATTGTGCACATTATTGGCCTGCAGGCTTTCTTACTTGTTGATCAAAGTATCGTGTTAAATAAGGCTCGGGTCTGAAAAGGAGCTTCTACCCAATACTATATGCCTTGACCTCTGTCTTGGAAGCCTGTTCTCTACTAGTTTAGGAAGTTAGGTAAGAGCAATTTGTATAGGAGGACTTGGATGGGAATAGTAGTCAGTGAAGTTAAATTTGGGGGGATTTTAGAAGATCATATCATAAAATTGTAACTCCTACCAGGGCCGGCGTCCACATACCTTGCAGTGGGGCAGGTGTATGGGCCCATGGATTCTGGTGGGACCCACTGCGATTTCCTACTCCAGCATCGCTTTTTACAACCACGTTCTCTTCCACTGCTTGCTTGCGAGCGCTTTGTCGCCTGTCGTTAGGTCTCAATCCTTGAATCAATGAACAATAAATAAACCATAACTCAATAAACAGACTGGACACAGTGTGAAACAGACTTTTCTCTGTGATACACCTCTGAAGATGCCAGCCACAGATTCAGGCGAAACGTTAGGAACAAGATCCACCAGACCACAGCCCCACAGCATGTGAGAAAGAGTTACATTAGAGCACCTTCCTTATGAGGAGAGGCTGCAGCGTTTGGGGCTCTTTAGTTTGGAGAGGAGACGTCTGAGGGGGGATATGATTGAAGTCTATAAAATTATGCATGGGGTAGAAAATGTTGACAGAGAGAAATGTTTCTCTCTTTCTCACAATACTAGAACCAGGGGGCATTAATTGAAAATGCTGGGGGGAAGAATTAGGACTAATACAAGGAAACACTTCTTCACGCAACATGTGATTGGTGTTTGGAATATGCCGCTACAGGAGGTGGTGATGGCCACTAACCTGGATAGCTTTAAACAGGGCTTGGAGAGATTTATGGAGGAGAAGTCGATCTATGACTCCCAATCTTGATCTGAGATTGCAAATGCCTTAGCAGACCAGGTGATCGGGAGCAACATCTGCAGAAGGCCATTGCTTTCACATCCTGCATGTGAGCTCCCAAAGGCACCTGGTGGGCCACTGCGAGTAGCAGAGAGCTGGACTAGATGGACTCTGGTCTGATCCAGCTGGCTCGTTGTTATGTTCTTATTGAAAAAACCCACCAGAACCAGACTGTGGATTGCTGATCAGTAGCGTTTATTGGAAAGGTAACAAAGCACCCAGCTTGCAAGAAGTCAGTTCTGCCAGACCTGGCTTTTGCGACCTCCTTTATCCAGAAAAGACCCCCCCCCTCCCCTTTCTCCAAAGAATGTGAGAAAGTTCAGTGTATTGTCGAAGGCTTTCACGGCCAGAATCACTTGGGTGCTGTGTGGTTTCCGGGCTGTATGGCCGTGTTCTAGCAGCATTCTCTCCTGACGTTTTGCCTGCATCTGTGGCTGGCATCTTCTGAATGGCATCTGAATGGCATCAGATCCTCTGAAGATGCCAGCCACAGATGCAGGCGAAACGTCAGGAGAGAATGCTGCCAGAACACGGCCATACAGCCCGGAAACCACACAGCACCCCAATGTGAGAAAGAGTTACGTCGAGGCCTAAGCGCCCCAAGGTCAGCGACAGATAGAGATAAAGCCACCTGGCTTTCTATCCCCCGCTTCCCATGGGAGTAGAGAGGGTCAGGGATAAACCTATTTATCTACCAGGTTTGTGAAACCATGGAAGTAAGATCAAGGAAAGAATGTTCCATTAGCACAGTGGTTACATTTAACAGGCAATATACATATATCATGTAGCAGTTACATTGACACAAATGCATCTCAATCACCCAGATACAATCACAGTCTGTATTTTATGTAGCCATGGCATGGTGTTAGGAATGCATCTCAATCACCTAGGTGCCATTCCTGACACCTGTGCTCCCAGCTGCATATGCCGCCTACAGAGGTGTAGCGCCAAGGGGACGGGGAATGCACAACGCACCAGGTGGGCGCCCCTGCGGAGGCATTCCGGGGCGTGACAGGGACGGGATGGGGCGTTCCGGGGGCTGGGGGTGGCGTGCGCACACACCAGGCACACTTCCCCCCTTGCTCCGTCCCTGGCTGCCTAGCACTGCTGGATGTGGATGGTGCAAAAGGCATCAGCGTTCCTAGTTGCCATGATGGGGGCACTCCCTAGTCTTATTCTAGTATTGGGCTTGGGGGAAAAGGGGTACTCTCTGCCCCCCGCCCGAACTGGCTATGACTGCTGTCAAATCCAAAGTGCTTTCTCCTTTTTTCTTTAACCAAGCCATCTTTCGTGTGTATATTTCAGTAACTTGTGAAATGGTCGCTAATGTTAGAGCAAAAACTTCTTTTAGGTGGCTGAATTGTACGAGGAGTTGAAAAAACGAGTCAGCATATTCAACATGCACGTTAACCAGCTGCCACCCGCCATAGACCGTGACCATGTGTATAAGCAGCACTTCATTTTGCAGGTAAAGGATTCATTTTGACGTACAAAATGCAACTTAACGGAGCAATGCCTACTAAAATCTGTGAGATTCTATAGTTTTAACAAGTGTTTTAAAGCTCCTCTGGGTAGTTTTTGTGTTAGCAAAATGAGCATTCGGCACTCGTGTGTTTTTCTAAGTAAGGATACAAAAAATTTGAAAGCTTTTCCTTTCTTTTTTATCCTGTACTTGCTTCCACAGAGTCCCGTCACAATTACCACAGAAGTAAGAGGAAGAACAATATCATTTTTATCATTGTTGCTTTATTGTGGGCATGTATGGGCCACAGGTCTAGGCTAGGGGATAATTTTTTGGTCCGGTTTGCCTGAGAAAGCCACAAAACGTCAAGAGAAACTAATGTGGGAACAACTTGTTAATGTGGTATTTATTTAATTGATTTCTATGCCGTCTCACTGCCTAGAAGAATCCTATGGGTGGCTTAGGTGAGATAATAAAAAATACTGTTAAATTGCTTCCCCTCCCCTCCTCCCCCTATTTGATTCCCAGTCACACATACAGGCTACCAGCGGAGAAACGTGGTTCCTTGTCGTGGTCTTGCTGCGCAGGCCCCCATTGGGAATGTGCATGCGCAGGCTGACTGCAGAAAGGATTCTTCAGCTTTCTTACGTTCTGCTGTGAAGACCACCCTTCCCCCTCAGGGCCGAAAGGCGGGAATTTTCCTTCCTTCCATGATCTCGGGAGGGGAGGGGGAACATCCTTCACTTCTTCCCCTGTCGCACGATGAGAATATTTCCGTGTTCTGCTGCTGAGCTTTCATCTCTTCAGTGTTGTTGTTGGTCACTATTTGGTTCCTTTTCTACAAGTTCCTCATGGAATCACAGACGAGTGGAGCCCCCTTCAAGAAGTACGCTTCTTGTGGGGCAAAGGTGGCCAAACCGGATGGCCATTCGGAACACCTTTTATCTTGGGGCGAGGGGTAAGTTCTGGGCCCAGCTAACTCCCAAGGCTTGCCAGGAGCACTCTTCATATCTAAAAGCTGCTTTGCGGGAGAAGTCTATGCCTCCCCAGACCCCTTTGCAGGAAGGGGCTAAGAGAATTTGCTCCCCTTCAGCTTTTTCAGTTCCAGCTGGAGTGGTAGCTTCTGGCTCCTCAGCTCAGGGTTCTCACCAGACCTTGTCAGAACCTCTCCTCAAGGAGTCTGAGAAGAAGTTTTGTTCGAGGCCAGAGCGGCCATTACATCAGCCAGAAGGGTGGATAATCTGCAAGCCCCACAATGTGACCCTCCGTTTATGAAGTTCCATTCAGACGAGGTTGTTCTCTGCCCTAACTTGGAGCATACACCTAAGACGTTGTCAACTTTCCATCTGATGCAAGATATCGTTCTGACAGGTTTCTTTCCTCGCCCCACTTCAGATGTGGAAAGAGCACGGCATATCCTAGACGTCCGCAGGGTTCTGCTTTTCAATTTGGACTGAGCGACACAGTTTCATGAGGACAGTAACTTGTTTATTTATTTTCAGGGACCCCCCAAAAGTCTTAAGGTTTCTACATGGACACTGTCTCGTTGGGTGTCTTCTGCTATTCGTAAGGCTTACAGAATTGCCAATGTTGACTATCCATTGTTGATCCATGCTTAGAATCATAGAGTTGGAAGAGACCAGAAGGGCCATCCAGTCCAACCCGCTGCCATGAAGGAACACACAATCAAAGCACTCCTGACATATGCTCATCCAGCCTGTTAAAAAACTTCCAAAGAAGGAGACTCCACCACTCTACGAGGCAGTGATTTCCACTGTCGAACAGCCCTGACAGTCGGGAAGGTCTTCCTAATGTTTAGATGGAATCTCTTTTCCTGCATCTCGAATCCATGACTCCGTGTCCTAGTTTCTGAGACAGCAGAAAACAAGCTCGCTCCCTCCTTAACATGACACCCCTTCAAATATTTAAGCATAGCTATCATGTCCCCCTTAATCGTCACTTCTCCAGGCTAAACATCCCCAGCTCCCTAAGCCTCTCTTCGTAAGGCATGGATTCCAGACCATGTACCATTTTTGTTGCCATCTTCTGGACCCGTTCCAGCTTGTCAATATCCTTCTTGAATTGCGGTCCCCAGAACTGAACACAATATTCCAGGTGAGGTTTAACCAGTGCAGAATAGAGAGGTACAATTACTCAGCCCCCCAAAAGCGGGTTATATAGCGTCCCACACCTGTATTTCTTGGCCTGTGTGGAATGGGCCACAGAGAAGCAGCTGTAGCAACTACAATGTAACACTCATTATTTAAATTGATACCCTGTCTTTCCTCCGTGAGTTCCAGCTTGCTACTCTCCCATTGTGGGGCTGCCCAGAAGAACACTCAATGAACAACAGTCACAGGTAAGTGCAACCCTGCTTTTCCGAGAGAGAATTATGACTTGCTGTTTGCTTTCTTCAATCGCTCAGGTTGTCCTGGCTGGGGCTTTCTATCCCAATTATTTTGCTTTGGAGCACCATGAGGAAGAAATCGCTGCGAGGGAGCTGTCGGGCAACAATCCCAAGACAACAGTTATGGTAGGTTTGGATTTATATCCCCCTTTTCTCTCCTGCAGGAGACTCAAAGGGGCTTACAAACTCCTTTCCCTTCCCCCCTCACAACAAACACCCTGTGAGGTAGGTGGGGCTGAGAGAGCTCAGAAGAACTGTGACTAGCCCAAGGTCACCCAGCTGGCGTTTGTGGGAGTGTACAGTCTAATTTGAATTCCCCAGATAAGCCTCCACAGCTCAGGTGGCAGAGTGCGGAATCAAACCCGGTTCCTCCAGATTAGATACACGAGCTCTTAACCTCCTACGCCACTGCTGCCTGGCTTGCATGTGATAACCACTGCTGTGGATTGCTCTTTTTGTGCTTTGGGGGGCCGCAAAATGCACAGTATACCTCACAGGAGCAGGGGATACATTGTCAGTCTTTCATGGCTGCAACTTGTTGTGGGTTTTCTGGGCTGTGTGGCCGAGGTCTGGTAGTTTTTGCTCCTGACGTTTCACCTGCATGTCTGGCTGGCATCTTCAGCGGCATATTGCGGTTCATCGTGTGTTTCTGTCCGAGGCACGAAAACTACCAGTCCACAGCCACACAGCCCAGAAAATCTGCAACAGCCAACTGAGCAGGAGTGTTTGTGGCTTAGTGGAATTGCTTCTGTCTTGCAGAGGCGTAGCAAGGGAGAAAAGCACCTGCTGCACTGATGCATCCTCCGCCCCAGTCCCACCCTGAAACACCCCCGCCCTGCCCCACAATGCTTCTGCCAGGCCCCGGAACACCTTTGCCCCACCCCCACAGGGGCACGCGCCTGGTGCATCGCGCACCCCCCAGTCCCCTTGGAGCTACGCCTCTGCTGTCTTGCATGCATAAAGTCCCATGCTTAATCCCTAGCATCTCCAGTTAAAAGGGCCAGGTGATAGGTATTGCAAAAGACTTCTGCCTGGGGTACTAGAGAACCCAAAGGAGGGACTTCAGCCTTCCTCCCCTTGCTGTTTACCCAATCCGAAACTGCTGCAGAGTGCATATTTTCCCTTTTTTGGGGATCTACACAGGACCATAGCTTTTGGGGTAGGTAGGTTGCATCAGCCTTCTCTCTCACACTGTTTCAGGGAACCCAGAGGCTGTCTGTTAGAAAAGGTAATATCTGCGGCCTGTAGATTAAGCCCTATGACAGTGGTGGTGAATCTTTGGCACTCCAGATGTTGTGGACTACAATTCCCATCAGCCCCTACCAGCATGGCCAATTGACCATGCTGGCAGGGGCTGATGGTAATTGTAGTCCATAACATCTGGAGTGCGGAAGGTTCACCACCACGGCCTTATGAGGAAAGGCTGAGGGTCTTGGGAATGTTTAGTCTGGAAAAGAGGAGGGGCGGGATATAAAATCAAATAAATAAATAAAATTGAAAATGGACATGTTTGCTCTCTTTACGTTTTTGAAGGGCTATCACTTACAGAGGGCAGGGAGCTATTCCTGTTGGCTGATAGGGCTTGCAATAATGAGTGTAAATTACTGACAGGAAGGTTCTGACTGGGTACTATTTTACAGTAAAGGGTTGTGCAACAGTGGAATCAGCTACCTAGAGAGAGGGTGAGCTCCCCTTCCCTGGCAGTCTTTAAGCAGTGACTGGACACACGTTTTTGAGGGAAGGTCCAGGCTGAGCCTGCATTGGGCCAGGGGTGTCGGCCTGCCTGGCCCCTTCCAGTTCTATTATTTTATGATACTATATATAGTCTGTCCCCATATGTCCCTGTTCGGCCCCTGCGCTCAGCAGAGGCTAATCTCCTGGTGGTCCCGGGCCCCTCCATGATCCGGCTGGCCTCCACCCGGGCCAGGGCCTTCAGTGCCTTGGCCCCTACCTGGTGGAACAACCTCCCTCCCTACCATGAGGGCCCTGCAGGACCTAGAACAGTTCCACAGGGCCTGCAAGACGGAGTTGTTCCGCCGGGCTTTTGGGGAGGCCAGCCACTGAGGTGCTGTCCCTGGTATGCTGTTTTATGTTCCATTCCATCATTGGAATTACATCTATAAATGCTGCTGAGCTGGGCTGCTGAAGTTATTGGTTTTGTAAGATTAGAGTTGCTTGATATTTTAATATGTTTTTAATAAGATGTAATTTATTATTTGTTGTGGTTGCTAATTTTGTTTGTTATTGACCTGTACACCGCCCAGAGCTCTTAGGGCGGCATATCAAATTAATTAGACAGATAGACAGATGGATGGATGGATGGATGGATGATGGAGGATGGATGAGGATGGATGAGGATGGATGGATGGATGGATGGATGGATGGATGGATGGATGGATGGATGGATGGATGGATGGATGGATGGATGGATGGATGAGGATGGATGGATAGATGGATAGATAGATGGATAGATAGATGGATAGATAGATGGATAGATAGATAGATAGATAGATAGATGGATAGATAGATAGATAGATAGATGGATAGATAGATAGATAGATGGATGATTGATAGACAGATGATTGATAGACAGATGATTGATAGACAGATGATTGATAGATGATAGATAGGTAGGTAGGTAGATAGATAGGTAGATAGATAGGTAGGAGGGAGGGAGGAGAGAGAGAGAGAGAGAGAGATTATCCCTGAATTTTGTAGACAAAGCTGAAATGGCAATCAAAGCGGGGCCTAAGAAGCCAAGCATCAGGCTTGCACAAGTGACACCAATGGTAATTCAGCGGAGCCTGGTTGCCAAGATTGCTGGTTTGAGAGAGACTTCCTCAGTGCCTTGCAGGTAGCCAGGAAGCTGTCAGAAAGCCACTGGGGAGGCAGAGAGAAATCTTACACAAGGCCAGGGGCAGAAGAGATGGGTTTTCAGTGGAGAGAAGACTTAGGGTCTGCTCTCAACATTTATCAGCCCAGGTGACCATCACAAGGTCTTTGGATCAGTGGTGTGCCTGGAGTTGCATGCTGGGAACGCTGTTGCCAGGTGCTTGAAAACTTGATTCAGGTTAGTACTATGGCTCTTGGGAATGATGTTCCCAGTGAGAATCTCCCAGAAGGCATCTGATGAAAGGTGGGAAACACACATCCTCTGAGCCAGCCTTAGGTGGTCTATAGAACTGGGGAGCTGAAATTCCCACATAAGGAAAGGAAGAACTGGATGTGCTGTAACCCAGCTGAACTTTTTATAATCACTCCACTGTCAGTTAAATGGTGAAATTTTATGGCTGTATATATTGGGATGCTCAGAGAATCGCATGCTTTGAAATGTCAGCGCTCCGCCTATCTTAGCCCGTTCCTTTTATTTTAAACAGTTGAAGAGCATGCCCACATATGGATTCCTCTACTATAAACAACTGCAGTCGCTGTTTAGACAGTGTGGCCAAGTAAAATCCATTTCGTACGATGGAACCAAGTAAGTCGACTTTATAGCCTTTTAAGCTTGACTGTGCGTGAACGTGGGGGGATCAGGTTTGCTTACTGGTTTAGAGCCCTGACATCTATATTAAAGGTTCATGCCCTGGCCTGGCTGGGCCAGGCTAGCCCAATCTTGTTGGGCTTCAGAAGCTAAGCAGGGTCAGCCAAATTAGTAATTGGATGAGAGGCGACCAAGGAATGCCAGGATTTCTGTGCAGAGGCAGGCAATGGCAAACCACCTCTGTTAGTCTCTTGCCTTGAAAACCCCATAAGGCACAGGTGTCAAACTCGCACCCCTCCAGATGTTGTGCACTACAGTTCCCATCATTCTGGCAGGGGATGATGGGAACTGTAGTCCATAACATCTGGCGGGCCGCGAGTTTGACACTTATTGCCATAAGTCATTTGCGACTTGAAGCGCTTTGCACGCTCAAGATTAGTGACATTTACTTACGTATTTATTTTATTGGATTTATATCCCCCCCCCCCATCCCCGAAGGGCTAAGGGCGGGTTACAACACAAAAACATTCGATAAACTTTAAAATGTAAATCCCAATATAAAAGATTAAAACCAATTTGCCGGATGTTAAAACAACGCTGGACTGATAATTAAAACTGATGGCATGAATTAGCCTTTTCCACCTTTCTCCCCCTCCCCCCGGAGACCGAAAGATGTTCTTTTCTGATAGCCTAGGAGGTTAACACTTAGACTCCAGATAAATTCATTGACTACAATTCATCAGCCCTGCTGGCCACTGGTCAGTGCTGGCATGGCCAATTGGTCATGCTGGCAGGGGCTGATGGGAATTGTAGTCCATGAACATCTGGAGTGCCATAGGTTCGCCACCACTGTTCTATGTTCAGTCAATTCGGCTGGCTAGTTGGAAAAGGCCTGGTGGAACAGCCACGTCTTGCAAGCCCTGCAGAATTGGCATAAATCATAAACCCCACAGGGCTCTGACATCATCAGGTAGCTTCTGAGCTCTTTTATAATGATATAAATATAAGATTTTTTAAAAATAAACCATCTTCATTTTTCCATAGGGAATTTTGATATGTCTAAAGATGAGTACATTTGTAGATAGGCAGAGAACTGTCAGCTGTTCTTTCCTTTCATATTTTGTTTGTCAGATAATATGTGTTTTAAAGTGAAAGGTCCTGACATTTTCCCAACTGCATTTTAATATTGGCATATTTGTTTTTAAAAGCGTTACAAAGACTCGTAATGTTTTTTCAGGTCTGATCACCCCACCCTCAATTCTTCCTTTTAAAACAGAGCTTTTGTGGAGTTTTCCCGGAATCCGACGGAACGCTTTAAAATGCTTCCTGCCGTATACATGGCCCTGAAGATGTCACAGTTGCGGACTCGATTTGAGCTTAACGTTCATTCGTCAGAAGAGATTGAAGCGAAAATGGACACGGGATCAAGTGTAATAGTGAGGGGCTCACGGTACGGTATTGTGTTAGATGTGTTGGGTTCGGTGCAGAATGGGCAGTGGTTTGTGTTTCGGTTTTAGTTGTGGTGAGTGAACTGTTCCCAGACAATTGTGTGAGTTCCCAAGAAGAAGAAGAAGAAGAAGAAGAAGAAGAGGAGGAGGAGGAGGAGGATATTCCCCCTTTCTCTCCTGCAGGAGACTCAAAGGGGCTTACAATCTCCTTGCCATTCCCCCCTCACTGCAACTAGTGTTGCTGATGAGAAAACAAGTGTGGTGTAGTGGTTAAGAGCACCTTGACTCTAGTCTGGAGAATTGGGTTCAATTTCCCACCACTCTCCATGTAGCCTGCTGGGTGAACCTGGTCCATTCACAGTCCTCTCAGAACTCTCTCTGCCCCTGCAGAGGCAGACAATAACAAACCACCTCCCATTGTCTCTTGCAGTGAGAACGCCACGGGGTCCCCATAAGTTAGCTGTGGCTTGATGGCCCCTCACACCACCATCACGCTGCAAATGAACCAAGTGCTTATAGTCCCTTTGTTTGCATAATGTATTCCACTAGCCTTAGGGCAGTGCTGGTGCCTCGCCCACTGAAAATCCTCTTCGGCCCACCATGGGGTGTAGAAACATCTTTTTAAAAAGAAAAGTAAAAGCACACAGTACTGAATTTCACAGCAAGCACTGAATTTTGCTTGCCTGGAATTTATTTTTTATTTTATTTATTTTCAGACTTATATACCGCCCAACCCCTGGATGGCTCTAAGTGAACAACTTATAAAATTGGGGATACAGAAATGCTATAAAAATCTAAAGATCAATCAATGGACTAAATAATACGAGTTAAAATGCAACACTAATATATCTTAAATCAATATAGCAATGCCTGCCTGTCCTTCTTGTGGGACTCCTCCCGAGAGGAGAGAGAAAAAAGGGTGGGTCCTACAGCTGGTAATAGACCCTGTCCATAAAAAGGAAAGGAGGGAGGGGAGGCATTTCTTGAAAGCGGCTGGGATTACTCTCCAAAAAAGTTCAAGGTGGAACAACTCCATCTTGCAAGCCCTGCAGAACTCACCAAGGTCCCGCAGGGCCCGGACAGCTGGGGGAAGAGTGTTCCACCAGGCAGGGGCCAGGGCTGTAAAGGTCCTGGCCTGAGTGGAGGCCAGCCGCATCATGGAGGGGCCAGGGACTGTCAGCAAGTTGACCTCCGCTGAACGCAGAGGCCTAGTAGGGACATATGGGGTAATGCGGTCCCAAAGGTATGAGGGTCCCATTGCGCAATGTATGAAAGCATAAGCAGATTCAAAAGATCCTCATGGTTTTAATTCCACCTCAAGTGGGTGCAGTGCAATCGGACACAGTGTTGACTTCTACGAATTCGTTCCGTGCGTGTTGAATGTTCTGTGCTGGCGGAGCATCTTCCTCCTCTTCTAGCAAAGGCCTGTGGAAAAGAAGACAGCAGAGGAAGCGTGCTTTGTGGTGGAAGCCGTCTATCGTACCTAAATGTGTGAGTGCTAAGAGTGTAATGTGAATCCCAGGAACAAGGGGATATGCTCTGTTGCTCTGGATTATGTGTTCCTGCATGGCAGGGGTTGGACTTGATGGCCCTTGTGGTCTCTTCCAACTTTATGATTTTTAAAAATGTAATTGGAATTAGATCTACCAACAAAATGCTTCTACACAATAGGAGAGAGCAAACGTGTGTAAACTTGCCACAAATTTGCAAAGTGTCAGGATTGCTTTTTTTTTTTTTAAGGTAAGGCATTTCGATATTGATACCCAGACTTCAAGTGGAATGGCGTTCCATTCTGATTGAGCCCCTGAGTGCTGCGCATTGTTGATTGGGACTATCTTGCTGGGTGTAGAGCAGGTCTTTCTTAGCTCTTGCCTCCGCAGATATTGGGGGCTTAAAATTTGACAGATGGACCGGAAGGGTCTGGATTTTAGACCCAGTTTCAGGAGGACAATCATCCACCCTGGTGCAAGGAAGTCACTTGCAATGTAATCCGGAAGTGATATCATCATATCGAGGTGATGCTCTAAAATTCATCCCATCATCTTACTAGCTTGATTTTCTTACACTCATAGATAAACAGTAACATAATCAATGGTCAGCAGCACATGAAAGGAAATGTCTACTCAACAGTCAAAATCATAACCTTGATATAAACTAAATTCCATGCTATGAGCATAGTTAATAAAAATAATTAACTGTGTGCTTCCTTATTGCCTATTACTCCAAGTGTGTTTATAGCTGTACAATTAGCCCCTCTGGATTGAGAGATTCTGAGAAAACCCAGGATCGGCTGTGTGAGTGAGCCATTGAGCTTTTGGAAATAGCCCCGCTTCCCTTTTTGTTTTTCTCCTCGTTGGTCTTTCTTTTTATTTCTTATCGTTCCCCTTTTTATCTCTTTTATTTTTTTTACAATAAGTTGATTTGAAAAAGTAGATATTTGTGTCCCATTTTTCTCCTCACTGTAGCAGTTCTCTGTGAGGTCAGTTAGGCTGAGAGAGAGTGTCTGGCTTAAGAGAGAGAAGTTTGGATTTATATCCCCCATTCTCTCCTGTAAGGAGACTCAAAGAGGCTGACAATCCCCTTACCCCCCCCCCCAACAAACACCCTGTGAAATTGGTGGGGCTAAGAGAGCTCCAAAGAACTGTGACTAGCCCAAGGTCACCCAGCTGGCATGTGTTAGAGTTCACAAGCTAATCTGGTTCCCCAGATAAACCCCCACAGCTCTAGTGGCAGAGCGAGGAATCAAACTCGGTTCTCCAGATTAGAGTGAACTTCTCTTAACCACTACACCGTGCTGGCTTAAGATCACCCAATGAGCTTTCAGGAAGAGTGGGGATTCGAACCTGGGCCTTCCACCTCTCGGTCCAGCATTCTAATCCCTACACACCAGGCTGGCTCACCATTTAAAGACATTAGTTCCCTGAAAGGAAAAAGAAAAGATGTTCCCGTAGCAGGTAAAACAAAACATCGTACTTTGAATTAACTTGTGGTTCTTCTGAAGATCGTAATTTTTTTTTCTTTTATTCTTAAATTAAATTTCGGGCGTTTTTCTCCTATCCAGTGAGCTAGTGCCTGAACAGCCGCCTTCTATAAAGCAAAGTCAGATGGGTATTATGCAGGAACACATTTATTGGAATGAAGCTTCCATTCTGAAGCTTCCATTCTTCCATGGCTGACTGGTAGGGTTTTTTGTGGGTGTTTGTGCTCTATTGTTGTGCTTGTTTTCCCTTTGCTAGTGTGAAGGTGGACTTTCAGAAACATACAGTCACTCCCATGCAGAAATTTGGCAACGGTTTGGATGAATTGCAGACAATAACAAGCCTTGATTTGTCGATCAACGTCACGGAGGTAGGGATTTCTTCATGTCTTGAAACTACACCACTGCAGCCAGTGGCAGTGGTATACTCTAAAATGGGAGATTTCATAGAATCATAGAGTTGGAAGTGACCCCAAGGGCCATCAAGTCCAACCCCCTGCAAAAATGCAGGAACACATAATCAAAGCACTCCTGACAGATGGCCACCCAGCCTCTGTTTAAAAACCTGCAAAGAAAGAGACTCCACCCCAATCTGAGAGTACATTTGGGCTCCATAGTTCAGGACGGGGTTTGTCCCCAACCTGTTTTGTATCAGACTATCTAGATCAGTGGTGGCAAACCTTTCCGAGACCGAGTGCCCAAATTGCAACCCAAAACCCACTTATTTATTGCAAAGTGCCAACACGGCAATTTAACCTGAATACTGAGGTTTTAGTTTAGAAAAAACAGTTTGCTCCGAGGCACGCATTACTCAGGAGTAAGCTTAGTGAAGCAACTGTGCAACGCTTCCAAAGGGTGAATCACGATCCTATGAAAATTTACTCAGAATCAAGTCCCATTGCCAGCAACCGAGCTTTCTCCCAGGTAAAGGATCATGCCCAGGCCAGCCTAGATGTGTGAGTGTGTGGGGGGTGATTTTCCACCCCCCTCCCACATAGTGAACTCTGTGCGCGAGTGTCCACAGAGAGGGCTCTGAGTGCCACCTCTGGCACCCGTGCCATAGGTTCGCCACCACTGATCTAGATCATTGACCGCCAACATGATGCTGGTGGGCCAGCATTGTGACCAGCATTGTGAGGTGTTTTCGGTGCCCACTTCCCTCTTTCCACAGATAAGTATTAACTGCAGCAGAAAGGCAGTTCTGGCTTTCCTCTGCCTCCTGGGAGCAGAAGCTAAGAAGCAGCTGATTTTATCGATCTTGGGAGTAGAGACCAACCTTGTAGGATCTGTGAATGTAGACAAGCAACCTGACATTAGACAACACAGTCACCAGTGCAAAAGTTCTATTTATTGCTATCTACTTCAACAAAGTGGCCTTCGCCAGACCACAGGTGTTCTCAGGCACACATCACACTGCTGTCTGTGCTAACTATATACAAAAGTGTTACCAATCAGGGTGTCCCTAACCTTATTTGAAGGTTTGTGCATTTCACTCGGTACAAGCTGTAGCACTCGGTACTAATCTGCACATGGCACCTGTTAGAAGGAGGGTCCAGCTGTCATTTAGATTTTGCTCATCTAAACATTCACACATGTTCTGACAAGAAGGTCCTTCAGTAGACCACAGAAGGGGCATCAATCACCCGTTGGGCCCGCCCATCCAGAAGTAACTGCTTCATTGTAGGGAGGCTAGTTGGCTTACCTGTTGTAATCATCCCTGTGCAGCAGCATCTAGGATAGGTGAGGCGTGCACAATTAGCCGTAATTAGAACTGCAGTTCCCATGATGCTCTGCGGTGAGTGTATCCCGGCTCCTTGGGGGCTGCAAATCTGGTCTCTCTCTACCATCTCATTAAATAGGGCCGTGGTGGCGAACCTTTGGCACTCCAGATGTTATGGACAACAATTTCCATCAGCCCCTGCCAGCATGATGCTGGCAGGGGCTGGTGGGAGTTGTAGTCCATACCATCTGGAGTGCCAAAGGTTCGCCACCATGGAAATAGGGTAAGGCCAGAGGGTAGTCCATTTGTAAGCTTGAAGATCCAGATCTGTGACTTGCTTGTGAACGCGAGTCATCACTTGTTGCAGTTATCTTGGGATGAGTTTCTAATCTCCTGGTTGGTAGGGCGTGGAGTTTTTAACTGACCTCCCAATTACAGAGATCAGTTTCCCAGGAGAAAATGGCTGTTTTGGAGGCTGATGTCCATGGTCTCATACCTCGCTGAGGTCCCTATCCAGTCTTCAACCCAAAAATTTCAGGCGTTTCCCTACCTTGGCAACCCTACAATTGTGTTACAAGTGAACTCCCCTAAATGCTTATTGGAGCTGTGTCTTGATTAATGCCAGTTCTTCTGGAATTGTGCAACTCTGGCAATTAAAAGTAAAGTAGTCTGGATGAGCCAAGTTAAAGAGTATTTCTTTTTCTTTCAGGTGGTGGAAGTTGGACACTTCTGGGGTTATAGAATAGATGAAAAAAATATTTCTGTATTAAAAAACCTTACAACGGAGATCAACCAGCTTGAACTAAAACCTCTGTCGGTCCGCCCCTATCCAGATTTGGTTTGTATGGCACCGTTTACAGACTGGGAAAATGAAAAATATTACAGAGCCCAAGTCCTGTATGTATCTGAGGAGAGCGCTGAGGTACCCTTTTAATTCCTAATGCTAGAGTGTGTTTTTAAATTTAGCTTGTTTTTAAAATATAATAAATACAAGTTAACAATCAAAACTATAAACTTACAAAGAAGTCATAGATCTATCAATCCACCATATGCCGTACTGGTCATTCATTAATGGATTCTGCCATTATCAAAATATCTCCAAATGTAATTCGCTGCTTCATTAAAAATGTCTCTTCTCACACTATGGAGTGCACAGGTTGTGTCTGGAGTCCGTCTGTCCCCACTGTTAGATGCAACACAATCGCACATAAGTTGGAGATTCTCTTAAATTCCAGCGTGGGTGGTGCCAGAGGCGTAGCTGGGCCGGAGTGCACCCGGTGTGCACTCTGTGCCCCCCCACCTGGCTGTACCCATTTCCCCCTCCCCCCTCCCTTACCTTAGTGCAGGCTGAAGAAGCAGCCTGTTCCCTTCAGGCTGAAGAAGCAGCCTGTTCCCTTCAGGCTGAAAACAGCCTGGTGGAAGCTATGCTTCCCATGAGACCCTGGGGCTTGCAAGGCCTCCTGGGAAGTGTAGTTCCCACCAGGCCATTTTCAGCCTGAAGGGAACAGGCCGCTTCTCCAGCCTGCACCGTTTCAGGAAGATAAGTATCTGTGGGGGGGGATTTCCCCCCCCCCCCGGCGTGTGCCTGGTGCAACGCGCACACCCCGGCCTCCTGGTAGCTCCGCCTCTGGTGGTGCCTGATTTGAATCCATCTAGACCTTCACCTGATGTTGCCTCCCAGTTCAAAGGTTTAACACAGTGGCTCCCAAACTTATTTGGCCTACCGCCCCCTTTCCAGAAAAAATATTACTTAGCGCCCCCTGCAAATTAATTTTTAAAAAATTTTAATAGCAATTAAACAGAAAGATATATGCATTAATGTTTCTACCTGTGGCCATCACCGCCCCCCTGGATCGCTGCAGCACGGTGGCGCCCACTTTGGGAATCACTGGTTTAACAGGTTCACAGGTGTGCGGTTGTAGCTGCATGAATAGCCCAGACTAGCCTGAATTTCTCAGAGCTTGGAAGCTAAGCAAGTTGGACTTGGTTTAGTACTTGGATGGGAAATTCCCAGGGAAGACCCAAGTTGCTATGTGGAGGCAGGCAATGGTCCGGTCCCCCCCCCCCCCCCCGGTTCTCATCTCTTGCTTTGACACCTCATTAGGGGTCTCTGTATGTCAGTAGCAACTTGACAATACTTTGTTATCATTCGCTGTCTTTCATTGGCTACCTGCCCGTTTCCTTTTGTGCTTTGAAAGAATTTAAAAACGCTGCTGCCTTTATTGGCTAGGTTTTCTACGTAGACTATGGAAATCGATGCAAAGTGGCCTTGGAACACCTGCGTGAGATTCCAGATCATCTTCGAACCTTGCCTTTCCAGGTAGTGTTTTTCTTTCCTTGCATTGTTGTTCCCTTGAAATTTAAGGTCAGCTGGACAGGTCCAATTTTCCAGTTCGTGGGAAGTCGTAACTAGCCAGAATGTGGGATAGATTGTTTTTTGGTGGTTGCTGTTCAGTGCCTTTCCTTGAGGCAGGAGCTTGGCTTTGTGTTTACAACAGTTTTGTAAGGAGGTAACGACCTTTCTGTTCCACTGGCTTTGTTCATTCGTTTATTTACATTGTTTATAGTCGCTAGAACTCAGTGTGAATTGTAGGGTAAATTGATATGATCTGCAGTAAACTATGCAGTAGAATTTGCATTACTGAAATCTGAAATAGCTTATTTGTTTTGTTTTTGGACTGCCACTGCTTGGTTTGGCTTTATTTTGGGGGCTATGCTGTGTTTTCTCTGTGTTTCTGTTTTCTTTTCTGCATCTTTTTTAGTTACGCCCCTTTGGAACCTTTGTTAAAAAGCAGTTTATTTCATGAAATAAAATGTTAAAACGGATGAATTCTGCGGAAAGTAGAAAAAAATCATGCCGAAGAAGGGGAAATCAAACTAATTTAGCCAATTAACTAATTCTCTTTCGCAGGCTTCTCTTTCGCATAACCGTGGATTGTTGGGGTTTTTTGCTGCCTGAGGGAAGTAGCTGATAGCCCTCCTAACCTTTCGAGAAATTATGAGCATTGCAACCATTTTTAGAGTGGTAAAACATTTTATTAACAAAAAAAATGGTTCAAGGTAAACAAAGCATAAGGCGCAGCATGGGGGTCTGATCTTCTGATCTGTGTACTGGGCAGCACAAGTGCTGTCCCCCAGACACCTAAATTTCCCCCCCAAATACGAAGAAGCTAGGACCAGACTTTTGACTCTTCTTCCTGCTAAGTTTAAGGAATACTCTGTTGCTGGGAAGGTTGCATTCCTACTAACAACTCTTCTTCTGTGATTTTAAATTCTGTAGCTAAGTTCCTTTTAGGAACTTTGGAATAATACCTGTGATGGTTTTATGTATGGAACATTTGTCTGGATAATGCTGGTTGTTATATTGGTATTATGCCTAATAAAGGTTTTATGTATGTATGTACCTAAATTTTTCACAGCACATCTGCCGATGAAAAATTATACACACACACTGGAGCAGCTGTGAGATTCCAGGTGGGCGGTCGCCACTTCCTGAAGACTCTTTGCTGCCAGGGGCACAAGCCATAGAAGCCCACGTCTGGGCAGGTGACCCCTTGGCTTGCTACACCCCAAACCTCCTGAGGAGGTTCAACTAAAGCGGGTGTTTTCCCTCTGCCCTCCAGCTAACGATCAGTCCCCCATGCGCAAACTGCGAACCCTCTAACAATAAAGCACATGCATTAACAAAGACTAAAAACCGGGAGAGGTAGGTGGGAAATGCGCTCCTTGCGGCAAATGGGAAGGTGGGAAGGCCGGGCCTTGACCTAAATAGGCCAGGCGCCACCTTCCTTGGTGACGTCAGGGCGCCCAGCATCGCTGCTCGGCGCCCTGAAGCCTGCCAGGCCCACGTTGCCTGGCCAGCCGGAAGCCTCGCGAGCTCTGGAGAGCTTGCGAGGCACAGTGGAAGGGGGGAGCATCACGGAGGGTGTCCCTTCACCACCAGCAATGGCTGCCGCGGTAGGTTGCGGCCGCTGTTTCTAATTGCTAGCTGCCGCAGGATTATTTAATCAAACATCGCTTGTTCTGTGGAGATAGTATTTGCTTAGAATTCCTGATTCAGCCAGGCATAGGTAAACAGGTGCTTTAGAGAAAACACTGGGCCCTTGCCTAGAGACATTTTGCTCTCAAAATAACATTGTGATATATGTAAGAGGTCATACCAGTGGTGGCGAACCTTTGGCACTCCAGATATTATGGACTACAATTCCCATCAGCCCCTGCCAGCATGGTCAATTGGCTATGCTGGCAGGGGCTGATGGGAATTGTAGTCCATAACATCTGGAGTGCCAAAGGTTCGCCACCACTGGGTTATACTAACATATTGTTAGGCCTGGCTCCCACCTGGCCTTGTAACACAGGGCTGGTGCCAAAGTCACACCTGCACTTGCTGTTATCTGTGTGTTAATGGCCCCTCTTCTTTCAATGTCTGCTTGTAACCAGAGAAATGTGTATCCCCATTCCTCCCCCTCCCTGGGGCCTGGAATGAGTTCTGTCGCTGTCCTTGAGTTTGGAACACATAACAATACTGTCTTAACACTGTGGCTCATTCCGCACATGCAGAATAATGCACTTTCAAACTGCTTTCAGTGCTCTTTGAAGCTGTGCGAAATAGCAAAATCCACTTGCAAACAGTTGTGAAAGTGGTTTGAAAATGCATTATTTTGCGTGTGCAGAAGGGGCCTGTCTTTTCTTATGCTGCCTATTGTAGGAACAGGTGGGAGGGGAAAACTTGAGATGTGTGTTAGCTGGAAAGCCTGAGCCCCCAGCTCTGGCTCTCTGCATCTAAGGCCCTGACAGTTCAATAAAGCTCTTGAACCTTTCCTGAGTCTTAATTATTGACTGGAGTAACAGACCCTTACACCTACGCTTAAACAAATAGATATATTAGTGAAGTATCAATCTTTAATCTATCACCAGACTCTAGAAGGCGGTTTTGATTTACATATTACTGATGTAAGCTGTTTGTTTCATACAAAAACTCAAGTTTCTGTATTTGCTTTGAGACACCCGTCTGTCATCGTCCCAAAGTATAAGGCAGTCTCTTCTTGGAGTTATGGAACTGCAATAAATCTATGAAGGTGCTTCTTCCGTGTCCCTGTTGATCTATTTCCAGGTTCTGACTGAATGGGCCCTCAAGATGGTAGAATTTCTCCAACACCCTTTAATTTTTCAGGGAGAAAAAAAATTAAGACTGCTTTTTTTGTGTTTTGTGTGTCTTAGGCTTTGGAATTTAAGTTGCACCGAATACGGCCCTCTGCGCAGTCTCTAGTATGCGGAGAGCAGTGGAGCCACGCGGCGAGTCAAAGGTTTGCCTCTTTGGTCCACCACTGTGCACTGATGGTGAAGGTCTTTTCGATAGTGCACAATGTCTTGCACGTGGATGTGTACCGGCACTCTGGGATCATGGACACCGTGAATATCCGAGACGTCCTTATTGACGAATGCTACGCAGAGTTGTCAGAAGACTCCTACGAATCAAAAGTATGCCTTGTACTCTTTAACTTTTGCTTCAGCTGCGGCTGCTTGTTTTAATTTTTTTTAAATGCCGGACTAGGGGTGGAGGGGACATGTTTTTGAGCCCCTGAAGGAATCTCTCAGATAGGGCCTGTGAAAAAAGAGAGAAACCTTCGACGAGGTTGTGGTTTGCCAGGATGGCAGCCAAATGAATGCTAACAGGAATCAGAATAATGGACATCCGAAAGGGTGCCAACACCTGTCTCGAGCCCATGGTTCAAAGGAGTCCCACTTTCTACCATGCAAATAACAAGTGGAACGCTTGCCAACCTGAATTAAAACTTCTTGTCCCAGGACTGCTTTGGTTTGGGAAAATGGTGGGGCGGGGAGGTGGGATCCCCCCCCCCCCCAATTGCCATGGTTCTAAACAATATTGGGCTCCTACAGACTTTAGAAATTATACTCCCTGCAGAAAGCGAGTCCTGACCCACCTACAAATATCTTGTGGTGTTTGGCCCTCAATTTTGAAATGAAATGCATGTAGGTACATTGGTTCATACTCCTCCTGTGTAATTGTTGGCGCTTGTGTGCAGTGAGGTCCTGTATGGTGTAGTAGTTACAGGCCTAGACTAGGAATTGCTTCAATTCAGAACCCCCTTTCCAGACTAACCTGTTCCCCAAGGTTATTGGAAGGATAAAATGGAGGACAAAACATATTTCATGCCGGGGTCCTGTTAGGAAGGATGGAATAAAAATGTCACAGAAAAGCCCTTCCCTCTCCATATTGATGGACTAGCAAATTCTATAGTGATTCTTCTGGCTGGTCCACTATTAATTCCCAAGGCCAATATGCCTTTTTGTGCATCACAGCTCTCTGGGTAGTTTCCGCTGTTGGTTTGCAATGGAACAGCTCGGTTTGAGTCCAGTCTCACAGTAGAGACCAAGAAGATTTTGGGAGTATAAGCTTTTGAGAGGCAAAGCTCTAGGATGTTGTGGGTTTTCCGGGTTGTATGGTTGTGTTCCAGTAGTAACACGGCCATACAACCTGGAGAACTCACGACATCCTAGTGATTCCGGCCATGAAAGCTTTTGACAAGTCAAAGCTCTCTTGGTCACACACTGGCCAAGAGACCTTTGACTCTCGAAAGCTTATACTGACAAAATCTTGTTCATCTCTAAAGGGCTTCTGGACTTGAAATTTGTTTTTCTTGCTCTTTCACCGTTGGCCAATCCCCGTGCCCCGGCAAGGCTTGTTGTTGGCAGGAAGTCATTTTCTTTGACTGCCCATAGTCCAGAACGGAGGAGGAGTGGTTGTGGATGTGCTGCCAGCAGGCAGGGCATGACAGGCAGGGCATGGCCAGGTCTGACCTAGCAGAGCCAAACAAGCGGCAAGCACAAGTGTAGTCAAGTCACAGTCAAACAGGTCATGGCGCAGGAGGTCAGGTAAATAGGCTGGAGATTAGCAGTAGACCAGGCACACGGAGGCAACAGCAAACACTTGTTGCACCCAGGCAGAAGCAAGCTCACAGCAAGGCTTATATAGAGAGCCTTGTTCAAGGGGTTGGGATTCTGCAAGGTTAATCCTCATCAGATGCAGAGACTTCTAATCCCCCATATCTTGCTGCCAAAGGAGCACTCCTTCTTTGCTTCTGCAGTAGCAACCTCTGCTTCTGCCTCCTATGCACAACTGGCTCATCACTGAGCTCCCTCAGAGGATCTTCAGGCTCCTCCTCCACCTGCATATCATCAGGCAGGGAAGGGTTGGGTGTTGGCTCTGCTGCCTGGTCTTCCTCAGGAGCAGCCAATTCTGGCTGCACTGTGTCCTCAGGTTCTGCCTCAGAGACCTCTGTGTCCTGGTAAGTACCCAGGGGCTGGCTCACGACAGTGGATCTCTTCCCAGTGGAAGGTTGGATGGGCGAGGAGGTTTCATGCCCACATTCCCAGCATCCAAGTCTAGGGTGCCCTTGACCCACCGCAACGAGGAAGAACTTCTGATAGTATCTGCAGCATTCTTTCTCTGTCCACATGTGCCCGTCTCAATTTTGCGCTTTAGCTAAGCAACGAAACACTCCAGGAGCTGTTCGCGAAGCCAAATGTGAACGAGGGGAAGAGTGCTCCAACTGCAGAGGCTCGCTCCAAACAGGAAGAAGAGGAGCACCTGATCAAAACGATGGTGGATAACTGTACAGTCAGTCAGCTGGGGGCACCCAACTGCAAGGTGGGGTTTATTTATTGTCGAAGGCTTTCACAGCCGGAATCACTAGGGTGTTGTGGGTTTTCCGGATTGCATGGCCGTGTTCCAGTAGCATTTTCTCCTGGCGTTTCGCCTGCATCTGGATCCTCTGAAGATGCCAGCCACAGGTGCAGGCGAAACGTCAGGAGAAAATGCTACTGGAACACAGCCATACAACCCAGAAAACCCACAAGGCCGTGGGTTTGTTTATTTATTTATTTATTATTGGATTTCTTCACTGCCCTTCCTTGAAAGGTGCGGGCGATCTCCACCATCCAATAAAACAATATATAAAACAACATAAAGTTACACCATGAAATATTATTTAAATTTAAAATGTCAGCATAAATTTTTGCAAGCCGTCAGTTCAGTTCACATACGAGTC
Organism: Sphaerodactylus townsendi; assembly: GCF_021028975.2. NCBI lineage: Eukaryota > Metazoa > Chordata > Lepidosauria > Squamata > Sphaerodactylidae > Sphaerodactylus > Sphaerodactylus townsendi. The sequence goes on from NC_059426.1 coordinate 164,353,236, forward strand.
CTATGTTATAACTTTACTTACGGGACCCCTTTACATGGATTGGGAGGGGGGCGCTAAAACATAAAAAGGAAGGGGCAAAAAGGGAGAAGGGAAGGGAAATCGGGAAAAAGAAAGAGAATGGGAAAATAGGGCAGTGATGGCGAACCTATGGCACGGGTGCCAGAGGTGGCACTCGGAGCCCTCTCTGTGGGCACGCGCACACAGAGTTCGTCATGTGGAGGGTGGAAAATCACCCTCCCACAGTGGCCTGGGCCACTGAGCACGACGTGCGCGCACCGTGGTGAGCAGGGAGGACTCGGCTGACGGGCCTGGTGCCTGTGCTCCAGGTGGCTGCTGCCCGAGGGGGGGGGGGTGCGCAGAGGAGGCAGAGATGCTAGAGAGGCACAGAGTGGTGCGCGCGGGACTTGCTGGAGGCTAGAGCAGGCTGGCCCCTGCTCGAGCGGGTGGGGCAGGGGAGGAGAGAGCCAACCGTTTTTTCTAAACTAAAACCTCAGCATTCAGGTTAAATTGCCGGGTTGGCACTTTGCGATAAATAAGTGGGGTTTGGGTTGCAATTTGGGCACTCGGTCTCAAAAAGGTTCGCCATCACTGAAATAGGGGAAGGTAAAGGCAAAGAGTTGAGAAGCATGGCCCCGTCCCTTTTTTCAGAACCATGTACTGCCGTTGCTGTTGCAGGATGGAAGCTGCGCCTTCTATCCAGATCTATTAATAGGATCGATGCCTATCGATTTCCCGGCCTTGTTGAAACTTCGCCTCGTCTATATGTAGTCTATATGTGCAAAATAAATAAAACTTTCAAGGCAAAAAACATGAACTTCGCCACCTCTACCTTTGTGGAAATATGTGAACAGAAATGACGACTGAATGAAATGCAATGTACACACCCCTCCCACTGAGGTGGGTGGGCCATGACCAGATAATGGACCACCCTCTCCTTACCTCCTTCCTCCCCCTTCCAGTGTTCCCCCTCAGGGTGAGTCGGCCTTGACCAGATGATGGGCCCCCTCCCTCCCCTTGGCTTTGGATGGGTGGGTCACAACCAGATGATGTGCCCCTCCCTCCCCTCCTCCTTCCAAGTGGGTGGACCTCGTCCAGATGCTGTCTCATAAGATAGCATTCCTAGTGGCCATAACATCGACCAGGAGTGGGCAATTTAAGGGCTCTGTGCTGGGACTCCAACTCACCAAATTTCTTTCTGCCCCACCTTAGAGCATTGTCCTGAGGTGATCACACCATTCCACTAGGGCCAAGACATTGTGCTGCCAGTGTTATGCCCTGATCCAGCAACACAGCCTAAGGCAGTGGTGGCGAACCTTTGGCACTCCAGATGTTATGGACTACAATCCCCATCAGCCCCTGCCAGAATGGTCAATTGGCCATGCTGGCAGGGGCTGGTGGGAATTGTAGTCCATAACATCTGGAGTGCCAAAGGTTCGCCACCACGGGCCTAAGGAATCCCTTCACACTCTGGCCCTGAGGAAGAATAAGAAGAGGAGTATGGATTTATATCCCCCCCCTTTCTCTCCTATAGGAGACTCAAAGGCGCTTACAAACTCCTTTCCCTTTTCCCCTCACAACAAGCACCCTGTGAGGTAGGTGGGGCTGAGAGAGCTCCGAAGAACTGTGACTAACCCAAGGTCACCCAGCTGGCGTGTGTGGGAGTTCACAGGCTAATCTAGTTCTCCAGATAAGCCTCCACAGCTCAGGCAGCAGAGCAGGGAATCAAACCCGGTTCCGCCAGCTTAGAGTACACCTGCTGTTAACCACTACGCCACTGCTGCCCTGCTGTTCTTCGTCAACCATATAAAACCATTCTGCAGAGATGATAGCCTCTTTGTCCTGAAGGGCAAGCACGACGTTTGCTAAAAGTTCCGTGAAGATAAAGAACAGTGTTGTACTTACCTGTGTTAACAGTGGCTCGTACAGTGGATTTCAACTCAAGGAAACAGCGTGGGAGGGAAGTTCTCCCAGTGCTCATGAACAGAACCAACCTTTCTCCTGCAAGAGTAGGGGCTCAATAGAAACCTCCTCCTTCCCTCACCCCTCCCCAGCCTTTCCACAAATAGACATCTACACTTTGCTACTCATAGTATTATTGGGACATGTTCATACGTTGGTTTAATTGATTATTTCTCTTGCTGTTGCTTCCAAAGGCAGTGCTGCTCGGTCCCTTCAACCCATACAGTGTGAAATTCAGCAGTTTGACTAGGATATCCAGGTTCAGGTAGGATGGCGTGTCCGTGTGTCTTGTGGAAAAGCTTGGATCTTTTCTGTTTTGTTGCCGGGAATGGCCATCTCTGATGCCTTAAGATGCATGTAGAATACGATTTTTCTCCCCCCATTAACAGCGGAAATGTTTGCTCTGTTCACCTAGCAATTACTGCTGGATATGAAACTGTAGAACATATTTTGTGTATTTGCTCGTCTCTTGCCTTGAAAACCCCACGGTCCTAAGGGTGCCTTGAGCTGACGGCACAACTTGACGGCACATTTTAGCAGCCTAATTAGTCCATTTTGCCCTGGGCTTGTCAGGACTTGGCAACCGATCCGGGTTTACAAGAGCCAATACAGCCACCAAGGAAGACTGATGGTCATTGTTATTATTATTATTATTTATTAAATTTAGTATACCGCCCTATCCCCGAAGGGCTCAGGGCGGTGTACAGATAAAACATCAGCTAAAAACATACATATAATTAAAACAACAGTAGTATCTTAGAACATCGCCAGCCTACCTTTTACGTAAACCCTCCTATCATGCTAACTCACAATGGGTCCTGATTTGGTATTAGGGGGGCCCATGGGGAAAAGAGGAGATATCAGTGGCATCATCAGCGGCCGGAGTCTTCTCCTAAAGGTTCCCGGTGGGAACAACACAGGTCTTACAGGCTGCCCCTGGGCGGAAATCCCCATAGGTCCTGTGCGAGGCCCGGACAGCTGGAGGGAGAGTGTTCTACCAGGCCAACGCCAGAGCCGTGAAGGCCCTGGCTCGAGTGGAGGCCAGCCGCATCATTGAGGGGCCGGGGACCTCCAGTAAATTGGCCTCTGCTGAGCGCAGAGGTCGAGTTGGGACATGTGGGGTTAATGCGGTCCCGAAGGTACGAGAGTCCCAGGCCGCGCAAGGCCTTAAAGGTCAACACCCACACCTTGAAGATTATTCGGAATTCAACCGGGAGCCAATGCAGAAGAGTGCAGTGAAGAACTACCTCTGCTCATTGCTTTCATTGGAAACTGCATAGTTCTTCCGTTGCCTTGAGTTGGTTGCCACTTGACACTTTGACAGCCTGTAATTAATATTGCTATGGTTGCCCTCCCTCCCAGAACTGTCATGGTAGAGAAGGAGAGTATCAACTCTGTGGTTGTTGACGATGTGCCCGAGGACTCATTTCAGCAAATGTTGGTGGCTTCATCCATATCGGTGAACTCGACAGGTAGAGATGTTTAAGTGGTTTTAAGCATGTTGATTGTATTATGAATGCACTATTAGTCATTGGTGTCTGTGCTTCCATTCCATTTCCTGCTGTAGATATTTGTCAGGTTGATGTGTTCTTAAAGCGGCGTGTTCCTGTTGTTAACAGGCTCTACTATGTTGCTAAGAGGGACATCTCTCATGCCTCACATTCCCGGGCTGCCAGCTCTGTTGAGCATGCTGTTTGCACCTGTGATAGATCTTCGGTATGTGCTGACTTCTAAGCGGTAACCCATGAGCCAGTATGACACATTCATTGCCTTATAGAAGAACAAGAAGAGGAAGAAGAGTTTGGATTTATATCCCCCTTTCTCTCCTGTAGGAGACTCAAAGGGTCTTACAATCTCCTTGTCCTTCCCCCCTCACAACAAACACCCTGTGAGGTGGGTGGGGCTGAGAGAGCTCCGGAAAGCTGCGACTAGCCCAAGGTCACCCAGCTGGGGTGTGTGGGAGTGCACAGGCTAATCTGAATTCCCCAAATAAGCCTCCACAGCTTAGGCGGCAGAGCAGGGAATCAAACCCGAGCTCTTAACCTCCTACACGAGCTCTTAATCTCCTATGCCACTGCTGCTCATAGCTTCCCTATGTCAAACATACCAAGACAGACTATTGGCCTCGTAGTAACTGGGCACGCTGCATTGGTCAGGCCTCACCTGGAATATTGTGTACAGTTCTGGTGGTCTCACTTGGAAAAGGATAGGGTGGGTCCAGAGGAGATCGACAACGATGATCAGGGGCCTGGAGACAAAGCCTTGTGAGGAAAGGCCGAGCGACTTGGTTGCTTCTCCAGAGACTGGGACCAGGAGTGATGGATTCAAGGTGAAGGAAAAGAGATTCCACCTAAACATCAGGAAAAACTTCCTGAAAGTCAGGGCTGTTCAACAGTGGAATGCACTACCTCGGAGTGTGATGGAGTCTCCTTCTTTGGAGGTTTTTACAGAGAGGGTGTGGGAGTGGGCTGCATGTAGTCAGGAGTGGCTTTTCGGATTTGTGTGGGTTCCCTGCAATTGCTGTTGGGGGGTTGGACTCCTGATGGTCCCTTTGGGGTCTCCGGCCCACCCTCTAATGATTCTATGTTAAGTCTGGAGAAGAGGAGGCTGAGAGGGGGCATGATTGTCAGTCTAAGTATTTGAAGGACTGTCACTTAGAGCAGGTCAGCGAGCTGTTCCTGTTGGCAGCAGAGGGTAGGACTTGCAATAATGGGTTTAAATTACGGGCAGAAAGGTTCTGAGCAGATGTTAGGGGGAAAAAATTAACAGCAAGAGTTGTGCTACGGGAATCAGCGGCCTTTCACTGCCAGTCTTTAAGCAATGACTGGGAACCAACGCTTGTCTGGAGTTCTCTAGGCTGATCCTGCACTGAGCAGGGGGTTGGGCTAGATGGCCTGTCTGTCCCCTTCCAACTCTGTGATTCTGTGGGTACCTCTTGTCTGTCCTGTTGTCATCCCCCATCTTTAATCTAGGTTAGGGAAATGCCTAAACTATGGTTAAGCATTAGGTGTGCCCAGATTATTTCTTCGTAAAGTAGACGTGGCTTTTAAATGCTCTGCGTTTTGCTTAGGGTGGATGAGAGCAGGAGCAGATACACCGGTGTGCTTTGTGGCCTGGGGTGGAACAACGTCCTCGGAATCCCAGTCTTCCCGGACCATGACATGGAGCTGGCGTTCGATGTGCGGATTAGCGCTGATGACATCACACAGGTTAAAAAAAACTGCATTCATTCCAAGATTGTTTTTGCCACAGCACAAAAGTCCACGCCCATATTGGTAAAACACTCCACAAATATTTAGTTGACTTCTGACGCTACAGGGGTGTTAGTGAGACCCCAACAGAGTTAGTGAGACCCCAACAGAGTTACAACACAACAGTGAACGGCTGGACTGGCAGATTTATTTATTTGTTGAATTCAGAGCCGCTTAGATCAGTGATGGCGAACCTATGGCACGGGTGCCAGAGGTGGCACTCGGAGCCCTCTCTGTGGGCACGCGCACACAGAGTTCATCATATGGGGGGCGGAAAATCACACACACACACACACAGACTGACCTGCGCCACTGAGTACAACGTGCGCGCACCGTGGTGAGCAGGGAGGACTCGGCTGGCGGGGCTGGTGCCTGTGCTCCGGGTAGCTGCTGCCTAAGGGTGGGGGGGCGCAGAGGAGGCAGAGATGCTAGAGAGGCACAGAGTGGTGCACGTGGGATTTGCTGAAGGCTAGAGCTGGCTAGCCCCTGCTCGAGCAGGTGGGGCGGAGGAAGAAGGAGCCAACCGTTTTTTTCTAAACTAAAACCTCAGCATTCAGGTTAAATTGCTGGGTTGGCACCTTGTGATAAATAAGTGGGGTTTGGGTTGCAATTTGGGCACTCGGTCTCAAAAAGGTTCGCCATCACTGGCTTAGATCATTCTCCTTTGTTCCGTTTTATGCTCACAACAGCCCTGCCAGGTAAGCTAGGTTGAAAGAGTGTGACTGACCCAAGCTCACCCAACAAGATTCCATGGCACAAGGGGGGATTTGAAGAAGAAGAGTTTGGATTTATATCCCACCTTTCTCTCCTGCAGGAGACTCAAAGGGCCTTACAATCTCCTTGCCCTTCCCCCCTCACAACAAACACCCTGTGAGGCAGGTGGGGCTGAGAGAGCTCCGAGAAGCTGTGACTGGCCCAAGGTCACCCAGCTGGCGTGTGTGGGAGTGCACAGGCTAATCTGAATTCCCCAGATAAGCCTCCACAGCTCAAGCGGCAGAGCGGGGAATCAAACCCGGTTCCTCCAGATTAGATACACGAGCTCTTAACCTCCTACACCACTGCTGGGTTTGCCAGATTCTAGTCCAATGCTGTTAACCCCTTCAACGCACTGGCTCTCTCGTGTGGCCAGTGACTGGGGTCAGAAGTGAAGGTGGGCTTCCGCAATAGTGATATAAGTAGGGATTTTCTTTTGGAAAGAACAACCTAGGGAATAGCCCACCAGTGGCTTGTGCCAGGGGAAATCTTGGAGAATAGTCCTGCTTAGTCAGAGCAGAACAGGCCATTGCTTTCACCTCCTGCATGTGAGCTCCCAAGGGCACCTGGTGGGCCACTGCGAGTAGCAGAGTGCTGGACTAGATGGACTCTGGTCTGATCCAGCAGGCTTGTTCTTATGTTCTTATGATCACCACCTAACATCAGGGCCCTGCAGGATTTGATGCAGTTCTTCAGGGCCTGTAAGCAGAACTGTTCTGCTAGGCTTTCGATTGAGGCCCGAAAAATTGGAAACTGGAAATTCTAAATTGCACTTGTTGCTGGCCTGAATTCCGAATCCCTCTTGGCTCAAATGGCATCTGTTGCCGTTTTTTTTAACCCTCTGATTTAGAATTATGCTTGTAGTTGATTTTAATTTAAATGTATTTTAACTATTTTAGGTTGGATTTTAACTATTATAACTGTTTTAATTGTTTATTAAAATTTTACGTGCCGTTTACTAATGTAAGCCGCTCTGAGCCCTTGTAGGGAGGGCGGCATACAAATCAAATCAATAAATACAGAGATAATTTTTTCTCTCTTTCTCACAATACTAAAACCTGAGGGTGTGCATTGAAAATGCTGGGGGGAAGAATTAGGACTAATAAAAGGAAACATTTCTTCACGCAACGTGTGATTGGTGTTTGGAATATGCTGCCACAGGAGGTGGTGATGGCCACTAACCTGGATAGCTTTCAAAGGGGCTTGGACAGATTTATGGAGGAGAAGTCGATCTATGGCTACCAATCTTGATCCTCCTTGATCTGAGATTGCAAATGCCTTAGCAGACCAGGTGCTCGGGAGCAGCAGCAGCAGCAGCAGCAGAAGGCCATTGCTTTCCCATCCTGCATGTGAACTCCCAAAGGTATCTGGTGGGCCACTGCGAGTAGCAGAGTGTTGGACTAGAATTCAGTGGTGGCGAACCTTTGGCACTCCAGATGTTATGGACTTCAATTCCCATCAGCCCCTGCCAGCATGGCCAGTTGCTGGCAGGGGCTGATGGGAATTGTAGTCCATAACATCTGGAGTGCCAAAGGTTCGCCACCACGGGACTAGATGGACTCTGGTCTGATCCAGCAGGCTCTTATGCTCTTAAATAAATAGTAACCAGTCACATTAACCTCTACTAGTCTGGCCAGACAGTTAATTCATTTTTAAAAATTCTCTGCTTGGCTGTCAGGCCAGCAGTTCTCAGCTTCGTCTCTTGTTCCTAGATAAACATCCTAAGAAAATCCATCAACAAACTAGCCTGCGATGGTCCTAATGGCTTGTTACGTTTGAGTAAAGAGAGAATTGCTCATTTACAGAACGCTGCTCGCCAGAACCTTTTAAGGTAAGTTCTCTTTCTTTAATGTTTCCCCGGTTGTTGAATCCTTTGCGCATTTAATGCCTCCCGATGGGCTGGGTCCCTCAGATTGCATTTTGCTGACGGTGGTCATTTTTCTGAAGTACAAGGGCTTCCTCTTGAAACCGGATGCAGTAAAGAAGCCCAGCTGGAGCAAATACCTGTGTGGAAAAGCTTGCTGTGCTCTTGGCAATCTCTTTAATGCCTGATGTATTGTTGACGGCTTTCACGGTCGCATTCAACTGGTTCTGGTGGGTTTTCCGGGCTGTGGGGCCGTGGTCTGGTGGATCTTGCTCCTAACGTTTCGCCTGCATCTGTGGCTGACATCTTCAGAGGTGTATCACAGAGGGAAGTCTGTTGCACTCTGTGTAAGATGCATTCCTGTCTTAATGTGTTTGCTACAAAACATATGGCCAGTGATTGTATCTAGTTGATTGAGATGCATTCTTACTTCAATGTAATCGCTACAAGATATATATAACCAGCCTGCTATATCCTCTGAAGATGCCAGCCACAGATGCAGGCGAAACGTCAGGAGAAAATGCTGCTAGAACACGGCCATACAGCCCGGAAACCACACAGCACCCAAGTGATTCCGGCCATGAAAGCCTTCGACAATAGCCTGCTATATGTTACCACTGTTGTAAAGCGACATTCTTTCCTCGATCTCTGTTTGATGGCTTCACATACTTCAGAGATAACTAGGCTTACCCCTGACATCTTCTGCTCCTATGGGAAACGGGATGTTTCCACAATTGCATGTGGCTTTATCTCTAACTGTCACTGACCTTGGGGTGCCTCAGCTCCGAAGTAACTCTCCCGTTCTTTGGGAAAACGGGAGAGGGGATTATTTCTGAATAAAGGGAATAGAAAAAGCCAGGTTCACCAGAACTGGCTTTTTACAAGCTGGGTGCTTCCTTGCCTTCCAATAAACGCTACTGATCAACAATCCCGAGTTTGTCTATTGATACAATGTTCAAGACCTAACACCATCCTGAAAAGTTTGAGAGTGGCTGTTTCTTGCCTTATCAGAAGTGAGACTGTATCAGGAGGTGTTCTCAGGGATTGCTTCTTTATTGTGGAAACTCTCCATTGCTGGACCTCAATCAGTAAGCATCAATACAAGTATAGCGTACAGATTGAGGGACCTAATAGTACCACTCTAGTCTGCATTGGTCAGACCTCACGTGGAATTCTGGGTCCAGTTCTGGGCACCACAATTCAAGAAGGATATTGACAAGCTGGAACGGGTCCAGAGGATGGCGACCAAAATGGTAAAAGGTGTGGATTCCATGCTCTATGAGGAGCAGCTTAGGGAGATGGGGATGTTTAGTCTGGAGAAGAGAAGGTTAAGGGGTGACATGATAGCCATGTGTAAATATTTGAAGCGATGTCACGTTGAAGACGGAGGAAGCTTGTTTTCTGCTGCTCCAGAGACTAGGACCAGGAGTAATGGGTTCAAGGTACAGGAAAGGAGATTCCACCTAAACATCAGGAAAAACTTCCTGACAATTTGGGCTGTTCGACAGTGGGATACGCTGCCTCGGAGAGTGGCAGAGTCTCCTTCTTTGAAGGTTTTTAAGCAGAGACTAGATGGCCATCTGTCAGGAGAGCTTTGATTATGTGTTCCTGCATGGTAGTGGGTTGGATTGAATGGCCCTTGTGGTCTCTTCCAACTCTTTATTCTCTGACCTTTTAATGAATTCGTGTCCAGATAATCAAATATCAGTTGCCGTCGTGTCTGTCTCACACACATACACCCTCCTTAACTTGCTCTCAAACGTTGGTACCCACTCTGATCTTGTGGTTGGTACCGTGTGTGTGTGTGTTTTAAGAAGCCAAAGCTTGTCTTTTTTTTTGCCAAACACAGTGCTGGAAAAATAAGACACCCAAATACAGAATGCATCATTATGCATTCAGGGCAATTCAACTTCGTCCGTCTCTGTGGTGTTTAAGTTAATTGTATTTATCATATGTCACCGCTGCTTAAGAGGAGAGTACGCATTTTGAAAAACCGGCCCAGACAGAATGAATTTCAATGTATCCCTGCTATATTTTACAGAGCTCGGGGAGACGGGAGATGGCAGGCAGGGATTCTGTAGTAATTGACTTGTCACAGACAACAAAACATTGTAAAAATAGCTGGAAAGTATGTTCATCGTTGAATGCCTGTGCAAACTTTAGCACTGGAGTTTGACTTGAATCTGCTAAACGCTTGTCTTGCCAGGATGACTTGGGTAAGGACAGCGTGACTCTGCCTTGTCCACTGAGTCACAGTAGTGAGGGAGTGTCCAACTCTGGCACTTCAGTTGTTAATGGACTACAGTTCCCATCAGCCAATTGGCCATGCCAGCAGGGGCTGATGGGAATTGTAGTTCATGAACAGCTGAAGCGCCATAGTTGGACACTCCTTCCATAGTGCAAGAACAGGTCACTGGTGGGCTCGGTGGCAATCCAGACCCAAGGGGCTTGTCTACTGACCCCCTGTATAGCCTAACCCTGTGGTGACGAACCTTTGGCACTCCAGATGTTATGGACTACAATTCCCACCAGCCCTTGCCAGCATGGCCAATTGGTCAGCATGGCCAATTGGTCAGCATGGCCAATTGGTCATGCCATGCCAATTGGTCATGCTGGCCAATTGGTCATGCTGGCAGGGGCTGATGGGAATTGTAGTCCATAACATCTGGAGTGCCAAAGGTTTGCCACCACTGGCCTAACCCTTAATTTGGCACCTCTGTTCCTTTCCATATGTGTTGTGGATTCACAGGCAAAGGAGTTGTTGGAAGTGAAGGATTTTATGCTCGCCTCAGACTTCAGAGGGGGACTTGACTAGAGAGTTGGACAGATAGAGAGGACAAGGCACTGGGCATCCTTTCTCTACTGCTCTGACACTATCCCTTTGTTGTGTAGGCTGATACTCTCCGGGAAGCTTCCATCCTTCCTGCTGCTTCTCCCACCGTCTCTCACATGCACACTTTTTCATCTGGCAACCATGAGGGCAAGATGCCTGTATCTCCCTCCAACGTAACTAGTTATAGATTAGGAAATTGTATTACTCTATCCTATCTAGAAATGGAGTTTCTACAATAAACATAGTATATTTGTTTGAATAGACAAAAAAGGCTCTGTGTTATTTTGTTTTTGGAACATTACACAAATTGGATGGGGCGCTGCTGCGCACACTGGGGCCTGGTGCGTTCTGCTAAATTACTGGACCTAGAATCTGACTGGTTCTTGAGGGACTGAGATTTTTGAATTCCGAACAGGGGTCACAAACTCAATGTGCAAATTTGGACACAAGCACCGAAGGGGCTAGAAAGCATCCATTTACACATAAGAACATAAGAGGAACCCTTCTTGATCAGACCAGTGGTCCATCTAGTCCAGGGGTAGGGAACCTGCGGCTCTCCAGATGTTCAGGAACTACAATTCCCATCAGCCCCTACCAGCATGGCCAGTTGGCCATGCTGACAGAGGCTGATGGAATTGCTTAATTCTAGGAACACTGGAGATCTGCTAAGTTCCCTTACCCCTGATCTAGTCCAACATACAGGCTCACACAGTGGACAACCAGTTTCTTTGGAGATCCAATGGGCATAGGGGCTGAGGCCTTCCCCTGATTTTGCCTTATTGGATATTACACTGTCGTTGGGCTAAGTGTGGTGTTTCTTCTGGTGTCAGCCCATTCCTGTTACAAATTATTGTCTCGGTGTTGGACTAGAGCTGATTTGTGTACAAAAGGAAATTCAGTAAAGTTCACACGAGGCTAGTTGCTTTAGGAACAACATGAAAGTATTTAATTGTCAAGGAACCTACATATTAGCATAGGAAAGAAAGATAAAGGATTCTAGCTGTTCTGGTTACAGAGGCGTAGCTCCAAGGGGATGGGGGGTGCGCGACACACAGGGCACATGCCCCTGTAGGGATTTGGCAAGGGCGTTCCGGGGACAGAAGGGGACGCACGGTGCATGGGGCACTTCCCTTGCTCACGTCTCTGCCTGGCTATCATGGGGAGAGACTGCAGAGAGCACATAATGGCAGAGAAGCAGGAAGACGACAGGTTAGCCGGAAGGAAGGAGTATTATTGAGAACAGCAGTCAAAGTAAACAAAGAGACAGCAGCAGAATCAGACAAGAGGAAGGATACCGAGGAAACAGACTTATCTCACTGGTAGCTCTAGTGCCCCTTCTGAAGTACAGAGGTAGACTTTGTGCCTGTCCATTTCTGTTAGTACAATACACAGCAATCCACGCATTCTGCCTTAATCTGCCCCATGTAGAAGAAAAGCAGCAAATCTCTGTGCTGTGATTCTTGTAAACTTTGATGCTGAAATATACTCATGCACTGAGCAACTGGGCAGTTATAACAAGCTCTCCGTCTAAGGAGACACCTTTTAGTAGCGTGCTTCTTACTTGTAATTTTTGTATCGTCGTTTTTTTTTCTCCCCAGCCTGATTTGCAAATCAAAGCCTCGGGAAATAATTCCTCCCAAGTGGTATGCCAAGCCATATGAGTGGGGCCAGGTAAGAGTTGGCTCAGACAATTAAGAGCTGTTAAAATAACGTGACATTAAGATTAGGAATGCAGTACATTTTGCTGTGAGCATGTTCGGAGGTCGAATTGACAGTGTCCAAAGGTGGCAGTCACACGTGAGTGGATCATTCGCTCTGTTGGGCTTGTGTCGAGCAGCTGCAAATGCCCATCAAACCAGCTTGCGCCGGATATTCCCAGAACTGCAAATGTGCAAAGATGCCGAGAGAGTGGCTCAGCTTTGAAGAATATACTCTGTATGTCCCAGAAGTGTCGGTCAAGGATAGGCGACATTCCATTTCTGATAAGTCAGCTTCTTAACGCTGTGTCCTTCATTGGTATCGGCGGCATCTGTTGCTGTTTTAATTTGCAGGCAGGCATGTGGCTTGCTGATTGAGTAGGAAAAGGCCACGCCCTTGTCCTTGCTTGTGTAGTTGTGTTGGTGTCACATGCTCTCTTGTTTGTTGCAGCTCAGGGGAGTTCTGCCAACTCCACTCTGCTGGTTTGTGTAGGGGGTCAGAAGCGTCCTGCTCCAGCAGTAGGGGAAAGTTTTATCTGGTGCAGATAAGTTTAGTAAAACAGCAGTTTGCGTACATTCTTTCCATTCCATGTATTTCTTGAAGCACAAGGATTTCATCCTGGAAGATATTTTCCAGACAGGTGGAACTTTACATTATGTTACCTTACCTGGGGTTGCCAGTTCCAGGTTGGGAACTTCCTGGAGAATTGTGGGATGGACAAAGAGCATATTGGGGAAATGACGCCTGGAGATTTCTCACAAGCCTCCCCTACGCTATACAGTGCCCCAGACACCTCATACGACCAGGGGCTCAAGGATGGGGACAAGCTGTTAGATTTAGTTTAAAGTCATGGAATGCAGTAGTGTGTGTGTAGTGCAGTTTATAGAAACTTTAGAGATAAAAGGTAAAGTGGCTTTACGTTGTTCAAGCATCTCCCAGTTCACAGCTTTGTTCAGGAAAAGGTAGATGAAAGGGACCTAGTCTAAGGAGATTACTTTCCCTACGACAAGTGGTACAATAGCGTGCCATCACGTGTGTGTGTGCAGGTGAAGAGATGCTACAGTGGGAAAGCCCACTGTGGCAGGCTGCGAGTGACCATGCGCTCAGGGCAAAGGCGAGAGCAGAAGTGAAAACCAGCATTTGGAAGAAAGGAAGTTAGTAGGCGGTCTCCTGGCCCAGACAAGGAGGGCAAACAAAAGAAGCATCATCACAGTTAGAGTGATGTACACAGCACCCCCCAGTGTCCAGGCATGCAGAAGTCACTTATTCCAACACACGCTAAGCCCCCACCCACCACTCCGTTGCCAAAGCTGGCTTGCAGGGAAATGGGGGGGGGGGCAGGGCTAGGTGGCTTGTGGCTGGGGCACACGCCATTTGGTCATGTGGGGGTGACCCCATGTTCCTATAGGTGGTCCACCTCTGGGGATGGATCCTGGGGAGGGTGAGTTTTGAGGAAGGGAAGGGCTTCAACGGGGTTAATGCCATAGAGTCCACCTCCTAAGGCAGCCATTTTCTCCAGGTGGACTGATCTGTATTGCCTTGAGGTCAGTTGCAATCCTAGGAGATCTCCAGTCACCACATGGAGGTTGGCAACCCGAGCTTTAGCTCTCTTCCAGTTGCTTCTAGTGCAGAGATTTACATTCTTGATAGCCTGCCTTCCACACTGAGACTCCAGGCAGACTACAGAATGAAAAGGCAGAGCAATAAATGCCTTATAATACATACATCACCTTTGTGGGCCTTCTGTGCAGGCTTGCGTGGAGGGGAGGGGCTGTGCATATGCAGGCCTGCCTTGAGATAAAAGCACGATTTCTCTTCTGTAAAACTGAAAGCACACACTCCCCCTCCCTTCATTTAGATTAAGGTGACCAGATTGTCGCAACCACTAAGCCAGGACAGAATTGGGGCCCGGGTGAGCATGCAGCGTGGCTGCAGGAGCGCACTGCCTTTTGGGGTGCTCCCCAGTTTCCCGCCCTGTGACAGGAACTTGAAATGGGAAGTGCCCAGAAGAGCGAGTCGGCAGCTTTCTCAAAAATGGGACAGTAAAAGGCAGCGGAGACTGGCAGGACAAATTAGTTTAAAGGCAGGACTGTCCATAAAGCGGACATCTGAGATGCCTTGATTTAGATGGGGTTTTCGCGTGGCATGTTACAAGGGAGGGGGCAAAGGGGCATCCCTCAGTTCTTCTTTAGCCACCATGAAGTTTCGATCGTTGGATTGTAGCTCTGTCATCATCGTTCTGGCCTAACAAAATGGCTGAACTGAAGGAGGATACCAAATTTAAAGAAAACAAAAAACAACGTGCTACTTGCAGCACAAAGGTGACCTTGCTACCAGGTTCCCTTTTTAAGCAAAAATACCACCAATTGAATGAGGGACCTTCTGCCTCCACGCATGTGGTCTGCCACTTAGCCGTGGCTCCCAAGAACGATGACGAGGCGTAGCTCGTTCCGAATGGCAGATAGCTTCCACTCTGGGCTCCCATATCCCATGACCCTTCGAGCAGAGATTCAAGGGCTGGGTGAGCATTTCCACAAAGCTCTGTCCTCGTCCCTCTTCTTCACCGTGGCCTTTTCCTGCCAGAACTCAGAAGTCCTCACTTTTTGCTGCGACCTAGCGAAGTACAGTGGGCATAAGGTTTCATTGCCTTCCGGTTTTCGCCGGTTTTAGGTTTTCATCGATTTTTCAGTGAAAATTTGTCTCCGTTTTCATTGATTTGCCTCGGTTTCATCGATTTGCAGCAAGGTGCAGGGATTTGTGGAAAATCACCCGGACAAAGCTGTTGCAGGCCGGGTCTGGAACTTGTTTAATGACAATGTCTTGCCCCATTTCAGACAAATCTTAAAGAGGAGTTAGAAACAGACCTCTTTGGACAGCTTTCTGGTGCGCCATTGGTCCACTGGCTCTGAAGCTGGTCTCCTAGTGTTACTGTTTGTTACTGTTTTCAGCATTAAACACTATGTTTATTCACCAAAAAATGTGGTTTTGGTATTTTTTTGGAGTGCCTAGAACGCATTAATTGGATTTACATTGATTCCTATGGAAAAATTTGCCTTGGTTTTCAACTGTTTCGGTTTTCATCGATACTTTTCGGACAGATTACCAATGAAAACCGAGGTTCCACTGTATTTTAACACCCTTGGAACTGGTTAATAATCTTTCCAATTTTTGTTTTTTCATTAGCTGAAGACGAAATTTGTCATTGACCAGTCTGATGTGCGGGAAACGAATGAGAACAACGTGCCTCTGTACCAGCTGCATAAGTTGATTCTCTTAAACGCCTGAGTCTCCAATACCAAGCATGCTCACTGAAAGGAAATCCCATTGAAATTGGCAAAACTTATTTCTGAATAAATGTAATCTGAATGACGTTCTGGATAAATGTAATTTCAGAACGTTGACTGTTTTAAATGTAATTTCAGAACGTTGATTGTTTAAATGTAATTTCAGAACGTTGACTGTTTAAATGTAATTTCAGAACGTTGACTGTTTTTGCAGCCCTTGTTGTTCGAGTACGAGACAAAAGGAACACAAGAAACGTTTGAAGAAATGCGTCTGAAGTTCTAAAGTTGTGTCTCTCCTCACCCCAATCATCTTTTTGACCCTAAAAAAATCAAAAGTATGTTAATTGTGCCTAAAGTTGGGGTGATGTGGGGAGAAAACCTAGTTCTCTCAATATCTTGTCTTAATCCCCTTCTCTTGAAAGTTTGCTAAATAGCCAAGAGTAGGGGAAATTGGTTAGGGATGATTGTGCTGGGAGAAAAAGGTATTTGACCCTTCTGTGCTATTTTCCTGCTCTAAATTTGATTCTCTTGAAGCATAGTTTTATCCAGTAAGGGGGAGCAGATGGGAGAGATGTATGTCTTCCTTACTGAGGCAAATAGTTCCCCCAGAAAAGCTTTCCTACCCCCCTTGACCAGTCCAAAATCATTCCTAATCTCCCCCCCCCCCCAAAAAAAAAATAAGTTCACATAGACCAGTGGTGGCGAACCTTTGGCACTCCAGATGTTATGGACTACAATTTCATCAGCCCCTGCCAGCATGGCCAATTGGCCATGCTGGCGAGACTGATAAAGGAAATTATCAGTCCATAACATCTGGAAATATAAGAACTCTCCTACTGGGCCTCAAACAATGCTTATTTGGCTCCTGGTTTTCTCTTTTGAAGTTTAAGAAGAGGCCTGTTTTGCTACAGTGAAGAAGCGTCTCTTTGCCGGTAGTTTGCTTAACTGTTCATCTAACTAAAGAGTTTGAGTTTTAACTCTGTGACTTTTCTGCCAGCCTATTGTTCCATTCAGCATTTCTCTTTGAATTAACATATTCCAGTTGTTAACGTGTTGCATTTAATATCAACCCTTTCTGTTTAGTGGGTGCGTAAAAATCACTCTAGGTTTTGTTTTCAAGGGGGAAAAAAGTGAATGAACACCATTAATGGTGACTTAGCATTGGACAAAAAAAAAAATCCTAGCAAAATAACGCCTGAGGCGAAATCAGTTTTGTTTTGCTCTTTCCATCCACACAGTAAAGCGGGAAATCTTGCAATATTTTCCTAGTCCGGTGGAAAATCCTTTTGAAATAGTATCGGTTACTGAACACCAACATTCAGTTTGATTTAATAAAGCCCTCCAGTGTCTTGAGTTGTAGAGATATGGCGGGGTATAAATGTAAATAAATAAGTAGAAGCTGCTGTGAGACTTGTTTTGTCTTCATTGGAAATCAGTGACCTGCTAAAATACAGCATTTTGTGTTGGGGAGGGATGTTAGTCATGGTCTGAATAGCCTCAGTGGTGGCGAACCTTTGGCACTCCAGATGTTATGGACTACAATTCCCATCAGCCCCTTCCAGCATGCCAATTGGCCCTGTTGGAAGGGGCTGATGGAGTATGGTGGAGATATAAAATCCTGCTTCTGAAGTGAATGGACCCACACTTGTGAGAGCTTGGTAGGTCAGCTTGGTTGACCACAGACAGTACTTGGATGGAAGACCATCTAGGGCAGTGGTTCTCAACCTTCCTAATGCCACGACCCTTTAATACAGTTCCTCATGTTGTGGTGACCCCCAACCATAAAATAATCTGTACAAATATCTTGACAACTAGGTGACACAAGACCTTTACGAGGATAGATATGATATGGACTCCTAAATCCTTATGTTCTATAACTAATATTAACATTGGAAACAGAGTTCTCTCAGACCATAGCCCAATTACTTGGGAAATAGGTCAACACAAAAGGAAAAATGTTTGGAATATTAAAGACTGGGTGCTGAGTAACACTAAATGCAGAGAGAAACTAGATAAAGAATTACAAGAATACTGGAAAGTAAATAAAAACTCAATACAGAATAATGGAACAATTTGGGATGCACACAAGGCGGTAATGAGGGGTTATATACAAAGTGAGGCGATTAAGATGAATAAGCAAAAGAAAGAAAAGAGAGAGAAGTTAGAGGAAGAACTTCATAAACTAGAAAAGGAAGTAGAAAGAAGACTGCAAAAAATTTAGAAATAATTTGTCATGCCCTTTTCTTTTTTTTAAAACAATAAAGAGAGTATATTCAATGAAAAAATATATATCTGTACCGCTGGGAACCCAATCTGGATGCTGAGGGATTGGTCTTAGAAACCCCTGTGAGAAAGGGAATTAAGTGTCGACGACCCCAAAGGGGTCCACGATCACGGAGTTGAGGACGCCGCTGATCTAGGAAGATTGGGGCTGCTGTGCAGAAGGTGGCAGTGGCAAACCACTTGACCACTCCGTTGTCCTGGGGTCACCATGAGTCGGTTGCTCATGACCCATGCTTGTCAGATCATGGAAGCTACGCAAGGTCAGCCCTGGTTAATATTTGGATGGGAGACCAGCAAGGAAGTCTCGGTTTCCTGTCCAGAGGAATTTAATAGAATCTTAGAGTTGGAAGAGACCACAAGGGCCATCAAGTCCAGCCACCTGCTATGCAGGAACACACAATGCAGGAAGACGATGACAAACCACCTCTGTTTCTTGCCTTGAAAGCCACATGAGGGCTCGTCATAACTTTGCTGTGACTTGACAGTACTTAATCCTATTAGTTACCTAAAAAGAGCATATTTGATCCCAAAAGGTGTCTATTTTGGGGAGAGGAAGGGAAAGTAGTTTGTAAGCCTCTTTGAGTCTCCTTACAGGACAGAAAAGGGGCTGTAAATCTAAACTGCTTCTTCTCTTCTTCTGCAACACTCTGTCAGATGTCCAGTGCTGCCTGTAGACTCAGAAACACCGGGGACCCTGATCTAGACTGTTTTTCAAACCATGATATGGGAACCATGTTTACAACTGCAATAATAAATCCCATTCTAAACACAATAAAGGAGCCGCGTGGCGTAGTGGTTAAGTGCTTCCACTGCCACTCACACGGTCAGGAGTTTGAGCCCCCTGTGAGTCAGATATCCTGGCAGCTGGCTCATGGTCAACTCAGCCATCCGTTCATTCCTTGGTCGGTAAATGAGTACCTAGCACATAGCTAGGGGGTAAAGCAGGGGTGGGCAATTCCACATAAGAAACAGAAAATATTGTGGAGGGCCAGGCCAAAAGGCAGGGGGGCAAGGGGCTTTTGAAAGCCCGCATGAAACCTTCGGCAGCCAAGACAGCACCCGGCTTCTGCGGGGCTTTCAAAAGGCATCGCTCCCCAGCACAGCAGAGGGAGCCAGTCAGGGTCATCCGGTGGCGGGCGGATGTAACCCGGCAGACCCATATAATGCCCAGGTCTGGGGTTAAGAATAGCCGGGGAAAGCAATGGCAAACTTCCCCACAAAAACAGCTTGCCTATGAAATCACTGCTTGCAGTGGTACCTCAGGGTCGAACACGACTGAAGGAGAAACTTTACCCTTTAAAAACACAATAAAAATGGAAAATAAACTAGGTAGCAGGTTGCCTTTATAAACAATATATTATATATTCCACAGCTGATCTAAATTGATTAATGATCCCTTAGTATAACTAATAATAAGTGCAGATCCGTTTATGGTGTGTTTGTCTACTATTATTCTGATTTTTGTATTTCTTGTTTTTTCTTTGTTTTCATATTGTTTTCTGGGAAAACAATAATTTGTGTTTAAAAGAAAAGAGTGGAAAGGGGAGGCCATGATGGTGTCATAGCTGCCTCAATCATATGTCTGGTGGAACAGCTCTGCAAACTAATTACCCTACCACCTTAAAAGGAAAATATTCTCCTATGAGGGCAGATCAAGACAATAGGAAAGCATGTCAAATACAAATACATGTAATCATGGCATAGTGGTTAAGAGCAGGTGTACTCTAATCAGGAGGAACCGAGTTTGATTCCCCGCTCTGCCGCTTGAGCTGTGGAGGTTTATCTGGGGAATTCAGATTAGCTTGTGCACTCCAACACACGTCAGCTGGGTGACCTTGGGCTAGTGACCTAGAGGTCTGCAGCCTGCGGCTCTCCAGATGTTCATGGCCTACAATTCCCATCAGCCCTGCGAATGGCAGTGGAGTATGGAACGCCCATCGGAGAAACACTGGAATTAAAACCCTCCCAGAGTGTTTGTTGGGGGGAGAGGGAAGAAGAAGAAGAGTTGGATTTCTTGTTGGAGTTAGTGGTGCTTGGTAGTCAGCACCATCGGAATCTCCAGAATATCAGATTCACATGATTAACAGTTATCACATCAAAGCAGCTGACATCCCTCTTTATTGTCCATGGAGTTGTGTCCAGACATCTCAATTAAGCATTGCTTTGCTTGCGACTACAACAAATTGGCTCTTTTGTTAAAAGCTTCATTCATGCGGGACATAGGGTGAAAACTTCCTGTTAGATAATCTTCACTTTAAGGTCACTTTTGTTGCAGCATCTAAATTCAGGTGTTTTTAACAACTTGGTGTTTGGTCCTCCGTAGTTTAAGGCACCCCGTAGCAAGAGCCCATCACAAAGAACCATAAGAACATAAGAAAGAGCCTGCTTGATTAGACCAGAGTCCATCTAGTCCAGCACTCTGCTACTCGCAGTGGCCCACCAGATGCCTCTGAGAGCTCACATGCAGGATGTGAAAGCAATGGCCTGCTGCTGCTGCTGCTCCTGAGCACCTGGTCTGCTAAGGCATTTGCAATCTCAGATGAAGGAGGATCAAGATTGGTAGCCATAGATTGACTTCTCCTCCATAAATCTGTCCAAGCCCCTTTTAAAGCTATCCAGGTTAGTGGCCATCACCACCTCCTGTGGCAGCATATTCCAAACACCAATCACACGTTGCATGAAAAAATGTTTCCTTTCTATAAACCAGTTTCTATAAACTTAATTTGAGGATTGGCTGACTTGGTATCAGATTAAGATATCTTTCTCCACAATTAACCAATGCAACAATACAATGAAACCCATATTAAGCCGATCCTTGCAGATGGGACCGATCACCCACATTGAGTCTACTGTACTTCATTTCTGGGTATCTGCTGCCCCCTGGTGGGCTTTGTAGGTTTACTTAACGTTTCAATTGTTTTGCAGTTCATGTTTATATTTCATTTCCATTAAAAGGTTCAGACTTTAGAGCCTAGGATGCAAAAGGTCGCAGGCAGTCAGTAAAGTTACTCTCACATTACCAGCCTCCAGAGCCCCACCTCTTCGGTCACTCTGGCAGGAGAAGGGCTTGGAACTTGACTGGGAGAGCTGCTAATTTCTATGCAGAACCCAGAGAAATAAAGCTTCAAGATCAGCAGCAGGAAATCATTAAACAGCTCACAGGGGAAGCAGCAGCCCTGCTCTTGTTTAAGATAACATTTTGGCCTCGCTGTTGACTTTGTCTTACTGGGCACGGTTTGCTATGTGCCGTTGTTCGGCGTTCCATTCCTGAAGGGCACTGAAGTTCCTGTCTCTTTAAATTTTGCTACGTTCATAGGCATTATGATTTAGATTTATTTGAGTTGTAAAGTTGTAGGTCTTGTGAAAATGCTTGTTACTTTTAAAGTTACACACAGACATTGCTTGTGAAGCAATTTCACATTTGGTTCTGGTGGGTTTTCCGAGCGGCCACACAGCCCGGGAAACCCACCAGAACCAGTTGAATCCGGCCGTGAAAGCCTTCGACAATTTCACATTTATTTGTCAAACCCAAAGGCTTCTGTCGTTTACTGATTTGAATCGCTTTCTCTCACACACCAACAGGAAAAGGTAGTTAAGGAGACAGATCTGCATAGCCAGAGTTCTGCTGGGTTGCACAAGCATGCTCCAAAATACAGTAGCTGTCTTACCACTGGTGCCACAGGAAATAGGATGAGTAAAGGCAGAGTTAATGATGTGGAAGGCTTCTCTGGTGAATTGTGGTGTGCAGGAATTCTTTTTACTGTACTTCTAGCTCAGGGGTCGGCAACCTTTTCCACCCAAAGAGCCATTTGGACCGGTTTTCTACAGCCCCAAAGGTCTACCGAGCCGAAGAGGCGGCTCCGCACGAAGCCGCCTCCGGTTCGGCCCCTCCACTCACCTTTCCTTCCAGCGCTGGGAGGCGGAGGCGCCAGGCAGGGAAACCCCCTCTGCCTGATGGAGCTGGCAGCCACCTGCTCCATGGGGCAGATGGGGGATGGCGGCTGCTCTGGAGGGACATGCCCACGCTACCCTCCGACCTCCAATGGTCAGAGGGCAGCGTGGGCGTGTCCCTCCAGAGCAGTGCTGGAAGGAGAGGTGAGTGGAGGGGACACGAAAAGCTGTGCCCTCATGCACGGAGCGGCCTTCAGTTCGGCCCCTCCACTCACCTTTCCTTCCAGCGCTGCTGTGGAGGGACACGCCCACGCTATCCTCTGACCTCCAGGCCATGTGGAGCCGCAGTATAAGGCTGAAAGAGCCGCATGCTGCTCCGGAGCCGCAGGTTGCAGACCCCTGTTCTAGCTTATTTCGTGTGAAAAGAGACTGAAAATGCAGGTCTTGCTAGCATCCTTTAGCATTAGCAGATGCAACCATACCTGTGCTGACCTACCATTAAGCATTTCTGTCATTTTGTGTTCTCCGTGAGAACCCAACAAAGCTTTCAGTACCATTCTCCCTTCCTCTACTTTCTTGTCACAACTGACCTGTGAGGTAGGTTGATCTGAAAGGTGTGTGACAGACCCAAGGCCACCTGGTAAAGCATCCACAGCAGAGTGGGGTTTTGAAACCAATTCTGCCAGATTCTAGTCTGCTCTGAACCACACCACCACACTGGCTCCCAGAATGCTGAGAGAGCTTAAGAACTGTGACTAGCCCAAGGTCACCCAGCTGGCGTGTGTTGGAGTGTGCAGACTAATTTGAATTCCCCAGATAAGCCTCCACAGCTCAAGCAGCAGAGCAGGGAATCAAACCCAGTTCCTCCAGGTTAGAGTGCACCTGCTCTTAACCACTACACCACTGCTGCTCCTTGGCTTCTGGTATGGGCTTGGGATCACGTTCTTCTGGTCTTCATGACTTTTGATACCATAGACAACAGTGGCATAGCTAGTTCATTGAGAGCTGGTTCCTAGAAGGCAAAGGTGGATTCATAGACGACAGGTCCAGCAGTGGCCACTGATTGACAGGAGCTCCCACATCCCAAAGCAATGGTGGAGCCACAAGGGGACGGTGTGTGTGTGTGCTGTGCACCAGGCGCATGCCTGGGGGGCACAGAAAATCACCCCCGGCCCCTCCCCCTTGCCCCCCGCAGTGCCCACTCCCACGGCACCCCCCTTCCCACACTTACCTTAGTTCCCTTCCTTTTCCTAGAACTTTTTCAGGCTGAAAAAAGGCCTGTTCACGGTACAGGCTAAAAACTGCCTGAGGAACTACAGTTCCCAGGAGACCTTGGGGCTCACAAGGTATCCTGGGAAGTATAGATCCCATCAGGCCGTTTTTAAGCCTGAACTGCGAATAGGCCTTTTTTTCAGCCTGAAAAAGTTCTAGGAGAAGGAAAGTAAGGCAAAGATGTGGGAAGAAGATACGCTGAAGGAGCATAGGAAATGAGAAAATATAGACTGCGCACTGGGCGTAGTTTGGCCCAGCTACACCTCTGTCCCAAAGCAGTAAACTTCTTAATAGCAATGCTAGGCTGCAACATCAGGGGAAGGGTTTGGTCTCTGTGACCTGTTCGTCGTGGTTGGCTACTGTGTGAAACAGGACATTGGATTAGATAATATCACTAGTTTGATCCTGCAGGGCATCTCTTATACCTTGTGCAGGAAAATGTCACTGTCAGCGTCTAGGAGCTTCCCCGTGTCATTGTTTTCACACCCAAAAGCGCTCAGAGAGGTCATCTGAAGGTTTGCCCCGAAATGCCGTCAGTAGACAAGTTTTAAAGCTGCTGTCCCAAAAATCTCACCTCCCTCTTCAGCCTTAGAGGTGAAGGTATGGGAGAGAAGGAGGTGACTCAAATGTTTCCCCAGTCTGTTTCCTTACTGCCATTGCGAAGCGCAGGGAGTGGAAACCTTCCTTTAGAAAGGGAGCTCTTTCCTCTGGGCCTCTGCCTCTCCTTATTTCTCCGTTTCCTTCTGATTGGGTTGGACACTGCCCTCGTTTTCTTTTCTTTCGTTCCTGCCTGTGGTACCACAGGTCACCTTTAATGACATCATCGACAGTCTGCACTATACAGAACACTTTCCAAGCTTTCTCCTTCTGTCCGGGCTACAGAACAAATCCCACAAACCTTGTCAGGAAAGCGTGTGCATGACAGATGTGGAAATGTTTTTTTCCGACCGTTATTAATAACACCATGGTCCAGAATGACCAGGAAACATGAGTCCCCATCTGCACGTTTTGGGTTGACTGGGCCCTGCACACAAACCCTTAGAGACAATTCAGGACCCTTAGCATTTCTTCCGCAAAGAATAGTTCCATGCTTTTATCCTCCTATTAGAGTTGGCTCGGAAAATTCCTAGAAATTTGGAGGCAGTGACTGCAGAGGGTAGAGTTTGAAAGTGAGGCAAGGAACGCACCCTCCAAAGCTTCGTTTCCTCCAAAACAACAGATCAGTGTACCCTGAAGATCAGTGTAATTCGAGGCTTCACCCTGAAGTTACTTACTAGTCTTAGCAGTGATATGCTTGCTTTGTGTACACTGGTGTTCTTTGAATTGAAAGTGTGGATAATCTTTAATCAACTGGTTATTGTGGGTTTTCCGGGCTGTGTGGCCGTGGTCTGGTAGATCTTGTTCCTTGTTAGGAACAAGATCTACCAGACCACGGTCATACAGCTAGGAAAACCCACAATAACCAGTTGAATCTGGCCATGAAAGCCTTAGACAATCTTTAATCATGCTGTCCGGGTTCAGACAGGTACCTGGGGCAAGCATAGTCCAAAACACAGTCCAGGATTAAAACACATGAATTTAGAAGTCCAAGCATAAACCAGAAGGTCACATTCAAAGCTAGATCACAGTCCAGAAGGCTAAACACACTGAGGTCTAGAAGCCAGAACAGATTGACAACAGCAGGCGTTCCTCGTTGCTTGTGTCAGGAGTCATCCAGGAGCAGGTGCAACGCATCAACCTGCTGTGTCATCCAGGGACAGGTGGAACTCACCAATGGGGCTGTCAGCCTTGATCCGGTGGTGGCTCAAGTTCACAGGCAGAGGTTGACTGTCGCTGGGCTACCAACTGTCCTGGTTCCAAGTCTCTCTCTGGGCCCTGCTTCTACAGTGTTCCAAGGGCTCTGGTGACCCTGGGGGTGAGGCTGGCGGCTGTAACATTTCTACAACAAAGAAATACTTGGGTGCAATGTAACTAAACCGGAAAATGAGGAAGTGTTGCACACATGCTGCCACCACAATTTAATCAGTGCAAAAGTGAAAACAAATATGACATCAAAGATTGCACATACACAGATCCATCAACCAAGTGCAAAGTGAATATACAAAGAACAAAATGCACTGTACAATATATGAATCCAACCACAATATTTCTGAACTTCATTTGACAGACAGACTGTCCCGTTAAAGGTCCGGTCTATATATCCCAACCTCGTGGGAAATGTCAATGTGATGGATCTAATACAGCCTCTCACAAAATGTGGATCTTCTTCCAGAGCTATGTGTAGAGGCATAGCAAGGGGGGAAAGGGACTGGTGCACTGGGGCGTCCTCCGCCCCCATCCCGCCCCAGAACACCCCATCCCACCCCGGAACTCCCTCATCACACCCCCACAGGGGCGCCTCCCCCGGTGCGTTGCTCCCCCGTTCCCTTGGAGCTACGCCTCTGGCTATGTGCCAAATATAAATGTAGAAATAAATGGTACAGATGGTACAATCTGTAGAAATAATATCAGGTTCTCTGATTGATGCTGGACATTTCTACTTCAGCTTCAGGTCCTGGATGTGGAACTGAAGGGATGGTGTGCTGACTTCAGCCTGAGACTTCCCCTCTGCACCTGGCAGAGTCTCCAGAAGAAGAGTTTGGATTTATACCTTGCCCCTTTCTCTCCTGTAAGAAGACTCAAGGCAGCTTACAAAACTCCTTCCTCTCCCCACCACAGACACTTGTAAGGTAGGTGGGGCTGAGAGTTCTGATCGAACTGTGACTAGCCCAAGGTCACCCAGCAGGAATGTAGGAGTGAGGAAACAAATCCAGTTCTCTAGTCTGACGAGCCTTCCTGCAGCCTTCCTGCAGCGGCTAGGGCTGGCTTCCTCACCCAAGGAAGCGCGGGTAGGCAGACTCACGACGCGATTGGAAAAGAACATAAGAACTAGCCTGCTGGATCAGACCAGAGTCCATCTAGTCCAGCACTCTCTGCTACTCGCAGGGGCCCACCAGATGCCTTTGGGAGCTCACATGCAGGAGGTCAAAGCAATGGCCTTCTGCTGCTGCTGCTGCTCCCGAGCACCCTGGTCTGCTAAGGCATTTGCAATCTGAGATCAAGGAGGATCAAGATTGGTAGCCATAGATCGACTTCTCCATAAATCTGTCCAAGTCCCTTTTAAAGCTATCCAGGTTAGTGGCCATCACCACCTCCTGTGGCAGCATATTCCAAACACCAATCACGCGTTGTGTGAAGAAATGTTTCCTTTTATTAGTCCCAATTCTTCCCCCCAGCATTTTCAATGTATGCCCCATATTCTCAAGCACATGTATCAAGTGGGATGGTACAACACTTTCTGCTCCCGTGTTGCAATGTTCAGATTATCTGAAACACCAAAAAAAGTGGCAGTATAGCTACATGTACAGGACCAAATAGTATACATTTCCGCCACATTTTGGTTTGTGGTATTTTTTTTTTAAAAAAATAACTTCTTTACTTAAGGCATTTATGACTGTACCCTGCCCAGGGACTTGTGATGGGTAAAAAACAAAATTCACAGATAAATAAAATAAAAATACATTAACTCCAAGCAGGATGTATTTTCACAAATAAGTCCTCCAAGAAGCATTTCCAAAAATATTTGATCTGACCTCGTCTTGTGCGCCCTCTCTGTCTCTCCCTGTTAGATAACTTTCGCTGGACATGGAGTTTCTCCCAAACAAAATGTACAGCATCTTTTAAATTATTGTCACATACTGTCATAATAATTACGAGAGTGTAATTGTGGTTACAGTGGTTTTATTTAGCAATATGACTGTGCCCGGTGCTCTTCATAATGTGAGAAGACAGTCTGTGCCCCAAGGAGCTTACAGTCTATAGTGATAAAAATCTTCGTAACTTCCTTTGATGGTCCCAGTGAGTTCAGTGGTACTCTAAGGCAACAGAGTAATCTTAAACACAGCTACATCCATCTGAGCCCACTGGCTTCAACAGAAGGGTGTAACTCTGCTTAATTTCGCACTGCCAGCCTACACAGGATTAGCAAAGAAAATTTCAGTTTTACTTGCCTCATAGTTATTTTTGTCCCGTTCTGTTTTTGTGTCTCAACATTCATTTGAAAATACAGACCTAGGCAAGAAATGTCTATTTTTTGCATAAAGCATGGAATATATTATTTTCTCTGAGGTAAGACATAGGTTTTGAAATTATTTTTAGTATGACACAGGGAAGATCTGAACCCAACCCCTTTTGGTTGTGGTGGGTTTCCCGGGCTGTGTGGCCGTGGTCTGGTGGATCTTGTTCCTAACATTTCGCTTGCATCTGTGGCTGGCGTCTTTTTTGTGGAAGAGTTAAAAAGACTGGCTAGGAATTCCCTTCCTTAACTTCCTTCTCTCCCATCCCACCCCATCCTATCCTCACAGCAGACAGGTACATCTTGGTGCCCCCTCCCTAATGGCTGCCCCACTACCCCCATCACTGGTGTTGAGCCTGACACAACTCACAACTTCCAATGCCCAGCCCGCTGCAGCTTCACTCTCACCAATTGATGTTGCCGTCACCAGGGCCACTGTGGCTCCCAGCCACCCACCATATTCCTGTCAGGTGCTGCCGTGCTCCTAGACTCCATCACTCGGCCCATCACAGCTTCTCCTTTCAATCACTGCTGCTCTTGGAGAACTGAATTTGATTCCCCACTCCTTCACCTGAGTGGCAGAGGCTTATCTGGTGAACCAGATGTGTTTCCGCACTCCTACATTCCTGCTGGGTGACCTTGGGCTAGTCACAGTTCTTGGGAACTCTCTCAGCCCCACCTACCTCACAGGGTGTCTGTTATGAGGAGAGGAAGGAAAAGGAGCTTATAAGCCACCTTGAATCTCCTTACAGGATAGAACGGTGGAGTATAAATCCAAACTTGTCCTCTTCTAGATCTAGATCTATAAACACGAAATACCACTGACTGACTCATCAAAAGAACTCAAAAACCACCAAACCTACAAAGTTGAAATTCGGCACACCAGTTCATTATGTGGTTTAGGTGCTCACTAAGAAAGGATTTTTCAAAATATTCAGTTTTACTCGAGTTATTACACATTTACTGTTGAACTCTGGCCATCTGCGTTACTGTTGAACTCTGGCCATCTGTGCGAACATTCTAAAGGTGACAGTTAAAAACCTGCTTGCCAAGCTAAAAGATGCAGTACAGGGAGTAAAAATGATTCGTTTCACAGGAGATTTTAATGAAGGGCACTGACGCTCTACTTCCATGTGTTGAATTGACAAGTTCTGATAATGCACACCAAACAACAAGCACAATTGAGCCAATGGTGGTCCAACTGGATTCTACCACCGACATCCTCACCGCATACAAACCTGTTCCTTCGGTTGAAAGCGAGGAGAGGGATTAAACGCAGAAAGCGATTTATAGATTCGGTTAGAAAAAAACTGCAGGAAGCTGCTGCAAAATATGCGAAAAACAACCTGAAGTTCATAGAGAGGCTGTGAAAAAATATTCCTCTAACAACCCTCATGTTAACCAGACCGCTACAGCCAAATACAATAAAAAATATTACAAATCAAATTATCACCTTGGACTAAAAAATATTTGTCGGGTTTTGAATATGGATCTCACATTGATTACTGTGGAGAAAAGGTGATTGATCTCGGACTTTGATCACCTTGTGCTTGGTGTCAAGTGGTGGGATGAGCACCCAGGAATGTGCTGCAGTGGCAGTAAAGTTCAGCTCCCTGCCATTCAACCCTACCCTGAACCTCTTCACAGCCTTCTCACTCATCAGCATCCAATGGCAGAACACTCTCTTTCTGCTTCCCAGAAATACAATGGATGCTTCCAAATGACGTCTTTTGGAGCCCAAGAGGTGAAAGAGAGCAATTTCATGCCAACATTCAAAAGTGCAGGGGCAGGTCTACCACAGGATAGGAAGCCTCTTGACGGGACACCATCAGCAGCCGTCATTTCTTCAGATATATTTTGTTGGAGATGATAACAATGAGAGGGACATTCAGAGTGCTCCAGAGTTAGTTCACCTGACAGCTTGGTCATCCTTCAACCAGAGAGAAAAACCAAGAATATTGTTTACAGGGAAGTTTTGAGCACTTAATCCAGAGGCGTAGCTGGGCCAGAGTGCGCCCAGTGCACACTCTGGCTCCCCCTCCCCCCCCGGCGCGGAGATGGAGGAGGAGGAGGAGGAGGAGGAGAAGAAGAAGAAGAAGATGATGATGATGATTTTATTTACAGTCAATGACCAAATATTACCCTTTGGTGAGTCAAAGTTCATCAGCTGGTTTTAATGCACGTTTTATTTTGTAAAAATTGAATGTTTTGTAGCCCCCAGAACCTATTCCATTCTCACTGCACTGTATTTAGCAAGCATATGCACCTTCTCCCTTGGCCTGTCCTACAAAGATGACAGGAGAGACATTTTCCAGGATATATAACCTTTTGTGAGCCAAATCTCACCAGCTGGTTTTAATGCACGTTTTATTTTTTTAAAACTTAATGTTTTGGACAGTTGTGGGATTCAAATAATTTAACAACCGGTTCCAGTGGTGGAATTCAAATAATTTAACAACTGGTTGTTTACAAGCACCATTTTAACAACCGGTTCTGCCCTAGCAGTGCAAACCTGCTGAATCCCATCACTGGTTTTAGAGTTCCCAGAATCGACTCCATTCCCTTTGCTCTCTAGGAAAGAACAATAGGGGCAAGGTTTAGTTGTAAAAAATAGACTTAGTTGTAAAATATTACTACTGGGGATAAAAAAAGAAGCGCTTTCCATCTTCTTTCATACTCTGTTGAGGGTCTACTCTAAGAATGTCAGCTTTGCTATTGTTGAGTATTCTGTTGAGTCGCACCAGCGCCAACGACATTTTACAGGATTGGCCCCTTCCGCACATGCAGAATAATGCACATTCAATCCACTTTCACCACTGTTTGAAAGTGGATTTTGCTATTCGGCACAGTAAAATCCAGCTTCAAAGTGCCTCGAAAGTGGATTGAAAGTGCATTATTCTGCATGTGCGGAAGGGGTTTAACGAACATTTTAGAGTCCTCAGAACCGATTCCCTCCCCTTTATTTTATTTATTTATATTTTACATTTCCATCCCGCCGATCTCCCAAAGGACTCGAGGCGGCTTACATAGATATAAGCATCTAAAACGATTTTTTAAAAGCTGTATTGCGCTGTATTTAGCAAGCATCCATCTTCCCCCTCGGCCTGTCCCCTGAAGAAGGCGGGACGGGGAGAGAACTTCTGCCCGCTCCCTCCCTCATCCGCAGCTGCTGAGGCAAACCAGCGGCCGTTGCCACCCCGCTCCAGCCGTCCCCGGGAGGGGAGAAGCCGCCTTTCCCGCCATGCCGACACAGGCCGCGCTCCCTCAGGCGACGTCCCTCCTCACAGTACACCGAGTGGGGCCTAGTGGGCGGGTGGTGGTAGTTCGTCCCCGGGGTAGGCCGGCCGAGGCCCGGCCAATGAGAGCAGGCCCGTTGGGCAAGGGGCGGCCCCGGCAGCCGGTGTGGGCATCCTCACGTTGCGCAGCTCGGCTCGCCACAAGCCGGCGGCGATGGCCGAGTCAGGGCGACTCTCCCCTGGCGGGAGCCGCGAGCTGGGCAGAGCCCTTTCCGCCACCGAGCCTTCCCCGGCGCTCGAGACCGGGCAGGGCTGCAGGGCCGGGGCCGAAGTGCGGGTGCTGGTGGTCAACACGGGAGGGACCATTGGGATGATGCCTCAGTCGGAGGGTGAGTGGGGCGCCCGGCTCGCCTGGGGGGGAGGAAGGCTGGGGATCGCTCCCCGTTTTGCCTCCCCTTCCTCCAAGCCCCCGCCAAGATCTTGCATCCTTCCTACCTGTTATAAGGTTTTTATAAGTAGTTTTTGCCATACACAGTGTTGCTAGTGCGGGACAACAGACAGGTGATTCACCAAGATCTAGTGGCTTTCTTATCCTTTATGAGGTTTCAAAAGTAGTTTTTGCCATGCACAGTGTTGCTCCTACTGGACAACAGACAGGTGGTTTGCCAAGATCTTGCATCCTTTGTATCCTTGCATCAGGTTTTAAAAGTAGTTTTTGCCATACACAGTGTTGCTAGTACGGGACAACAGGCAGGTGATTCGCCAAGATCTAGTGTCTTTCTTATCCTTTATGAGGTTTTAAAAGTAGTTTTTGCCATGCACAGTGTTGCTCCTACTGGACAACAGACAGGTGGTTTGCCAAGATCTTGCATCCTTTGTATCCTTGCATCAGGTTTTAAAAGTAGTTTTTGCCATACACAGTGTTGCTAGTACGGGACAACAGGCAGGTGATTCGCCAAGATCTAGTGTCTTTCTTATCCTTTATGAGGTTTTGAAAGTAGTTTTTGCCATGCACAGTGTTGCTCCTACTGGACAACAGACAGGTGGTTTGCCAAGATCTTGCATCCTTTGTATCCTTGCATCAGGTTTTAAAAGTAGTTTTTGCCATGCACAGTGTTGCTAGTATCGACAACAGGCAGGTGATTCGCCACATTCAGTGTGTCTTTTCTTATCCCTTTATGAGGTTTTGAAAGTAGTTTTTGCTATGCACAAAGTTAATTCCTACTGGACAACAGACAGGTGTTTTGCCAAGATCTTGCATCCTTTAGATCCTGTAGACTGTGGTTTTAAAAGTAGTTTTTGCCATACACAGTGTTGCTAGTACGGGACAACAGGCAGGTGATTCGCCAAGATCTAGTGTCTTTCTTATCCTTTATGAGGTTTTGAAAGTAGTTTTTGCCATGCACAGTGTTGCTCCTACTGGACAACAGACAGGTGGTTTGCCAAGATCTTGCATCCTTTGTATCCTTGCATCAGGTTTTAAAAGTAGTTTTTGCCATACACAGTGTTGCTAGTACGGGACAACAGGCAGATTCTGGCCAAGATTCAGTGTGTCTTTCTCTTATCCTTTATGAGGTTTTGAAAGTAGTTTTTGCTATGCACAGTAAGCTGCTCCTACTGTGGACAACAGACAGGTGGTTCGCCAAGATCTTGCATCCTTTTTCTCCTTCATCAGGTTTTAAAAGTAGTTTTTGCCAAACACAGTGTTGCTAGTACGGGACAACAGGCAGGTGATTCGCCAAGATCTAGTGTCTTTCTTATCCTTTATGAGGTTTTAAAAGTAGTTTTTGCCATGCACAGTAAAGCCGTTCTACTGGACAACAGACAAGTGGTTTGCCAAGATCTTGCATCCTTTGTAACCTTGCATCTGGCCTTTGGGTAAAAGTAGTTTT
Organism: Sphaerodactylus townsendi; assembly: GCF_021028975.2. NCBI lineage: Eukaryota > Metazoa > Chordata > Lepidosauria > Squamata > Sphaerodactylidae > Sphaerodactylus > Sphaerodactylus townsendi. Next base: position 164,385,566 of record NC_059426.1, read on the forward strand.
TGGCCATACACAGTGTTGCCTAGTAATGGACAACAGGCAGAGTGAATTCCGCCAAGATCTGAGTGTCTTTTCTCTTTATCCCTTTATGAGGTTTTGAAAGTAGTTTTTGCCATGCACAGGGTTGCTCCCTCTACTGGGACAACCAACAGACAGGTGGCTCGCCAAGATCTTGCATCCTTTTTCTCCTTCATCAGGTTTTAAAAGTAGTTTTTGCCAAACACAGTGTTGCTAGTATGGGACAACAGGCAGGTGATTCGCCAAGATCTAGTGTCTTTCTTATCCTTTATGAGGTTTTAAAAGTAGTTTTTGCCATGCACAGTGTTACTCCTACTGGACAACAGACAGGTGGTTTGCCAAGATCTTGCATCCTTTTTCTCCTTCATCAGGTTTTAAAAGTAGTTTTTGCCATGCACAGGGTTGCTAGCAAGGGACAACAGGCAGGTGATTCGCCAAGATCTAGTGTCTTTCTTATCCTTTGTGAGGTTTCAAAAGTAGTTTTTGCCATGCACAGGGTTGCTCCTACTGGACAACAGACAGGTGGCTCGCCAAGATCTTGCATCCTTTTTCTCCTTCATCAGGTTTTAAAAGTAGTTTTTGCCAAACACAGTGTTGCTAGTATGGGACAACAGGCAGGTGATTCGCCAAGATCTAGTGTCTTTCTTATCCTTTATGAGGTTTTAAAAGTAGTTTTTGCCATGCACAGTGTTACTCCTACTGGACAACAGACAGGTGGTTTGCCAAGATCTTGCATCCTTTTTCTCCTTCATCAGGTTTTAAAAGTAGTTTTTGCCATACACAGTGTTGCTAGTACGGGACAACAGGCAGGTGATTCGCCAAGATCTAGTGTCTTTCTTATCCTTTGTGAGGTTTCAAAAGTAGTTTTTGCTACGCATTGTGTGTTACTCCTAATTAATAACAGCAGACAGGTGGCTCGCCAAGATCTTGCATCCTTTTTCTCCTTCATCAGGTTTTAAAAGTAGTTTTTGCCATGCATAGGGTTGCTAGCAAGGGACAACAGGCAGGTGATTCGCCAAGATCTAGTGTCTTTCTTATCCTTTATGAGGTTTCAAAAGTAGTTTTTGCCATGCACAGGGTTGCTCCTATTGGACAACAGACAGGTGGCTCGCCAAGATCTTGCATCCTTTTTCTCCTTCATCAGGTTTTAAAAGTAGTTTTTGCCAAACACAGTGTTGCTAGTATGGGACAACAGGCAGGTGATTCGCCAAGATCTAGTGTCTTTCTTATCCTTTATGAGGTTTTGAAAGTAGTTTTTGCCATGCACAGCATTGCTGCTACTGGACAACAGACAGGTGGTTCACCAAGATCTTGCATCCTTTTTATCCTTTATGAGGTTTTAAAAGTAGTTTTTGCCATGCACAGGGTTGCTGGTACAGGACAACAGTTTGACCCTCCAAGATCTTGCATCCCTCTTATCCTCTATCAGGTTTTAAAAGCCGTTTTTGCAGTAACAGTGCATGACAACAGGCAGGTGATGGCATTGCAGTCAATGTGTAGAAAAGAATGGGCATGGTTGTACAGGTGCACATTGGATGGGATAACAATCTCTCCTTTTTTGGAGTTAGTGACCCTGGCCCTGCGTGGCAAATTTTCTCTTTTGACAAAAGGGTTCACGAGTAAACGTGAAGATGTAGTTGCTGCAGAGGTAATAGTATTTATTTTTGCAATCGTTACAGAGGTAATAGGATTTCTTTTTACATCATTTTGCGGGAGTTTGTGGCACTTAAGAGGCCAGCAAGATGTTGCTCCAGCATTTCATGGACTAGAGCCCGCTTAAAGGTAGATGGTAATAAACTTTTGTTGGTCTTTAAGGGGCCACAGGAAGCCACTCGATGGCACTTAACACACACACAAACACACAAGTGCCCCAAAGTCCAGTAAAAAAAAAGGAAGCAATTTTTTCCTCAAACAATTTGATGGCCAAAATTTCCTTTAATTCCAGAAGCATCTGGAATTAAAACTTGCCAAGGCTCCTGCCTGACAGGTAAAAATTCAGCAGGTGAAGCATTATCCATCCATGCAGCTACAGATGCGTGTGTTGAATTTCAACCTGATGCAGCTAAGGCAGTCCCCATGCAGGAACATTGGGCTTAGAATATATGCGTGCATTTACTTGGGGGTTGTGAATGGAGCGTGCCTCTGCGGAGCACTATTCCTGGATTCCTGATTGACTGGGGAGAATGGTATGCGTGAGGACTGCATGCCGACATTCACCTGTGGGGTGGGGTTGGGGAGGGTCCTGCAGCTGCCATCTGCTACTAATATTATTCAGCCGGCAGTTTTCAAAAGCAGGGTGGTTAAAATCATCCATATCTCTTCTGACGGCCAAGAAAGCCAATGCGATTCTGGACTGTATCAATAGGAGCATAGTCTCTAGATCGAGGGATGTAATTGTATTTCTCTATTCTGCACTGGTTTGACCTCACCTGGAATATTGAGTACAGTTCTGGACACCACAATTCAAGAAGGATATTGACAAGCTGGAACGTGTCCAGAGGAGGGCATCCAAAATGGTAAAAGGTCTGGAATCCATGCCCTACAAGGAGAGACTTAGGGAGCTGGGTGTATTTAGTTTGGTGAAGAGAAGGTTAAGAGGTGACATGATAGCCATGTTCAAAAATTTGGAGGGATGTCATGTTAGTGAGAGAGCAAGCTTGTTTTCTGCTGCTCCAGAGACTAGAACCAGGAGTAATGGGTTCAAGGTGAAGGAAAAGAGATTCCACCTAAACATCAGGAAAAACTACCTTCAGGGCTGTTCGACAATGGAATGCACTACCTTGAAGTGTGGTGGAGTCTCCTTCTTTGGAGGTTTTCAAAGAGAGGCTGGATGGCCATCTGTCAGGAGTGCTTTGATTATGTGTTCCTATATTGCAGGGAGTTGGACTTGATGGCCCTTGGAGCCTCTTCCAATTCTATGATTCTGTAATTCTCTTTCAGTGCATGCTATCCACGTTAGTAATTATAAATACAAAATATAGGTACTTAGGGTTGTCAATGGGGAGTAGGATTGCTAGATCTAGGTTGGGAAGCTCCCGGAGATTTGGAGATGGGTTAGGGTAGCTGCCTTAGCCCAGGGGAGGAAAGGGGCAGGATTAGGAAGCTGAGCTGTCTGTCTGATGTACAGCCCCCCACCCCACTCCTTAAAGGAGAAGAAGGAGAAGAAGAGTTTGGATTTATATCCCCCTTTCTTTCCTGAAGGAGACTCAAAGAGGCTTACAATCCCCCCCCCCCCGCACAACAAACACCCTGTGAGGTGGGTGGGGCAGAGAGCGCTCCAAAGAGCTGTGACTAGCCCAAGGTCACCCAGCTGGCGTGTGTTGGAGTACACAGGCTAATCTGGTTCACCAGATAAGCCTCCACAGCTCAAGTGGCAGAGCGGGGAATCAAACCGATTCTCTAGATTAGAGTGCACCTGCTCTTAATCACTACACCACACTGACTCTCCATTAGGGACCCAATAAGGGATGGCAGCCTAGCGATGGAACCTGGAGCCTCCCAGGAACTATAGCCCATTTCCAGACAACAGAGATTGGAAGCCAAAGCCGTTTTGGAGGGTGGACTCCATGGTGTTACAACTCAACCGGGTGTCATGTTTTCTTGGTTCGCACATACACGTTGTCCAGTTTCTGTTGCCAAAGTTCCATTCCAAAGGTCAAGCGCCAAAAGTCCAAAAACTCCTAGTGGTCAGGTCCAGGACAATCTGAAAGCACAAGTCCAGAGATTCAGGCCAAGGTCAAGACAGAGCAAACCATCCTCTGTGCTTTCTCTGCCACCAAGGTGCTTCATGGCAGGGAGTGTCCTACATGGGGGGCCTCACCTCCAGAGTTGTGGATCATCCTGGCCAGGTTTTTTCAAGGACTGGGGGAGGTGCATTTTTGATTCCTGAGGAGGGGGCTTGGCCTGTGTAGGGTAGGGCAACGTTTGATTTCTGCCTTAGTCGGTATCCTAAGCACTTTGAGTCCTTGTGGGTGGGGCTGCGGTGGTGGGGGTCACTCAGAAAACTCATATAATGACCACCTAGCGTGCTTCCATGGCAAACTGGGGATTCGAACCTGGGTCTCTCAGATCCTAGTCTAACCCTCTGACCACTACACCACCAGTTGTTAGTCGTCCGTAGATATGCTTGTAGAATATTTCACATAGCTTTTCCACTAAACTCTTTATTTACATTCTGTGTCTATGATTTATTTATCATTTAACGTCATTCACAGCGTGCCTTAATCACTGAGACTAGTGGATTACAAAATATGAAAACCAATTCAAACAGACAACAAAGAGCACCAGTAAAGAAAGGAGGCGATGCATGCTATAAACACTGTAATTATGGTTGTAATCTTTGTGTTGGTGTCATATTTTAACACTTTACTAATACGTATATGCCATTGGTTCGCAACCTTCCTAATGTTACCGCCAGGAAAATAAACAAAATATTTTCCTGAGTCAGGTTGCCTGGCTACACTGGCTCCATGCCCAAACGCGGAGACTTGTGTGGTTCAGAGGCCTCCATAAGGCTCATAGAGAACGCTTATGTATGCTTGTGCCAATGATATATGGTTTCCCTCTTGTTTATGCCATTCTAGGATGTAATAAAAGCCCCTTTAGAGTTGAATTTATGATTTTCTTACTGTTTAGGATTTTAGTTTGACTAGGTTCTCCAGTTAGTTTAAGGTCCTGTTATTGTTAGGTTTAGGAAAGTCTTGCCTATAAGTATATGTGTTTATCCCTTTAAGGTTTCCCTAACGTTTAAGTTTAGAAATGTTATTTTTGAAATTTGTGTCTGATGGCCAAAGCAGTGGCCTGAAAGGTTTGATATTAAGGGACAAGGAAGTTGGCTCTGGAATGCAGCTTAGACCAACACCCAGCCGACTCCTTAACAAAGACAAAGACCCTCTTTGGACTTGCAAATCGAATCTGTTGCCAGCACCCAAAGGTCCCCAGCCGTTGGGAGACGTGCAGGGACCACCATTGGACAGTTTGAATTTTTCTTTGTTGCAGCAACTTGAGGCAGGAGCCTCAGGGTATTACTGAAGGAAACAGCCATCTGATAAAGGAGATAGCTGGGTGCGGTAGCGAGCCCACCTGGATTTTGTGAATGGACCTTATCTGCTCTCCATTCAGCACCATTGCGAGATCTTGCGGGAAGACGGCTGATAGCGGGATTTGGTAATCCCATTCAGAAAGTGTAACTGTATCTTGCTTTTGAGTTGTTTTGTTTTCCTATTTTTGTTTTGATGAGGGACTTGCCCCCTCACCTCCCACCTCCCTACCCCTTTGCCTCCTTTGAAGTTTGGGAATAAAAGTTCTTGCACTGCGTTGCAAGGCGCGATTCTCCTGACCGAGCTGTGACCATCACTTGCAGATAAAATCCTTTTGCTTTGAAGAACGTCGGCTTCCCGTGCCTCATTACGTTGCTGAGCTGAAATCACTGATTGTTACCCGAGCAGCAGCGGTAACACTAATGCCACGACCCTTTAATACAGTTCCTCATGTTGTGGTGACCCCCAACCCTAACATTTATCCATTTTGTAGATGGAGAACACTGATGCAGAGAGTCTTAGGCGACCCCTGAGAAAGGGTCATTCGACCCCCAAAGGGGTCGCGACCCCCAGGTTGACAACCACTGGTATATGCCATGTCCTGAATTTGCTCAGTAATTATAAAAACGGCACGGCTGGCATCCCCTGGAATTTCCCAGTGGCACAAGAAAGTTCCATCACTGGAGTGTGACTTCTCTCCTCCTGCCTCTCACTGCAAAAGTCAACTTCAGCCATGTACCCGGACCACCCCTGTTGTACCTGAGATTGCGGCAGAGGCACAGGGATGCTGCCACAGTGTCCTATGCCATGTCCCACCGTTGGGGATGGCGGCGATGGCTGCGCACTGGCGGTTTAACCCTTCCGCTGGGGTCAGTGCCCCGGGGTGGCCGTGTGCTGCTCCCATGCGTGGATTTGCCACCCCCCACCTTTGGATGGCTCCACTGATGAAATTTCTATCTTGTCTTTTTTTTTTCAGAGAAGATTGAAGGGATATTCATGGTTATTGTCCAGGCTGCCCCTGCCTTGATGCACTAACATAATCAAGTTTTCCGTGGGTTGCTCTCCGTTGCTCCTCAAGCAACACACCCCAGAAAGTCAAGGTGTAAATTAGATAAATAAACACTGTGGGGGCTTTTAAAAATGCAAATGAAGCCCTCTGATGGGGGAGAATGGCTACCCCGAGGGACTGGGCAAGGGAATTGTGCGGAAGCGCTGTTGCTTACATGCTGTATCGGCAGTTGCGTGCGCAACAGAGAAACCTTATAAGCCTGCCCCTGTGTGGAAACACTGTTGTACATCAGTCACTTGGGAGACTTCCAGGTGCTATGTAAACATTGCATGTTTTGTGCTATGTATTTTTCCAATTATTTCATTGATTGTAACACATGTTGCGTTAAAGGACTGATTAAATGCCCCTTGAAATACATGCAGCCAATATGTATTGTGTTGACCAGTTTTACTTGACTGATATTCTCAGATCTGCCCAGAGCTTAATACTTGCTTCTTTATGATATTGAACTCTTGCATAAGAAGAAAATACTGCCATGGGCCGAACAGAGTGGTTGGGGAGAACCAACCATTTTACTTTTACCATATATACTCATGTATAAGTAGAATTTTTCAGCACATTTTTAATGCTGAAAAAGCTCCCCTCGACTTATATGCGGGTCATTAATTTTTTTTTGTGTTTTTACTTTGCCGGCCAGCAGGGGGCGCAGTTTTTATGCTAGCAACACCAAATTTTCAGGGTACCCTCAGAATACTCTCCTGATGATACCAGCCAAGTTTGGTAAAGTTTGGTTCAGGGGGTCCAAAGTTATGGACCCCCAAAGGAGGTGCCCCCATTCCCCATTGTTTTCAATGGGAGCTATTAGTAGATGAGGCTACCCTTTTGAGGGTCCATAACTTTGGACCCTCTGAACCAAACTTCACCAAACCTGGCTGGTCTCATCAGGAGGGTCTCTTTATGATACCAGCCATGTTTGGTGAAGTTTGGGTCAGGGGATCTAAAGTTATTGATCCCCAAAAGGGTGCCCCATCCCCCATTGTTTACAATGGAAGCTAATAGTAGATTTTCCATTTCTGATAATATCCCTCTTAAAATCTAAGTTGAGTTACATTTGGATGATGATGAGGTATCCAGTTTTGAAGGATTTTAACTTGGTTGCTGATTGAGCTAAAGTTTTTGTACTTTTAAAGTTATTGTTGATACCATATTGTTCTTGTTGATCCTCTTTTCCACTTACAGAGCCAGTTTACTGTTTTTCTTTGAAATAAATATTAAAAAACATTTAACCTACTGATTCCTCAATTGATGTAATTTTATTGGTATCTATTTTTATTTTTGAAATTTACCAGCAGCTGCTGCATTTCCCACCCTCGACTTATACGCGAGTCAATAAGTTTTCCCAGCTTTTTGTGGTAAAATTAGGTGCCTCGACTTATATGTGGGTTGACTTATACACGAGTATATACAGTATATCCTGGTTATCCTTTTCCCCATAGATGAAGCAAAGATTATATCCCATGGCTGCACATTGATAAGTTGGATCTGTTCATGTTTATTTGCTGTCATGCTGAAGTTAGGGAAATATTTATCTTAGTCTGTTTGTGGCTTTGTTCAACAGTGTGTGTGTGAATCATTAATGAACGGTGTTCTGCTTGATCCAACTTTCATTTTCATTTACGAGTTTTGCAGAAGGTCAGCCTTCAAGCTGGTGTAATCTAGATTCTTGTCTTAACTTTAAACAAAAGGAAAGAAATCCGGATATATCTGGTATGGTGTCTGCACCTGTCTACAGGTGGGAGGGGCGGGAAATGAACCACTGGAAACTTCCCTCGAGATTTTAAAGCGGGTTTGCTTTTTCTTGCCCTCTTTCTTAGAAGGATTGCAACAGCGTTGTGTGTAACGATCATTTTTCTGTGCAAACATTTCAAACGATGGTGAAATGTCACCAGGTAGACGAGGTTATATATTCCAGGAACGCAAGCACGTCCATTTCAGGAAAATGTTCCTTTTGCCTTCTGCGACATTGACTTTTGTCCTGCATGCATAATTACAATGAGGATATGACTCAGCTGGAGCCACACTTCGATTTGTATTGCATACTGTTTTTAAATTCTAAGGTCCCAACACTGCATTTTTAAAAGATAGGGTTGGATCCCGTGCAGAATTTCCACTTGCTCTGGAGCGCTTGCGCGAAAGAACAATAGAAAAAGACACTGGTAGCCGCTTGCATTAATTCAGGCTGTTTGTGCCTTGTTTGCATTTCTCCTTGCACTGGATCTTAAATTACCAGTTTCTGAACACTGCAGTACATAGTGATTGAATTGCTAGATTTTTGCTAAAGATCTAGCCCGAGCATAGGCAGAATTGTACTTAAGGCCCCTTCCGCACAGGCAGAATAATGCACTTTCAATCCACTTTCAATCCCACAATGCACTTTGCAGTGGGATTTTGCTGTGTGAAATAGCCAAATCCACTTGCAAAACAATTGTGAAAGTGGATTGAAAGTGCATTATTCTGCCTGCGCGGAAGGGGCCTCCCTCTGTTTCTGTTTGCATCTTGCTGCATCCAAGCCAACGCATCCCCAAAACTTAAGAGAATGAAATATAACTATTTAATTTAGGGTCCCAGTCTTTTAATTCAGCTAGAAGGGTTATCTTCCTTTTGGATCCCTCTCCCATCAATCTTTCACCAGCTAGGCCAGGGGTCTGCAACCTGCGGCTCTCCAGATGTTCATGGACTACAATTCCCATCAGCCCCTGCCACCATGGCCAATTGAACATCTGGAGAGCCGCAGGTTGCAGACCCCTGAGCTAGGCCACTATCTGGACGAGCCACTTGTGCAGTGGTGGGATTCAAATAATTTAACAACCGGTTCCGGTGGCGGGATTAAAATAATTTAACGACTGGTGTGTAACAGACTTCTCTCTGTGATACACCCCTGAAGATGCCAGCCACAGATGCAGGTGAAACATTAGGAACAAGATCTACTAGGCCAGTGGTGGCGAACCTTTGGCACTCCAGATGTTATGGACTACAATTCCCATCAGCCCCTGCCAGCATGGCCAATTGACCATGCTGGCAGGGGCTGATGGGAATTGTAGTCCATAACATCTGGAGTGCCAAAGGTTCGCCACCACGGCCATGGCCACACAGCCCGGAAAACCCACCACAACCAGTTGAATCTGGCCATGAAAGCCTTCAACAATACATTAACAACTGGTTGTTTACAAGCACCATTTCAACAACCGGTTCTGCTGAAGTGGTGCGAAGCTGCTGAATCCCACCACTGCACATGTGCCGAACCAGGAATGTGTGGTGGTGGGGGGAAGCAGTTCACTTGAAAACTGACAGAAACAGCCTTCCAAGCCATGTATCAGCCTCTGTCTCTGGAAAACGGAGGAACACAGGGGAAGGGGAATCAGGACTTGGCAGAGAGGAAAACTTGTAAACCCAGACTCCAACTGCTCCCTGATTAATCCAACAGTTTCTGAGTTTTTCAATCAGTGTTGATAACTAAAGTGGTGATAATGTCCCCGTAAACACCACCTGAATTTAATATATTGCACAATCTGGGGTGATCTCCCAGAAGAAGTCAATAATCACCGGAGTATTTGCGCAAGTTAAATTATGTAAGTAAATTTAGTTAGATCACAGGGGACTGCAGAAGCTTTCAGTTTAATTGACAAAGTGTATAGGAGAATTCTGTGAATCTTTGTCTAACACCTTCCCTGCTAGACTTCATTGAAAGTAGACCTGGAAAAATGTTTTAGGCTAGAGATGTTTTTATTATTTTGCATTCATTGTTTAGTGTTTATATCGATCAGTGGTTCTCAACCTGTGGTCGGGACCCCTTTGGGGGTCAAACGACCCTTTCACAGGGGTCGCCTAAGACTCCATCTGTAAAATGGATAAACGTTAGGGTTGGGGGTCACCACAACATGAAGAACTGTATTAAAGGGTCGTGGCATTAGGAAGGTTGAGAACCACAGATACAGATAGAAATGTTGGTATTAGCAATTGTAGCAGATCCCACCCAGCTGGTGTGTGTTGGAGTGCACAAGCTAATCTGGTTCACCAGATAAGCCTCCACAGCTCAAGTGGCAGAGCGGGGAATCAAACCCAGTTTGGACGTATCTTATGGGATCTGCAGAGGCAGGTCCAAAGTAGCCAATATCTTTTATACTTGAAGTATTGTTACCATTTAAAGGAAGAGCTCTATAAGATCACCACATCTGTAGCGTCACTGTCTTCACCACTGCCCTTATTGCAGTGAGTTGCCATACAAGATAAGCCCACTTGTATCCTATGAGGAAATAATTTTAAAACATTCAGGATAAGTGCAAATCTGTTTTCATTTTATGATTTTTCTTTTCCTGTTGTAGGTCTTGCTCCTGAAGCTAACAAATTAGCAGGGGCTCTGGCAAAGATTCCAATCCTTCATGATGTCACGTATGCCAAGGAAACAAAACTGTATGACCGCCTCGCGCTTGGAGATGACACTTTGGTGCTTCCGTACGTATTGGAAAATTTCGTGTTTCCACTTCTGACAAGTTCTGACTTTTTCTGTAATGTGTTCTATGATTTCAGCTTTTTGCCTTGTGTCTGGCTAATGAACATTATGAAAGCTGTATGCTGCAATTGGGCGGGTACACATAAAATATCTTCCTGAAAATCTCCAAGAGTATTTTAAAAAGCAAGGCCTGGGTCCTGTGAAGGAGTTCCTTGTATCCTAGATCATCTTTGCCACAGAGGACATCCCCTCTTCCTCTAAAAATCTCAAGTTTGTTCAAGGAACCATTGGAAACATTGATGTGGATCAAACGGAAGTTTTAGAGAAAGTGGAAATGTGTTCAGCTCAAGGAACTCGTTCATCCAAGCCCAAATTTTTTACCCTGGGGACCAAATCTTTTAAGCCAATGGGCACCTTTGAATTTTCACACAGGGTGATGAGTGCAACCACAAATTGGCTGCTGCAGGAGATGGAGCCAACCACAAAAAGGAAGTGAAGTTTTGCATAACACAATGTTAATAACTCTTCAGAGTGGCATAGTGGTTAAGAGCAGGTACACTCTGTGGAGGCTTATCTGGTGAACCAGATTAGCTTGTGTACTCCAACACATGCCAGCTGGGTGACCTTGGGCTAGTCACAGTTCTTCGGAGCGCTCAGCCTCACCCACCTCACAGGTTTGTTGTGAGGGGAGGGGAAGCCCCTTTGAGTCTCCCTACAGGAGAGAAAGCGGGGATATAAATCCAAACTACTCCTCCTCCTCCTCCTCCTCCTCTTCTTCTTCTTCTTCTTCTTCTTCTTCTTCTTCTTCTTCTTCTTCTTCTTCTTCTTCTTCTTCTTCTTCTTCTTCTTCTTCTTCAACATTTCAGACAAAACCTTTCTTTAGCAGAATGCCTTTTAAAACATTTTCTTGCATACACACACAGTAACACGGTGAAAAATCCTATGGTGGCTAAATTGCTACAGTGGCTAAAACTTTTCAAAATCTGTAGAGCCAATCAGACCTTCAGTGGCCAATCTGAAGCCCTGCTGGGCAAGCGTCCCACTTGGCCCCACCTACTTTCTAACAACACTTTTTGGACCCCAGGAAAACCATGGTGCCAGTGGGGTCCACGTTGAGGACCCTTGTTGTGATCGACACGGTTGAAGATCTGGAAGTGGGGTATGTGAGCAGCAGTGGCGTAGGAGGTTAAGAGCTCATGTATCTAATCTGGAGGAACCGGGTTTGATTCCCAGCTCTGCTGCCTGAGCTGTGGAGGCTTATCTGGGGAATTCAGATTAGCCTGGGCACTCCCACACACGCCAGCTGGGTGACCTTGGGCTAGTCACAGCTTCTCGGAGCTCTCTCAGCCCTGCCCACCTCACAGGGTGTTTGTTGTGAGGGGGGAAGGGCAAGGAGATTGTCAGCCCCTTTGAGTCTCCTGCAGGAGAGAAAGGGGGGATACAAATCCAAACTCCTCCTCCTCCTCCTCCTCCTCCTCCTCCTCCTCCTCCTCCTTCTTCTTCTTCTTCTTCTTCTTCTTCTTCTTCTTCTTCTTCTATGTCTACTGCAGTTGCTGAATGAGATTTCTAGTGGTTGGAAGAAGAGGTCTCAGTGCCCTGATCGATGAAAGTAGATTGTACAAAATCGCCAACATTAAACTGGATTCCATAGAAAAGGCTGCTTAAGGTGTATTGTCGAAGGCTTTCACGGCTGGAATCGCTAGGGTGTTGTGGGTTTTCCGGGTTGTATGGCCGTGTTACTGGAAAAAGCTACTGGAACATGGCCATACAACACGGAAAACCTGCAATACCCCTCTTAAGGTGTTGGTGCAGAGAGTTTTCCCTTTCTCCAGCAATCAGGGAAGCTGGGGAAAAACTTTGTACTGTGGTGTGGGACCCAACCTTTTATGCACTTTTTGTACTTTACATAAATTACAGTATTCGATATGCAGTAGTACACAGATAAATAGATAAGTTTGTTGTTGTGTCCCCATGGTCATAACAAGCATAAATTCAAAAGCAAAAGCATGTCAAACGCTTTCACGGCCAGAATCAACTGGCTCTTGGGGAAAACCTTTGTACTGTCGTGTGGGATCCAACCTTTTACACATTTTCTGTACTTTATGCAAATTACAGTATTCGATATGTGGTAGTACACAGATAAATAGATTAGTTTGTTTTTGTATCCCCATGGTCGTAACAAGCATAAATTCAACAGCAAGGGCATGTCAACACTTTCACAGCCAGAATCAACTGGCTATCATGTGTTTTCCTGGCTGTGTGGCTGTGGTCTGGTAGTTTTTGCTGCTAGCGTTTCACCCGCATCTATGGCTGGCATCTTCAGATCAATAAGTTCTACATCTGTGCCTACGACCTTGATAATAATTTGACTTAACCACCCTTCTCTTATACCTTCATAAAAGAGGCAATGTAAGATATAATGTCTGAGGTCCTTCCACTTGGTCCCGGGACAGAGGCACTGCTCTACAGGAACTTTATTAGTCCACTACCACTAAAGCATATTTTAAATTAAAATAAAATGGGCTCAAGAACAGGGAGAGGGAGGGTGGGTCACCCCCCTCCTCCTCTTCCTCCCTCTTCCCTCCAGGAGAGCAGCCCATATTGCAGTGATGGCGAACCTTCTCGAGACCGAGTACCCAAATTGCAACCCAAAACCCACTTATTTATCGCAAAGGGCCAACATGGCAATTTAACCTGAATACTGAGGTTTTAGTTTAGAAAAAACGGTTGGCTCCCAGGCGTGCATTACTCAGGAGTAAGCTTGGTGGTAGTCGGTGGCCTTGCTTTGAAGCAACCGTGCAACTCTTCCAACGGGTGAATCATGACCCTAGGAGGGTTTACTCAGAAGCAAGCCCCATTGCCAGCAACCGAGCTTACTCCCAGGTAAAGGATCGTGCTTTAGTTCTTCCCATGAAAATCAGTGGGGTTTAACAGTGCTTAACAGGGTTAAACCTGCTTTCCCAAAACTGGGTCTTAGGTTTAATGCTAGTAATTGAGCGCAGCGGCCCAGGCCAGCCTAGATGTGTGGGAGGAGGTGGGGGCGACTCTGTTTGTGTGTGCCCACAGAGAGGGCTCTGAGTGCCACCTCTGGCACCCGTGCCATAGGTTCCCCACCACTGCCATATTGTTTGGGCCAGGAGGGACTCCTGGTGGGGGAAGGTAGGCGGGATGGAATGGAATGTCATAAGTCCTGCACACCAATTGGCCGGGGGTTTGCTGTTGGACATTCCATCCCTTAGCCATAGGTGTCAAACTCAGGCCCTCCAGGAGTTCATGGACTACGATTCCCATCAGCCCATGCCAGCAGGACCAATTGGCCATGCTAGCAGGCTTCTGGGAATTGTAGTCCATGAACATCTGGAGAGCCTGAGTGTGACACCTGTGCCCTAGGCAATTATGTATAAGGGTGAGTTGGATTTCTTCTGATCTGATTTTAATATTTTGTCAGAACGTGCTGACACTTGTATAGATGCCCTGATGTGTATGGGCACTTCATTTGATAGCGATCTGTTGTTTTCATGGTTGCTGTAAAAAAGGAACAGTTACGTTCTCACTGTTATGTATACCCGGCTGTTTGTCTTAGCAAGAGAACAGGCAACAGTAATTTTAATAATTTACCAGCTGTATGAATAACCTTGGTCCTAGATTGGAAGATAGCCCCAAAATTCCAAGGGGGGAGATGTTGCTCTGGGTTGAATATTTCCACCTTCTTGTAAAAGTAAACACCTTATCCTAAGTCAGTGATGGCGAACCTTTTCGAGACCGAGTGCCCAAATTGCAACCCAAACCCCACTTATTTATTGCAAAGTGCCAACCCGGCAATTTAACCCGAATGCTGAGGTTTTCGTTTAGAAAAAAACAGTTGGCTCTCTCTTCCTCCGCCCCACCCGCTCAAGCAGGGGCCAGCCTGCTGTAGGATCCAGCAAGTCCAACGCGTACTGCTCTGTGTCTCTCTAGCATCTCTGCCCCCTCTGCGCCCCCCGCCCCAGGCAGCAGCCACCCAGAGCATAGGCACCAGACCCGCCAGCCGAGTCCTCCCTGCTCACCGCGGTGCGCACATGTCATGCTCAGTGGCCCAGGCCAGCCTAGATGGGTGGGGTGGTGGTGGTGATTTTCCACCCCCACATGACGAACTCTATGTGTGCGTGCCCACAGAGAGGGCTCCGAGTGCCACCTTTGGCACTCGTGCCATAGGTTCGCCATCACTGTCCTAAGTCATAGATGTCAAACGTGCGGCCCTCCAGATGTGATGAACTACAGTTCCCATCATCCCCTGCCAGCACAATGCTGGCAGGGGATGATGGGAACTGTAGTCCATAACATCTGGAGGGCCGCACGTTTGACACCTGTGTCCTAAATCATACCCTTCATCTGTCAAAATCAGTATTTTCTACTCTGATCGGCAACGGCTCTCCGGGATCTCAGGAAGAGACTTTCACATCACCCGCTGCTTCATGCTGAACCTGGGGCATTTTGCATGCAGAACAGCTAAGCCGGGAATCCTCCTCCTCCTTTCCCAATAGATCAGGGGCCCAGTACTCAAGTCACCATTTCTGTGGATCCGATTGCAAAGCCGTAGCTTCCAACTCAACATGCCATTCAGGGAAGGTGTTTATAGGACTTCCGGATTAGTTTCCATTTAGAAAAGCTGCAAAGACATCTGCTGAGAGGATAGGGGGCAGGCCCACAGTGCACATTCAGCGGGTCCAAGGGACTGTGTCTCAGCTGGGCATCAGTCCCTGGCGTCTCCAGTTAATAGGATCTTGGCATCGGGAAAGCAACAGTTTGCCTGAGTCTGCTGCCAGGCTTGGAAAGTATCGAAGTGGGTTGGCAAAAGGTTTGATTCTATATTAAGGGAGCTGCATATGTTCAGTCAATTTAGATTGAAACACTTCCCAACTGAGTAAAGCTTTTTCCAACGGTTCAGGCAGCAGATTTGGAAAAAGAATACTGCTATTCAACGCAAGGATTTAAAAAAGGGAGAAGGTAATCACCATCTGACAAGGGTCGTTCCGGTGTGGTATAGCGGTTAAGAGCAGGTGGATTCTAATCTGGAGAACCTGGTTTGATTCCCCACTCATCCATCTGAGTGACAGAGGCATATTTGGTGACCCAGATGTGTTTCCGCACTCCTACATTCCTGCTGGGTGACCTTGGGCTAGTCGCGGTTCTTTGGAACTCTCTCAGCCCCACCTACCTCACAAGGGTGTCTGTTGTGGGGAAAGGAAGGGAAAGCCACCTTGAGTCTCCTTACAAGAGAGAAGGTGGAGTACAAATCCACACTCCTACTCCTCCTCCCCTCCTCCTCCTCCTCCTCCTCCTCCTTCTTCCTCTTCCTCTTCCTCTTCCTCTTCCTCTTCTTCTTCCTCCTCCTGGTCTGGATCTACCACAAACGGGGGAGGGGGGGCGCTATTTACACCATCTCTTCTCTACCCCTGCTATTCCTGGGTGTTCACTGTCCACCAGCTGTAGCACTTCAGGAGGCCTTGTGGATTGGAGGCAAGATGTGAGGAGGTTGCAGGTAAAAATTATGTTCATGGAAATTGCTTCCAGATTCAAACAACTATTTTACAGAAGGGGAAAAAATGGTCTCTTTTATGACAGTGGCTGCTAAGGGCTAAACTACATTTTACAACCTACACGAGTCTGCAGCAGCCATATTACAGCGGAGAGTTCTCCACCACGGGGCCCAAATTCATATTAGGATGGGAAGGGAAGGAAGGAGGAGCCAGGCACACAGGTAAGGGGTGAGTGGGGGTTTCACGGGTTCAAACTCCTCCCATTACATGTCCGGCTTCCTTGAAATGGAATGGAACAGCCGGAAAGTCAGCTCAGTCACTGAATCCGCCCCATAAAAAATAGATACCTGCGGCACTGGTTCAAGAAGAAGAAGAAGAAGAGTTTGGATTTATATCCCCCCTTTCCCTCCTGTAGGAGACTCAAAGGGGCTGACAATCTCCTTGCCCTTCCCCCCTCGCAACAAACACCCTGTGAGGTGGGTGGAGCTGAGAGTGCTCCGAAAAGCTGTGACTAGCCCAAGGTCACCCAGCTGGCGTGTGTGGGAGTGCACAGGCTAATCTGAATTCCCCAGATAAGCCTCCACAGCTCAAGCGGCAGAACGGGGAATCAAATCCAGTTCCTCCAGATTAGAGTTCACGTGCTCTTAACCACTACGCCATTGCTGCTCCTTGCCTCCCTCCTGTGCTGCATTCCCAATCTGAATTGGCTCTTGAGGGCGTTATTTACCCCGTCTTGCCCCCAGGGCATGGTCCCCAATCCAAACAGGCTGCCCTGAAGCACTGATAAATGGCATTCCTACAGAGAACTCGCAGCTGCAGTACACTTGCAAGTCCTCGTGGTACTCTTTCGTAGGTTGAAATGTATCGTTTGATGCTAAGATGCGCACAGGCTACATTTTTGAATGAACATCAACTATTTTTAATGAAAAAGAAGAAGAATAGTGTTCAATACAAAGTTTTGCAGATGTGCCTGATTAAGACTGATCGTGGCTTCCAACTTTTGACTTGGCGAGGGACATCCTAAAGTCCAGGCCAAAATGCTTCGGAATATCCCCCCATCCTTGGAGAGAAGGCAAGTGGCAGAAATAAAATCACTCATCCCACAATGTTATTTTCTTTCTCTCTCTCTTTGACAGGCTGTCTAAGGAAAATAAAAGAATAATCTACACCATCATGGAACTTTCCCCACTGCTGGATTCCGCAAATATGACGCCAGCCGATTGGGGCACGATTGCAAAGTGCCTTCAGGTATTCCAGAATTTGCCTTGCAAAGGATATGACATTACACATAGAATTTTGTTTTGTTTTATATTATGATCCAAACTGTTTCAGGGGTCAGATATGGCCTGGCAGACATCAGTATGTGTGCACGCATGCACAGAGATGTTGGAGATGCATCAAGGTCTGTTACTCCTTACTGGACCAATCCAGGTTCTGCAGTTCACACAATTGGCTTTCTTTACCCTCAACAAAGTGTTGTTTACATTCCACCTCCTTTTCAGAACGATCTTCCAAGCTGACTGTGGTTTAAGATTTGTGGAATTACACTTTGTAGTAATCTGCTAAGTGCAGTGCTACACTAGGAGCAGCAGTGGCGTAGTGGTTAAGAGCAGGTGTACTCTAATCTGGAGGGACCAGGTTTGATTTCCCGCTCTGCTGCCTGAGCTGTGGACGCTTATATGGGGAATTCAGATTAGCCTGTACACTCGCACGCCAGCTGGGTGACCTTGGGCTAGTCACAGTTCTTCTGAGCTCTCTCAGCCCCACCTACCTCACAGGGTGTTTGTTGGGTGGGGGAAGGGAAAGGAGTTTGTAAGTCCCTTTGAGTCTCCTATAGGAGAGAAAGGGGGGATATAAATCCTCGTCCTCGTCCTCTTCCTCGTCCTCGTCCTCCTCCTCCTTCTTCTACTACTACTACTACTACTACTACTACTACTACTACTACTACTACTACTACTACTACTACTACTACTACTACTACTACTACTACTACTACAATGTTGGTTCTAAACAAGTTTACCAGAGATGAATAGTTAAGGAGAATTCAAGTAAATAGTTTACCAGAGATGAATAGTTAAGCAGAATCCAAGTGAATAGTTAAGCAGAATCCACATGATGTCCTGCTCGTGGCATTATCTATGGTAAACAGATTCTGGGGTATTTTTTGCCTGTTGCAGAAGTGTATAGGAAACCTTTCCAGTTTTTAGTTTCTGGTTACAATCCATTTGACCACAAGGTGGCGATAGAAGGCAACGTAAAGCATTGCCAAGTTTTCCCTGTGGCATGTTAGTGAGCCTTTTTTGCGCTAGAGTAAAATATGGTAGGTGATTGAAATGCTCCCTGAAGGACAGGCTCTTCACTGCTCTGTCCTACACTGGTTCCTTACTGAATTCCCATTTAAAATACCTGCAAGAGAGAGGACTTTTGGATCCTTTAAAAAAAATGAGATGGTGACAATGTAGGAAAGAGAGGAAAAGCTAACAGCAGTATATGCACATGCACTTGTATTACATAAATATCTCAGAAATCATATAAGTATACAAAAACATTCCTCTTCCATCTATATTAGATGCAAGACAATCTTCTTTACTTCTTCCTCAGGCATTTTCTTTTTCCAGTATTTAATAAGCACAGAGCATCACTGGCCAAATAGGACTTTTGTCTGAATTTTGTTGGAATCTCAATGTGTTAAGCTCTTGTCCTTCCTTTCTCTCAGCACAAGGGTCTGCCAGGCACAGCTGAGATAGGAAGGCCAATGCTAGGGGCATGACGTCCTTTGTGCCACTATGTCTCTTCCAGGGAAAACTGAGCAGTGACAAGGAATTGCTGGAAACGCTGTGGTATCATAAGAACTATCATAAGAACATAAGAGCTATCATAAGAACATAAGAACATAAGAACTAGCCTGCTGGATCAGACCAGAGTCCATCTAGTCCAGCACTCTGCTACTCGCAGTGGCCCACCAGGTGCCTTTGGGAGCTCACATGCAGGAGGTGAAAGCAATGGCCTGCTGCTGCTGCTGCTCCTGAGCACCTGGTCTGCTAAGGCATTTGCAACCTGAGATCAAGGAGGATCAAGATTGGTAGCCATAGATTGACTTCTCCTCCATAAATCTGTCCAAGCCCCTTTTAAAGCTATCCAGGTTAGTGGCCATCACCACCTCCTGTGGCAGCATATTCCAAACACCAATCACACGTTGCGTGAAGAAGTGTTTCCTTGTATTAGTCCTAATTCTTCCCCCCAGCATTTTCAATGAATGCTCCTAGAGGGACTCTACATCGCTTTTGGGTTTCCTCCAGAAGTGACCCAGCTGGGCACAGCAGATGCTGATGTGTTTTAATTTTTTCAAAAGAAACATTTCTCAAACCACTGCAATGGCAGCACAAGGGGGTTCCCTAAGCTCCCGTTCTTCTGCAGAGGCATCATGACCCCACCCCCCAATTTAGAGAAAAACAAGAGTTTGATTTTATACCCCACCTTTCTCTCCTGTAAGGAGACTCAAGGTAGATTACAAGCTCCTTTCCCTTCCTCTCCCCACAAGAGACACCTTGTGAGGTAGGTGGGGCTGAGAGAGTTCAGAAGGAACTGTGACTAGCCCAAGGTCACCCAGCAGGAATGTAGGAGTGTGGAAACACATCTGGTTCACCAAATAAGCCCCTGCCACTCAGGTGGAGGAGTGGGGGATCAAACCTGGCTCTTCAGATTAGAATCCACCATCTCTTAGTCATTGCACCACGTTGGTGCAACCAGGTTTTACTATTACCTGAACTGGACCTGGGGGCAGGGGAGAGAATTAGCTATTACTGGGTTACAAGGGAACAAGGGATCTTTGTGTGTTTTTGTTGTGTATCTCTGGTTTTATTCCAGAATAGTGTCCCCAGGGAAAGAGTATCATCAACCAACTAATTCAAACACAAGGAAGTCTTTATTCATTAGCAATCAATCACACTACTGTGAAATCACTAACAGACTACTGGTGAGCCATAATAAACATCCATAAGCAGCTATAAACTACCCTCTCCTTTCCAAATACATGCCCACACTCTACGAGGATGAGGTTGGGATGCGGAATGAGACAACAAGAGGGAAGGAAGAACATTCAGTTGGGTGATACTGCTTGATCCGGGTTATGTGGGAGAAGAAGAAGAAGAAGAGTTTGGATTTATATCCCCCCTTTCTCTCCTGTAGGAGACTCAAAAGGGCTTACAATCTCCTTCTCCTTCCCCCCTCACAACAAACACCCTATGAGGTGGGTGGGGCTGAGAGAGCTCCAAGAAGCTGTGACTAGCCCAAGGTCACCCAGCTGGTGTGTGTGGGAGTGTACAGGCTAACCTGAATTCCCCAGATAAACCTCCACAACTCAAGCGGCAGAGCTGGGAATCAAACCCCGTTCCTCCAGATCAGAATGCACCTGCTCTGAGCCACTATGCCACTGCTGCGCATGAGAATGTGGGAGGGGAGCCCATGAAGCAGACGTCCAAGGCGGCACAACGGCCCCTTCCTCACAGGAGAGAGGGTTGCAGGCGTGATAAAGTAACCTGCAGTCCTGCTGTCCCGTTCGCAAGCTTCCGTGCAGGCAGTGAGTGGAGCCTGCGGAAGCAATGCAGACTGTCGTCGCGCCTTTGCACGGAGGTGTGTCTTTTAAAAAAAACCTCGCCTCCATGCTGCGTAGCTACGCGGAGAAGACCATTGAAAACCGGGTTTTCAGAGGTCCTCTCCGCGCAGCTACACAGCCATTCGCTCGTGAGTGGCTTCGTTCCAATGAACTAAACCCATGCTAACTACGGGGAAACTGAAGCTTAATGGGGAAATAACGAAAGCCTCTGTGGGGGCATGACACCTAATATCCAGCCGGTACCTTTCTGCCCGTAATTTAGACCCATTATTATAGGTAATCTCCTCTGCTGCCAACAGGAACGGCTCCCCGCCCTCCTCTAAGTGACAGCCCTTCAGATACTTAAAGAGAGCAAACATTTATGTTTATCTTTGCTCGGAACATAACTTTGTCAAACTTCGGAAAATAAAAATAAAATCCTGTTCAGGAATGTTATCAAAGCATAGTTAAATGGGTGCTGTGGATTTTCTGGGTTGTATGGCCGGGTTCCAGGAGCATTTTCTCCTGATGTTTCGCCTACATCTGTGGCTGCAGTGGTGGGATCCAAAAATTTAAGTAACAGGTTCCCATGGTGGTGGGATTCAAACTGGCGTAGCGCCAGTGGGGCTGGACGGGTCACAACGGGGGCGAGGCAGGGCATTCTGGGGGCGGGGCATTGCTGGGCAGGGCTGTAGCAAGGACACAGCCACTGCGTCGGTCCTTGGGCGGGAAACGATGCACGCAGGCGCAGGCTGCCACGCATACCGGTGCACCTCCTGCTAGACTGCTTCCAGTTCTGCGCGCTACTGCTGAGAGGAGGGGCGTAACTAAGGCAAAAACCATGCGGCAAAATCACCAATTAGTAACCCCCTCTCGGCACACACAAATAATTAGTAACCTACTCTCGGGAACCCGTGAGAACCTGCTGGATCCCACCTCTGTGTGGCTGGCAAGTTCAGAGGATCTGATGGTAGTAAAGCAAACGGAGTATGTATACGTGGTATGTGTGTGTGTGCGTGTGTATGTGTGTACCTAATTCACAGTTCAATGAATTAGATGGTGCATAAAATGCATGTGCTATTCCCGAGTTTTGAACGGAAGAGGGCAGTGTTTCTTTAGCAGTTGGCCTCTCTTGAGGTTCGCTTACAGGGCTGCCTCCCCGGTCCACCACAATAGCCTCAGTTTGCTTAATCTGTTCTCGTAAATGTTATAATCCCCAAAGTAAAAGCGGGCGGCAACAACAACAACAAAAAAGTCCGTCCATACGACTCATTTACATATGTTAACATTCCTGTTTTAAAGCCGCCGCTAAGCTTTGCTTAATTAGCAGTCTTCCTCTGGTTAAGAACACATCATTAATATGTATACGTGGCAGTGCGGGTCTTTGAATTTCCCTCATAATTAACAACTGAAAGAAATAAGATTTTATGTCGACTCTGTTCCCGAACAATTAATTATGTGCAACTGGAGAAAAAAATGGTTCTCCTCTGAAAGGAAATATGAAAATGCCAGATAGGAAAACGCAAATCAAATGAGACCTCAGTGGCGTAGCTTGATTTGCCTTGGTCAGCGTGTATTGTGAGGCCTGCTCCCCCCCCCCCCCCCCGCTCCCTTGCAGGTTATTCCCAGCCCTTTTCCTCAACGTTCAACTTCCATCTTTTTCCTGAAATGAGCCTAGCTGTCTTATGCATACAAACATACACAGATGCCTTACATTGAACCTCACCAGTATCATTCCCTCTGTCTGGCAGAGGTGGTCAGAGACAGCTCTTTTCTTAGCCCTGCTATTTGAGAATTTTTCAGTGGCACTGCCAGCGATTGAACATCTCCTGTGCCAAGGAGCTACAGCATTGATGTAAGAAAATATGGGCACTATAAGGGAATGCCGCTCTCCTTGGGAGCATTCCGCGCATTGAGTATCTCAGCACGTTGGGATGAGTTCACGGGGCACTGGCTTTTTTTGGGTCGGATCCAAGTCTTCCGTGAACAAAGTCGCTTTCCGAGAACAATTTTTAACGCCTCCCCTAGCAACCCAAATCCTGACCCTACCCCGTACCCCTGAAAATCCGCTGCTGATGGACACCTAGATTCGAACACCCGAAACAAGATTTTGGGGGTATGCGCTTCTGAGAGGCAAAGCTGCCTTTGTCAGATACCGAAGGGATTTTCGCACAGAGCTGGAGGTGAGATTTCGTCCGGTTACCCTTCTAGCATCAGCCCCTCTTTGCCTAGCTTATTATTGTGAAGGGTCCCCAACTCTCAGTAGCGAATATCTTGGTTGGTGCAGAGAATTTCCAGAGAAGGGTGGTAAAATCACTTCTACAAATACACAATTTGTGATAGTCTGGATTTCACCTGTTGCCTTCAAATGATAAACCAAGTAACTTTAGAAAATATTAGACTACATACATCTTAGCTTTTTATATTGCTTTACATTGAGTTACAATGCCCACCTTTCCATGTTACCTTCTTGTTTCCCAGTCTGATTGGGGGTTTCTAAGGGAAGTGAATGAAGGAGGACTCACAAAAACAAAAAGCAGAAAAATTCAAAGGTGGAAAGCAAGGCTCTATAACAGGGATGGCCAACCTATGGTACCCCAGATGTTCATGGACTACAATTCCCATCAGCCCCTGCCAGCATGGCCAATTGGCCATGCTGTTAGGGACTGATGGGAATTGTAGTCCATGAACATCTGGGGTGCCATAGGTTGGCCACCCCTGATCTATAACAAACAGTGGCAGCTCTTTTTCTACACTGTTTAGTTACTTCAGTATTGAAATGACGGCATCTGAAATACACACAGTCTTAAAAGGTTATTTAGAGAGGAACAGTCATTGTGAATAGTTTTTTAAATCAACAGGCGTGCTCCTGTTCTTAAAAATACTGCGTCCTATCATTCCCTTTTGCAAATGGTGGCATACACCTTCTTCCAATGCAAGAGGCTTTTTTTTAGTGGAAAGCTCCTAGCAGTGGAGGAACAAGGCGTAGTAGTGAACGTAAGAACATAAGAACATAAGAACTAGCCTGCTGGATCAGACCAGAGTCCATCTAGTCCAGCACTCTGCTACTCGCAGTGGCCCACCAGGTGCCTTCGGGAACTCACATGCAGGAGGTGAAAGCAATGGCCTTCTGCTGCTGCTGCTCCTGAGCACCTGGTCTGCTAAGGCATTTGCAATCTGAGATCAAGGAGGATCAAGATTGGTAGCCATACCAATCTTCTCCTCCATAAATCTGTCCAAGCCCCCTTTAAAGCTATCCAGGTTAGTGGCCATCACCACCTCCTGTGGCAGCATATTCCAAACACCAATCACATGTTGTGTGAAGAAGTGTTTCCTTTTATTGGTCCTAATTCTTCCCCCCAGCATTTTCAATGTAGTAGGATATAACCCACCATATTTATTTAATGATCCTTCCCAGTCAGGGTTGGGTTTTTTTCCTCTTTTTCTGAAATTCCCCTTCTTAACATGAGACATTTCTTTTTGGGTTGCCAGGCGAACTACGAACAGCATGACGGCTTTGTGATCCTTCACGGCACAGACACAATGGCTTACACTGCCTCAGCATTGTCGTTTATGTGCGAGAATCTAGGAAAAACCATAATCCTGACTGGGTCGCAGGTAAGTGGTTTCCTTGAAAAGCCCTGAGAGTTAGAAGAAGAGTTGGATTTATACCCCACTTTTCCCTCCTGCAAGGAGAATCAAGGTGGCTTACAAGCTCCTTTCCCTTCCTCTCCCCACAGCAGTGGGGACTGTGAGACTTCCGAGGAATTGTGACTATCCCAAGGTCACGCAGCAGGAATGTAGGAGTGCGGAAACGCATCCGGTTCACCAGATAAGCGTCTGCTGCTCAGGTGGAGGAGTGGGGAATCAAACCCGGTTCTCCAGATCAGAATCCACCTGCTCTTAACCACTGCACCACGCTGGCTCTAAGTTCAGAAGCTGTTTGCCCTAAGTTAGGCCTGAGTTCAGCTGTTTGTCTTACTCAACTATGAGCAGATGTCGCTGAGGGGGAGCATATGAATTTTCAAAAGAAATGACCCAACCCTTGCAGCGACACTGGAGCAGATCTTATGGACAGATTCTGAGTTAGCTGGATGTCTGTGCTGCAGACTACATTTCCTCTTATGCTGTAA
Source organism: Sphaerodactylus townsendi (assembly GCF_021028975.2). NCBI lineage: Eukaryota > Metazoa > Chordata > Lepidosauria > Squamata > Sphaerodactylidae > Sphaerodactylus > Sphaerodactylus townsendi. The sequence continues at coordinate 164,410,385 of NC_059426.1, forward strand.
CTTAATTTGGAAAGATCGGTGGCTTTCAACAGGTCCTTCTGCAAATGGGTGTTTTAGTGGAAGGGGAAACGCACGCTGAGGCAGAGGCGATCACGTTTGCACAGAATTTGTTCGCAGGATGCAGGACCTCGTTAGACGGGTGTTTACTGTCACCACATCAAGGAAGGGAACGTGAGAGTGTGAATTAGCATTATCCCCTAAAGCAGTGATGGCAAACCTATGGCACGGGGGCCAGAGGTGGCACTTGGAGCCCTCTCCGTGGTCACGCGCACACAGAGTTCGTCATGTGGGGGGTGGAAAATCGCCCCCCCCACACACACATCTAGGCTGGCCTGGGTCACTGAGCATGATGTGCGCGCATCGCGGTGAGCAGGGAGGACTCGGCTGGCGGGCCTGGTGCCTGTGCTCCGGGTGGCTGCTGCCCGAGGCGGGGGGGGGGGGGGGCAGAGGAGGCAGAGATGCTAGAGAGGCACAGCGCAGTGCACACAGGACTTGCTGGAGGCTAGAGCAGGCTGGCCCCTGCTCGAGCGGGTGGCGCTGAGGAAGAGGGAGCCAACCGGTTTTTTCTAAACTTTGGCACTTTGCGATAAATAAGTGGGGTTTGGGTTGCAATTTGGGCCCTTGGTCTCAAAAAGGTTCGCCATCACTGCCCTAAAGTCTATATGATGATTGTGCTATCCTCCGCCGGAGCCCAGTAGCCACTGTCGAAACCGGCCGAAATGTCAAAACAAGAAGCAAAGCCACAGATTTACTGTTGGATGGCCGTTCTTGTTGATACGTCTTACACCTTGAATTCACCCTCTCTCCTGCCCCCAAAATATGAAAAAAAATATATGCAAAAGGGAAGGATAATTTCATGAGGCGGGAGAGAATAATGTTTGATATTCAAAGGGAGAAATCCAACCATCTGCCATGGATTAGGATGAAGAAATATGTCCGAGTCCCAGTAAATCATACGATAAGAGAATGTTCCATAAATTATTCATGGCCTTGTATTTGCTTTGAGACAGGAGCTTCCTTTTTTTTTTCTCTTCCATTGCCTGTAATTTCTGTCTTTCTGCTTAGGTGCCCATATATGAACTGAGGAACGACGGCCGGTCCAATCTGCTGGTGTCCTTACTGATCGCTGGACAGTTCGTCATCCCGGAGGTTGGGTTGTCTACGCTGTCCCCAGTCTCCCCTTCCAGTTTTCTGCCGTGGAATCAAATGTGCTGCTATTGGGGAACTGCTAGTTTTGCCAGCTTGCCATAGAAATGAAAGCATTAAAAAAAAAAGCCAACTGGTGGTTGCCCTCGAGGGTCTTGAGCAGAAGTCTTTCCATCCCTGCTACCAGATCCTTTTAGAAGCGTTTGGATTTATATCCCCCCTTTCTCTCCTGCAGGAGACTCAAAGGGGCTTACAATCTCTTTGCCCTTCCCCCCGCACAATAAACACCCTGTGAGGTGGGTGGGGCTGAGAGAGCTCTAAAAAGCTGTGACTAGCCATGGGGTAGGCAACCTTTACCACCCAAAGAGCCATTTGGACCCATTTTCCACAGCCCCAAAGATCTACCGAGTCAGAGAGGCAGCTCTGCACAAAGTTGCCTCCGGTTCGGTCCCTCCACTCACCTTTCCTTCCAGCGCTGGGAGGTGGAGGCGCCAGGCAGGGAAACCCCCTCTGCCTGATGGAGCAGGCAGCTGCCTGCTCTGTGGAGCAGAGGGGGGATGGTGTCTGCCGCCTGCCCGGTGCCGCCACCTCTCCGCTGCGGGAGGCAGCGGCGCCGGGCAGAGTGGGGATGGCATCTGTGGCCTGCCCGGTGCCACCGCCTCTTGCGTTGTGGGAGGCAGCCGCCTGCTCCGTGGGGCAGAAGAGGCATGGCAGCTGCGGGGATGGCAGAGGCGGGATGGCGGCTGCTCTGGAGGGACACATCCACGCTACCCTCCAACCTCCAGGGGTTGGAGGGCAGCGTGGACATGTCCCTCCAACCCTCCAGAGCAGCGCTGGAAGGAGAGGTGAGTGGAGGGAACATGAAAAGTGGCGCCCTCACGCACAGAGCTGCCTCCGGTTCGGCCCCTCCACTCACCTTTCCTTCCAGCGCTGCTCTGAAGGGCTGGAGGGACACGCCCATGCTACCTTCCGACCTCCAGGCCACGTGGAGCCGCAGTATAAGGCTGAAAGAGCCGCATGCGGCTCCGGAGCCGCGGGTTGCAGACCCCTGGACTAGCCCAAGGTCACCCAGCTGGCATGTGTTGGAGTGCACAAGTTATTCTGGTTCACCAGATAAGCCTCCACTGCTCAAGTGGCAAAGCAGGGAATCAAACCTGGTTCTCCAGATTAACGTGCACCTGCTCTTAACCACTAAACCACGCTGGCAAATAAAGTGCCTCCTGCCTGGCCATTCGCTTGCATGCGGCTGCAACCCGGGATTTTTGAAAAGGATCGCTTCTTTAGGGATTTTCAAAAAACCCAGGTTGGGGGAAATAACACATGGCAGACGTGCCTTGGGGGCGGGATCTCCCCCCCCCCCCTGCAAACGGGTTTTTTAGCACCCTACACCCCTGTTTATTGGCCCATGCGGAAGGGGCCAGAGAGAGACTTTTTGTTTTGTTTTCAATTCTCTTTGAGATTTTTCTACTGTATTGGCTATTTTACGTTGAGGACTTTTAAAGATTTATCAGTGGTGTTTTACTGCTGATGGGAGGCAAAGTAGCATGGAATAGACTGATCTTAGAAGCCAAGCAGGGTCGGTTCTAAGATGGGTGACCACCAAGGAGGACTCTGCAGAGAAAGGCTTCTGCTTTTTGGCCACTTCCGCACATGCAGAATTATTCACATTCAATCCACTTTCACAGTTGTTTGACAGTGGATTTTGCTATTCCGCACAGTAAAATCCAGCTTCAAAGTGCATTGAAAGTGGATCGAAAGTGCATTATTCTGGATGTGTGGAAAGGGCCTCCACTTGCTTCAAAAGCCCCTTATTGGATAATTTGGTTTTGAGTTGTCAGTCCTTTGTTACCTTTATTATCAAGCACATTATCGGAGGAGGTGGGATACAAACATTTCAAACAAACAAATAGAAGTAATGTATTGCATTGCAGAGCAGAAAAGACATCTACTCCATCCCTCTGGCCAAATGGAGTAAAAATCACATAATGTGGTAAATGCTACTGTGGTCACCACTATCTTTTAGAGTGCAATGTCAACATTAGCCCAAATAAACTCAAAAATACACACGTTGCACTCTGGCTGTGTCCAATCTTATATATTGATCTTACATATAATTAAACAACTTAACACTTCTATTTGTATTTACATTTCCTTATTTCTCTGACAAAGTTCTTAAAGATACAGCATAAGTCTTCCAACTCTTATAACTAAACATAAATAATCACTTAGTCCATTCAATTCTTTGTTCAGAAACAAAGCTTCAGTTCCATATAGTCCATATTCCAATTCTGTAGGTTCTACATAAAAACGTCTCGCGCGTACAGAACGTTTTTCGTGTGTCTTCCTCAGTATGCCAGTATGTTCAATCAACTTCCAACAGTTCTTTGAGGCTTCTAATGGGTATATCTGAAATTAAAGTTACACAAATATATATAAATACTGAAATCAAAATTATGCCTATTCATCTATCTTTCTTGAACCAGTCCATTTCATCTCTCTTTCCTGCTACTGTGGTGCCATTTCATGATTGGCACTTGACGCATGACACGCCTTTAATCTTCCTCCTTCTTTTTAACGTCTTGGCCCCTTGGATCGGAACCTCAGAAGTTATTGGCAGTCCTTTCGAGCTGGGAAACCTGCTTGTGCTAAGAAATGCCACATGCAGTTAACTTTATATTTGGTTTCTGTTGTCTTTATAACCCAAATTATAAACTGCCAGATGTGGCATTTCTTCAAGCATACAGGATATGAACCTCCCCAACGTAATTCTCATTATATTTTAAAGAAAAAGGAAGACGAGTGTTTGTTTTTTTTAAAAAAAAATTAATTGGTTGGATCTTTTAATTATAAGGTTTGCACCCTGACAGGTTTCTTTTCTTGTCCTGTAGGTGTGCCTGTACTTTTATAATAAATTGTACAGGGGAAACCGGGTGACTAAGGTGGATACCGAGAGTTTCAAAGCCTTTTCCTCACCTAACCTGCCTCCACTTGCAAATGCTGAGGTTGATATTACAAGTAAGCGATGCTGCGATATTTCTCTGCAACAATATCATCTGTAACCCTTGCGTGAACGGTTGCAATGTGGGATTAGGGTTCTGAAATGTTGTCCACAGTATATGTGTGTGCGCGTGCTGTGTGTGTGTGTTGGCTTGCATGCGTGTTGTAAGCTAGTTTCGGGATACTACTCGAGGTTGCTTTGATAAGTACCTAGCTTAAAAACTGGCATGAGGATTCCCCATTGTCCGCACCTGTGAGTCTCTGTGTGGCTGCCCCACAGCTTATCCAAAGTATGGGATGGTATAGAACAGCGGTCTTCAAACTATGGCCCCCCAGATGCTCATGAACTACAATTCCCATCAGCCCTGCCACTTAGCCATGCTGGCAGGGGCTGATGGGAATTGTAGTCCATGAACATCTGGAGGGCCATAGTTTGAAGACCCCTGGTATAGAGGAGGGGGAGGAGTTTGGATTTATATCCCACCTTTCTCTCCTGTAAGGAGACTCAAGGTGACTTACAAGCCCCTTTCCCTTCCTCTCCCCACAACAGACACCTTGTAAGGCAGGTGGGGCTGAGAGAGTTCCAGAAAACTGTGACTAGCCCAAGGACACCCAGAAGGAATGTAGGAGTGCGGAAACACATTTGGTTCACCAGATATGCCTCTGCCACTCAGGTGGAGGAGTGGGGAATCAAACCCGGTTCTCCAGATTAGAATCCACCTGCTCTTAACCACCACCCCACGCAGTCTCTCAAGGCATGTGCTCTCGTGAGTCCTGTTTGCATCACTGCAGGCTTAATGTGCAGCCAGCTGGCACTCCCTGGATGGGATGATGCTATGTTGGATTACAGAGAATTTTTTAGCCATTACTTCAACAAGTTAGAACAGCTAGATTCGAGTCCGGTAGCACCTTGGAGACCAACAAGATTTTCAGGACACGAGCTTTCGAGATTCGACGCTCCAGCACTTAAAAGCTTGTTCCGTGAACATCTGGGTCTCTGTGGTGCTGCTGGTGTCCGGAGCTTTGGCCCTTGAAAGCTCATGCCCTGAAACTCTCGTTGGACTCTAAGAAGCCGCTGGACTTCAATCCAGCTCTTCTACTGCAGACCAACACAGCTACTCTCTGAAACTATGTTAACAGCAAAAGTGCTCTGGGTGAGGCAGGATCTTGCTGCTGGTGTAAATGCCCCTTAATGCGGTGTAAGTTAACTTTACCCTGGCGTGCCGCACAGCTACTTGAAGGCCAGGCACGAAAGCTGCTGTGCTGCCAACAGACCTCTGGTGTAGCAGCCCTGCCAGTGCTGATGGCAGAGGCATAGCTAAGGAAAATGGAGCCTGGTGCAAAATCTGAGTTTTGCGTGCCCCCCATGTTCATTTGTGTTTTTGAGTGGTTTTTCAGTTCCTGGCCTGCAGGGGGCGCAGTTTTTAGGCTAGCAGCACCAAAAAATTCAGGGTATCTTTAGGAGACTCTCCTGATGATACCACCCAGGTTTGGTGAAGTTTGGTTGAGGGGGTCCAAAGTTATGGACCCTCAAAGGTGAACCCCCCATCTCCTATTAGCTCCCATTGGAAACAATGGGGGATGGGACACCCCCTTTGGGAGTCCATAATTTTGGACCCCCTGAAACCAAACCTCACCAAACCTGGGTGGTGTCATCAGGAGCGTCTCCCAAAAAAAATCGCTGAAATTTTGGTACTGCTAGCCTAAAAACTGCGCCCCCTGCAGGCCAAAAACTGAAAAAACACTAAAAAATACAAAAAACAAGCCTGAATTTTTGCACGCCCCCCAGCGTGCGCCCAGTGCAATGCGCACCCCCAGGTCCCCTTGTAGCTTCGCCTCTGGCTGATGGGTACATTCCTAGGGGCAAAGCCCTTCCTGACTCCTTTGAGCCTGGGAATTCTGCCGTTTGAGGATGTAGACTTGCACCAGAAAAAGGGTGGTGTGGCCCATCGGGCTGCAGAGGGGCTTTTCATTGCCCTAAAGGAATATTCCTCGTTTTTTTGCTGGGTGCGGCGCCACAAACCTCTTTGGAGGCAGTAGGGCTGCACCGTTCCCGGCTGCCGCTCATCTATCCTGTCCCCCTCCCAACCCCAGGATTGCACGGCCTGGAAATTAATATCTTGCAAGCTTTCAGCAGTAGGATCCAGTGTTTAAAAGGGGCTTCTTCTTCTTTGTTGTACCTAATTACTTGTCCCAGAATCTCAGATGTGAACAGTGCTTTTTTAAGATCAGAAGATAATACGGGGATTGACAGAACAAGGCCTGGTCTGTCAGTATCTGACTGAAGCAAGGAAGGTGTGAGCCAGCTCCCTGAGCATCAGTATTGCATCATCATATTCTTTAGTTACATCACTCCCAGTACTGGAGGTCTGCCACAGTCTTCCTGATCATCCTTGGTATTGGATTGCTGCCTTGCTCTTTGATGGGTGTTGCTGAGCCCCATCATTTGTCTCAGAGCGACAGAGGAGACTCAAGGTGGATTAAAAGCTCCTTTCCCTTTCTCTCCTCACAACAGACATCTTGTGAGGCAGGTGGGGCTGAGAGAGTCCTGAGAGAACTGTGACTAGCCCAAGGTCACCCAGCAGGAGAATGTAGGAGTGCAGAAACACATCTGGTTCACCAGATAAGCCTCTGCCACTCAGGTGGAGGAGTGGGGAATCAAACCCAGTTCTCCAGATTAGAATCCACCTGCTCTTAACCACTACACCATGCTGGCTCTCTGGAAACCCCTTCAAGCCAAGCTCCTTGGCCAAGCACACCCTCTCTGAAGGGAGGAGCAATTCCACTAATCTGAGCGAGTTCTTGAAAGCAGCAGGCTTTTTGGTTAGGCAACCGGCTGGAGCCACGCTTGCAGTACAGGTTTGAACTCATTCGTTTAGCGGAGCGCAGCAGCTCCAAGAAGCGACGCCTCCCTAAGGAGGGGTGACCAAATTCCACATTGAGAAATCAAACCAGAAAGGCAACTTTCAATGAGATCCGTGCCCCAGACAAACTGCGGCGCTTGCTTCCCACCCCTGACCCTGCGAGGCGAGAGGCGAACCTGCCCCATTACGTCAGCTTGTGCCAGCTTTTGTTCTGAAGGCAGCCAAGAGGTGGGGAATTTTGAACAGCCGATGAGTAGAAGCCCTTGGAGGAGGCATGAGTGCGGTGGAGCAGTTCAGAGTCCCCCAACGGAGACTCAAGGGGCTTACAACATTCTCATTTTCTCTGATTTATTCTCAAAACAGCCTTGTGAGACCAAGAATGCAGGTGGCTGACTCAGAATCACCCAGCAAGTTTCCACAACAATGGGGGGATTTGACCCTCGGTCTCCCAGATCCAAGCCGAACCCCAGGCCGTCCTTATACATAATCCACTAAGGATTGTAACATTGTGATGACGATTCCCCAGTCCATGAGTGCTCAGGACTCACAAAGTGAGTCCTACGTGCCCATTGGTTGGAAGTGCATTTCTCGCATTCCAACCCCTCCCCCTCCCCCTCCCCCTCCCAACCCCAAACAACATGCCTGTTGCCGGGGCAGTGGTAGTTTGACCCCCCCACTGCCCTACAGCCCCCTCTACATTCCCCTGTGCCCTTTCCCAACACCCCCAACAATGCGCTAGGTCAGTCTCCATCCCATTTGGGTGTTAAGGGTGCAATTAGCAAGCTTGATTTGCATGGGTTGGGTGGGATCCACCCACTTAGCATGTGAGTAACCATGAAGATAGCATAATCAATTAGTGAGGGCATCTGCATTGTAGTAGCCTGGCCTTTTGATCCCTTTGATTTCTTACTTCCCAGAGTGGCGGGTGGTGTTTTGTGTGGTGTTCACTAGCCCTTTCATTGCTTACTACCTGAAGACATCCTTTGTCTGGGTGGTGTTCATTAGTCACTGTCTTAATTCTAGTGTTTTTCAGTACAGGTAGCCAAATACCAGGATTATTGTGCAGAGGAAGGCAATAGCAAACTGCCTCTTTTAGTCGCTTGCCTTGAAAGCCCTACTGGCTGGCCATACGTTGGCTGAGACTTGACAATGCTTTACACACAAAGGGAGGTCATGGGAGGATAGGTATCCCAATGTAGCCCAATTTTATCAGATCTCAAAAGCCAAGCAAGGTTGAGTCTTGGAAGGGAGACCTCTAAGAAAGGCTCTGCAGAGGAAGGCGATGGCAAACCAGCTCTGCTTTCAATTGTCTTGAAAGCTCCTTGCTGCCACCTGCGACTTGGTAGCACGTACATACATACGTACATACATACATACATATGTAGAGAAGGCAGGTGTAATTGTCAGGTGTTTCAGGCAGGTAGTTTGGGAGCTACTGGTTGGGGAAGCACATGCACAGTTGAGAATCTTGTCCAAAGAGACCAAAAGTGTGCAAAAGTCCTCAAGTTCTAGGAAATGGGAGTGAACTCTAGTTCAGGGCCTCGGTACCATAAGAATTGCTTCCTGCTAAATGTGCCTCCTTCTGAGAAGGCTCAGTTGAAACAGCTCCACCTTTTGGAGGAGAGACAACTTTGCTACAAGACACAGGGACTTCTTGGCAGTGACCCCCTTGTTATAAAATTGATTGTCTACAAAGGCCTGTTTGATTCAGACTCTTTCCCGCCCACACTATTATCAGTATTTTTTTATGAGAGATGCCGAGTATGGAGACAGCAATCCTAAGAACATTTTCCTGGAAATAACCCTCAATACATAAAATGTAACTAACTTCTGAGTAGACCTGTTTAGGCTTGCTCCCTAATCCTTGGTATATGTAAGGCTTGGGACTTGATGGACTAGTGGCATATCCTTACGTCCTCGCTCAGTTTATAGGTGCGAGTTGTATTGAATGCATTCCATGATCTCTGGCCGGAATTCCATTCCCTTTTTGACATGATTGCTTTGCTCACATATCAGTGTCTTACTCAGTCACTGTCATATCACTTTGTTGTTGTTGTTGTTGTTGTTGTTGTTGTTGTTGTTGTTGTTGTTGTTGTTGTTGTTGTTATTTATTCGATTTGGTAGACCACCCTACCCCCGAAGGGCTCGGGGCGGTTTACAAAACAATAAAACAAAATACATCGAATAAACTCAGTTAAAACAATAAATACATTAAAAACATTTGCCGCAGTAATCTTCTATAGTTAATTAATTAAAATGGATGGATTACATCCGGTATTTAACTTTAGCCTATCACTATGTGTATATGAGAGGTAAGAGATATGTCAGTCATTTCTAAATATATTCTTATTTTATTTATTTATTTATCTATTTTTTATTTATCTATTTTTTATTTATCTATCTATCTATTTATTTATTTATTTATTTATTTATTTATTATTTACTTACTTACTTACTTACTTACTTATTGTTTAGATTTTTATACCGCCCTATCCTCAAGGCAATGTACAACAAGAATCAACACAATATATTCATTAAAAACTTATTAAAATTCCATTAAAACAGCAGCTCATACGATAAAAGGCACCCGGTAGACCCATTTTTTAAGAACCCTCCCCAAAGAAAGGGGGGAAAGGCTGGGCCCCTCCATAAAAGGGCTACCCAGATGTAGAAGGGCAAAAAGGTTCTTATGTAAATAATATCATATATACATAGTGTTCATTTTTTAAATTAATTAATTTTTTTTGGTTGGATTTATATCCAGCCCTATCCCCAAGGGGCTCTGGGAAGGTTACAACATAGTTAAAAACATTCCATAAACATTAAAAGTTAAAATATAAATCTTAACCAATTAACAATTTTAAAAAACGCTGAGATAGATGATGTAAGTTTATCCTTCCCACCTTCCACCCTTCCTTCCTCCCCCTCCCCCCGGAGACCGAAAGATGTTATGCTGTTTTCAATCAATTTCGCAGGCTAGTTGGAAAAGGCCTGGTGGAACAGCCATGTCTTGCAGGCCCTGTGGAATTGACATACTTCCCACAGGAGACAATCATTTTATCTGGTCTAGTGCTGATAATCATTTTATCTGGTCTAGTGCTGTATTTTTACAGGCTCAAGAAAAATTAGCCTGATGCTGCTGCACAAGCAGAGGTATTTGCCTTACATATTTGTTTTGTTCTAAAGGGCTAGGTGTGAATGTTCTTGTGTTCTGAAAGGGTGTTTAGAAAGGTCATAAATAGATCACAAGATGGTGTGGGTGTGGAATTCATGTGGGGAAGATGGACTGCCTATCATTAAGGGTAGCCATGGGCAGTATTCAGCTGTGACCTTGCAGGAGGAAGTGATGTCCCTTCTGGGTGACACTAGGAATTTCCCTTAATCTCTGATAAAGACCATAGACACTAGCACAGGGGTCTGCAACCTGTGGCTCTCCAGATGTTCATGGACTACAAAAGCGCAGGGGTCTGCAACCTGCGGCTCTCCAGATGTCCATGGACTACATATCCCATCAGCCCCTGCCAGCATGGCCAATTGCTGGCAGGGGCTGATGGCAATTGTAGTCCATGGACATCTGGAGAGCCGCAGGTTGCAGACCCCTGCACTAGCAGAAAATCCTTGAACAGAAGTCCCCAACATGGTATACACTGGCTCCATGGCACCCATTGATACCTTTCTTGATGCCCACCAAGTGTTTTTAGAAAGTGTGTGTGGCCCAGGGTCCTTTTGCCGAGCAAGGCTTTTGATTGGCCACTGGAGATTTGATTGACTGCACAGTTTTTTTAAACTTTGCTTTGACAACAGCTTCTATCACAGCACACAGATCTTCAATCTGTGACTGAAGGGAAGCTGTGACCCCCATTTTTGGGAGCCATTTTGTGTCTGCACCCACCACACTGTTTCAGAATTCCACAAGTGCTCGAAGACTCAAGAAACTAGGGACCCTGGCCTAGAATTGCCCTTGTGGGTCACCTTAGCAAAAAGGCTGAGAACTACTGTTCTTTCATCCTATCTGAGGTAAAAACACTGAGAAAGACAAACCACGTACATATGCCCAGCGTGATGTGGTTAGAGGGCTGGCCTAGAACTGGGGTGGGGGAAATCAAGATTCGAATCCGTGCCTCAGGATGATCTCGGGCCACACCCTTTCAGCCTAACCTCTCTCACAGAGTTGCGAGGGTAAAAATGGAGGACGGAAGAAACATGCAACCACTCTGAGCTCTTTGGATGATGAGTCAGGTGAAAATGTGACAAGCAGACAAAAACCGCTTTACAAGTTAGGTTGGGTAGATATGCAAGTTGACATTTTTGTAAGGTCGCACCTGTAAAGTGTAAATGCAGTAAATACCTGGGAACCCTGAGAGGGTGGAAAACAGGCATAAATGCATTTTAAATGAATATAACAGCTGGTGACCAAGGTATTGTACAGCTGTGCTAGCTGAGCCAAGATTTGCTGCATTTCCTTATTGTATGAACACAGTGGCAGGTTGGCCTTTGCTGTCCTTTGTGGGCAGGGCTCCTTCTTTCTCATAACGTCTTACCGTGGACCATATGTTCATATGTTATATTAACGCCAATCTTCATGCTGATGGAATTCATTTGGATGGAATAAGTATTATCAAGTTTTCCCGATGAGCCTTTTGTTAGCAATTATGAAATGAGCTTCTAACTCCATTGCTGGTTCTACCCACGTACCAGTGCTTTGAAAAGGGCTTGAACAGATTTATGGGGGAGAAGTCGATCTATGGCTACCAATCTTGATCCTCCTTAATCTTGGATTGCAAATGTCTTAGCAGACCAGGTGCTCAGGAGCAGCAGCAGCAGCAGGCCATTGCTTTCACCTCCTGCATGTGAGCTCCCAAAGGCACCTGGTGGGCCACTGCGAGTAGCAGAGAGCTGGACTAGATGGACTCTGGTCTGATCCAGCTGGCTTGTTCTTATGACAGGGATGCTCGATTGCTTGTGCTCCTGCAATGCAACCAGCAGGCTAGTTCTTATGTTCTTATGTTCTTAGTGTGCGACATCATTGCTGATTTGGGACTATTGGCTACCGTTTATGAACTAAAAATAACCAATTTTCCTATTGGAGGGCCTTGGTAGAACAATTGAGGATTTCCAACAGCATTGAAAAGATTCCCAAGAGACTTTGGCCGATTCCTGGAGATCCCGGGAGACTTGGATAGAACCTTTCTTTCTATTGAATGATTGTTAAATTAACTTATTTCCTCTTTATTGTAACACGTTTAAGTGTTATATTCATACATCGGTTAATTAGAGGTATTATAAGTAGAGATTTTGTAAGAGGGATAGATGATGCTTGAGAACTTGTTGGTATGAATGTGGTGTATTGCATGAATGGGTAACTGGTTGTTATATTAATTTTCTGCACCATTAAAGGATTTTTTGCACTTTGTAATATCGAGATCTTCAGAGGCACCCCACGGCGAGATGTGTTCCTCTGACGTTTCTGCTTGCAAACATGTGCGTGTTCATCTGAATAGGGTTAGTCGGTGGTGGGATTCAGCCTGTTTGCACCTATCTGGTAGAACCGGTAGCTAATTTTTTGTCTAGTTCAGAGAACTGGGACTTGACCTGGGGCGTACAGACTGCCGTGGTGGTTAAGAAGGCCCAGCAAAGACTGTACTATCTGAGACTTTTAAGGAAACAACAACTGAATGGAAAACTCCTGGTGTCCTTTTACCACTGTGCTATAGAGAGTGTCTTAATCTACTGCATCTGTGTATGGTTCTCCAGTTGCACAGTGGCAGATAGGAAGGCGCTCCAAAGGGTGATCACTACTGCACAGAGGATTACCGGCTGCCCTCTCCCCTCCTTGGAAGAACTCTATAATTCCCGAAGCCTAAAGAAAGCCCAAAATATTCTGAGAGACCCGTCTCATCCAGCACACTCTCTTTTTGAACTGTTACCATCGGGCAGACGATACAGGTCTATCAAAACTAGGACAAAGACGCTTAGAGATAGCTTCTACTCTAGAGCTGTGGCTATGCTAAACTCCGCGGCTTCGTGTTGATGTGTTTGGGGCTGTGTAGGGATGGGTGGAGGAAGGGGAAAGGGAGGGTGGGGTATGAGTCTGAAATTGTGTGCATCGAGGAATGCTGCTGTAAATTTCGTTGTGCGTGCACAATGACAATAAATGTTTATGCTTATGCTTAGTTCAGAGACCTGGTGTAATCCCACCATTGAGTCCTCTCGGGATCGGTTGTTAAATTATTTGAATCCTACCACTGGGGTTAGTGCAAAAAAAGTAATGAGGCCACATTGGCCAGTAAGCGCGGGGACAACGCGCTGGGGAAGTGCAGAGAGGCGGACGCCAGACACGCACCATGCACAGGTTTATGCGTCCCCACGTCTTTCTGCATGCAGCAACTCTGCCAGTCTTTCCAGATTATTTACACGCTGTTGTCTGCAGTGCGTGGATAGTGAGCTTCCCTGGAATTAATAACGAATGATTTGGCATTTAGTAATGGAACTCAAGAGTGACTATTAGTTAAACTGCTGGCATCTGGTTTGAAACATATAATCACACTTAATTGAATCATTGCCATTTTATTTAATCACTAGTAACTGCATTATAAACTCCAGAGATGATTAGTGGTAAGAGTAACAACATCTGTCTTTTAAACATGTGTGAAATATGTGTCACGTTGACAACCGGCAAGGTGGCTTGGCTGAGGGTTCCCTCCCCCCCCCTCCCCCGCCCCCGGCGCATGTTAATAGAGTTGCCCTTGTTAAGTCAAAGGAAGTTTGGATTTAAATAGCAGATTGTGTTTTTATGCACTAGAGTACCTTCATGCCGTGCTAGTGCAAAGCACATAAACACTGAAAACCGGCTGGTTCAGTAGCGCAGAACTGTGACATAGCCGGGCACCGTGGCTCACCATTGAAGATTAGTCTGGGAGTACAGTCTGTATCAAAATTCGGCAGTTTATTGAATCCTCACAGGGGAGAGCACCGCACCCGTTGGATGGGATCCAAGTCCGTCAGTGAGCAGATGGCACTTCTGCTTGTGCACGGGAGGCTCTGCAGTTTGTCGTGCGGTCCCCTCTGCTACTGCGTCCCACGCTGATTCCGAGAGTCTCCTGACCTTTAGGAGCAGCTTTCAGGATGGTGTGGAGGTCGTGCCCTGACCTGCATGGTTACCCCAACTGTGTTCAGTTCCCCCAAGACAAGGTTACCCCAACTGCGTTCAGTTCTGGGCACCGCAATTTAAGAAGGATATTGACATGCTGGAACGGGTCCAGAGGAGGGCAACCAAAATGTTAAAAGGTCTGCAATCCATGCCCTACGAGGAGAGACGTAGGAAGCTGGGGATGTTTAGTCTGGAGAAGCGAAGGTTAAGGGGGGACATGATAGCTATGTTTAAGTATTTGAAGGGATGCCATGTTGAAGAGGGAGCAAGCTTGTTTTCTGCTGCTCTAGAGACTAGGACACGGTGTAATGGATTCAAGGTGCAGGAAAAGAGATTCCACCTAAACATTAGGAAGAACTTCCTGACCATCAGGGCTGTTCGACAGTGGAATTCACTGCCTCGGAGAGTGGTGGAGTGAGTCTCCTTCTTTGGAGGTTTTTAAACAGAGGCTGGATGAACATATGTCGGGAGTGCTTTGATTGGGTGTTCCTGCATGGCAGGGGGTTGGACTTGATGGCCCTTGGGGTCTCTTCCCACTCTATGATTCTACGATTCTACGATTTTAATTTTTCCAGATCTCAGAAGATAAGTAGGGTCTGCCCTGGTTAGTATTTCAGTGGTAAACCCCCAAGGAATGACTATGGATGGGATCGTATTTGGATGAGAGGCCACTAGGGCCGCTGTGCAGAGGAAGGCAACGGCAAAGCACTTCTGTTTCTTGCCTTGAAAACCCTACAGGATCGCTGTGAGTGGCTGGAACTTGACAGCACTTCAAACACACATGCATGGAGATCACACGAGATGAGGGCCAAACTGGAGACCGCAGTGGCACGCTCACATCCTGCAATGGATAATTTAGAAGAAGAAGAGTAGAAGAGTTTGGATTTATATCCCCCCTTTCTCTCCTGCAGGAGACTCAAAGGGGCTGACAATCTCCTTGCCCTTCCCCCCTCACAACAAACACCCTGTGAGGTGGGTGGGGCTGAGAGAGCTCCGAGAAGCTGTGACTAGCCCAAGGTCACCCAGCTGGCGTGTGTGGGAGTGCCCAGGCTAATCTGAATTCCCCAGATAAGCCTCCACAGCTCAGGTGGCAGAGCTGGGAATCAAACCCGGTTCCTCCAGATTAGATACACGAGCTCTTAACCTCCTACGCCACTGCTGAAAAGTAACCTCCTGAAAAGGCCTGAAAAGTAACAACACCCCCTCCCCACCCAGGACTGAGTCTGCAGTACTGGAAAATTATTAACTATTCCCCACGTGTCTTTTTCCTGATTGAAGTTGGTTCCCTGAGCTTCTACGGAAAAAAGGTTCCTTTATTGTGCCTGTTTTTTCTTAGCATAGCTAAAAACAGCTGGGGAGGGAACTATCAGGTTCAACAGGGAGAACAGCTGAATGACTTCGCCCCTGCGGTGTGGCCCAAGTCTAAATCAGATTCCCTGGCAGTTGCCGAATGTAGTAAAATTATACGTTGGGGCTCTCCAAAATCATGTGTTGCTTGGCCTGAAAAAGTATATGCCCAAGGATTCAAAGGTGGGGAGGTGTTTTTAAGCGGAGGGTGTCAGGAATGCCCATAAAAATGAAATATTCTGTTTTCTTTATTGTATCCACAGTTAATTGGGAAACAGTATGGAGATCAAACACCACCAAGAAGTTTGAGGTTCATACCAACATGAACAGCAACGTTGGGCTGCTGCGGATCTTCCCTGGGATCACCACTGCAGCGGTAAATTTCCCCTGACTTTATTGATTTACTTAATTTTATACCCCTCCTTTCTCCCCAATGGGGACCCAGATCATCATTCTCTCCTCCTCCGTTTAACCTCACAACAACCCCATCCAGTTAGTTAGGTTGAAAGTGTATGATTGGCCCAGAGTCACCCAGCAAGCTTCCGTGGCAGAGGGCGGGATTTAAACCCAGAATTCCCAAATCCTAGTCTGACACCATGGTGGCTAGAAGCATCTCTACGGCCCCTTCCGCACATGCGGAATAATGCACTTTCAATCCACTTTCAATGCACTTTGCAGCTGGATTTTACTGTGCGGAATAGCAAAATCCACTGGCAAACAATTGTGAAAGATCATCTGAAGATGCCAGCCACAGATGCAGGCGAAACGTCAGGAGAAAATGCTACTAATGCCATAAGCCCGGAAACCACACAACACCCCAGTGATTCTGGCCATGAAAGCCTTCGACAATAAGTTGTGGAAGTGGATTGCATGTGCGAAAGGGGCCTCTGTCACACAGTACTTCATCCACTGCAAACTGTCAGTGCTGACTAAGTTTCTATCCCAGCTTATCTCTTTCTTCAGCGTGTTTTCTCCATGAATTTTATGTACATATATCCCAACTTGTGAGATTGAGGCTGTAAATAGCAGCATTACCTGCTCTCCCATTATGAAAAAGTAATGCCATGTTAATTTTTTGTAAAATATCTGAACACCCCGTTATCTAGATTCCCTGCGAGCTCCATTATTAGTATGATTATCCTGTTCAAAGGTATGCTTGTGATTATCCATACGTTCTGGATTGACCCTGAGAATGAATGAAGCTGCGTTCCGTTAGCATGGCCCCAAATATCTTTTTAAAATCTTCCAAGAGCTGCCTTCTTCCTGTGATGGAGAATTAAAAAAACACAGAAGAAGAGGAAGAGGAAGAGGAAGAAGAAGAAGAAGAAGAAGAAGAAGAAGAAGAAGAAGAAGAAGAAGAAGAAGAAGAAGAAGAAGAAGAAGAAGAAGAAGAAGAAGAAGAAGAAGAAGAAGAAGGGGAAGAGAAGAGGGGAGGGAAGGGGAAGGGGAAGGGGAAGAAGAAGGGGAAGAAGAAGAAGGGGAAGAGGAAGAGGAAGAAGAAGAGGAAGGAGGAGGAGGAGGAGGAGGAGGAGTTTGGACTTATACCCCACCTTTCTCTCCTGTAAGGAGACTCAAAGGGGCTTACAAGCTCTTTTCCCTTCCTCTCCCCACAACAGACACCTTGTGAGGTAGGCGCGGCTGAGAGAGTCCTGTGAGAACTGTGACTGACTCAGGATCACCCAGTAGGAATGTAGGAGTGCAGAAACACATCTGGTTCACCAGATAAGCCTAATTTCTGCAACAGGATATACTTTGGAATTGAAACATAGAAACATAAAACTGAAAAAGCACCCGGTAGGGTCATCTAGTCCAACCCCCTGCACAATGCAGGGAAATTCACATTTCCCCCCATTTCCCCAGTGGCCCTGTCTCTATGCCCACGGGAAGGCAAATAAACCTCCGGTTCAGCGTTTGACCTGCTAAGATCCTTTTCGCATGCGCTACTGCCAAGAGGAGCCCTGTGGTGCAGAGGGCTAAGCTGCAGCACTGCAGTTCAAGCTGTGTTCACGATCTGAGCTTGATTCCGACAGAAGTCAGTTTCAGGTAGCCAGCTGAAGGTTGACTCAGCCTTCCATCCATCCCAGGTCTGTAAAATGAGTACCCAGCTTGCTGGGGGTAAAATCTAGACTATTGGCGAAGGTCATAAGAACATAAGAACAAGCCAGCTGGATCAGACCAGAGTCCATCTAGTCCAGCTCTCTGCTACTCGCAGTGGCCCACCAGGTGCCTTTGGGAGCTCACATGCAGGAGGTGAGAGCAATGGCCTTCTGCGGCTGTTGCTCCCGAGCACCTGGGCTGTTAAGGCATTTGCAGTCTCAGATCAAAGAGGATCAAGATTGGTAGCCATAAATCAAGATTGGTAGCCAGGTCATGGCAAACCGGCCTGTCAACAAAGTCTGCCAAGTAAACATCATGATGTGACATCCCCCCATGGGTCAGTAATGGTGCTAGCACAGGGGACTACCTTGTCCTTCCCTTACTGCTAAAATGAGTCTCCCCAGTCTGATAACAATGCATTTGATTATTATTATGTTTACTCTTCACAGCTGTCAGTTCTTTATCTGGTGGTTGGCCTTTCATTGCAATTCAAGTCCCACCCAGAGGCCTAGGACATTGTCATATATTGGCATAGAATTTGTGCAGATCCTAGCAGGACTGCTTTCACATCCTGCATGTGAGCTCCCAAAGGCACCTGGTGGGCCACTGCGAGTAGCAGAGAGCTGGACTAGATGGACTCTGGTCTGATCCAGCTGGCTTGTTCTTACGTTCTTATGAATCAGACAGATGCCGATTTTGTCAATGTGAAGGTGTTCTAAGTGCAGCCCCGGTGTTTTTGGAACGGTGCCCAGGGTGCCGATTACCACCGGGACTGCCTCAGCGGATTTGCGCCGCAGTTGCTGAATCTCTACCTTCAAATCATGATATTTAGTGACCTTCAAATGGCTCACAACTGCAATCTATCCGAGCAGCACATGTGCGGCAGCAGGGCTCCCGAGAGTCATGTGGCATTCAGTAGAGCATAGTCCCCTTCCCCGCTTCTCTGTCCCTCCGGGCATCGTGAACATATGGAATTACAAACAGGACACTGGAGGGATACCTTCATCTTTGCTCATCCTCTGCCCCCCAAACGGTCTTCATGAAAATGATTGTGGACTGTACATTACCTGGGAGCCCCGTGGTGCAGAATGGTAAGCTGCAATACAGTAGTCAAAGCTCTGCTCACAACCTGACCTTGATCCTGACGGAAGTCAGTCTCAGGTACCTGGCTCAAGGTCGACTCAGCCTTCTATCCTTCCAAGGTCAGTAAAATGAGTACTCAGCTCTCTGGGGGTTAGTTGTGTAGCTACAAGGGGGCAGGGGGGCTGCGCCACACCTTGGACATGTGCCATTGGGGGTCATGCGGGGGCCGGAAAATCACTTCCCCCCACCCCACCAGGCGCCCCGCCCCCCCTCTTGTGACCCCCCTTACCTCAGTAGCAGCCTGGCCCTGGGGCCCGGCTGGTGGGGCTGCGTGTTGGTCTGTGGGTGGGAACTAGACTTCCCAGGGGACCTTGTGAGCCTCCTTCCCACCTGCCCCAGGGAGGACTCTACAGGAGTTGGGACTCGCAAGGTCTCCTGGGAAATGTAGTTCCCACCCACAGACCATCACAAAGCCCCACCAGCCAGACCCCGACTGAACTAAGGTAAAGGAAGGGGGGGGGGTGCCATTTGGCCCTGGCACCATTTCCCCCACACACACCTCTGCTGGGCGTAAAGTGTAGACAACTTGGGAAGGCAATGGTAAACCACCTTGTCAACAAAGTCTGCCTAGTAAATGTCACGATGTGACTTCACCCCACGGGTCAGTAATGACTTGTTGCTTGTGTAGGGGACTATGTTGACCTTTACTTACTGCCAAGATGACTCTCCCCAAATTCGATAATTGTGCATTTAATTTTTCCTACATACGTGCAGAACTTTACATTTCTCTTTGTTGAAATTCATTTTGTTTGTTTTAGTCCAGTTTTCCAGCCTGTCAAAATCATCCTGAATCTCGATTCTTCATCTACTGTATTTGCCATTCCCCCCCACCCCCCCATTTAATATCACACGGAAGTTAAGCAAGCATCCTCTCTGTTCCTTCATCTAAGTCACAGGTGTCAAACTCGCGGCCCTCCAGATGTTATGGACTACAGTTCCCATCACCCCCTGCCAGCATGATGCTGGCAGAGGATGATGGGAACTGTAGTCCATAACATCTGGAGGGCCGTGAGTTTGACACCTATGATCTAAGTCATTTATAAAGATGTTGAGCAACACAGGACCCGGGACACATCCCTGAGCACTCCACTTTGTCAGTCCTGTCCAAGAGGACGAGGAACTATTAAGAGGAAGGGCTCTTTGGGTGCAATCTCTCAACCAGGGACCTAACAGGAATAGGATCCAAATCACATTTTACCAACTTGTCAACAAGAATGTCACATGGAACTGTAAAGCCTTACTGAAACCAAGATAAACTGTGACCACAGCATTCCTTTGATCCAACAGAGCAGTAAACAAAGAGATAAGATTAGTCAGATATGCCCTATTCTTGAGGAACTCTTAGTAATCGCAGCCAGCTTTCTAAATACTCAAGGACCAGTTGTTTGATGATGTATTCTACAATGGTTATTGTTTGTCAGTTGTGCTTTCAGCACTGGTGGTGTTTTTCAGAGTACAATAAAACAGCTCGCTGCCCAGGCACTTATTATCTCCAGTATGAGAGCCAGTGTGGTGTAGTAGTTGGACTAATGTCTGGGAGACACAGGTTCGAACCCCCGCTCTGCCATAAAAGCTTGTTGGGTGACCATGAGTTGAGAAGGTTGTAACACTGAGAAAGGGAGGATGTTGTATGTCATGTTGGGTTCCCATTAGGGAGAAAGTGCTGTATAAATGAGATAATAATAAGACACAGAAGGAGAAAGTGAAGAAGAAGAAGAAGAGGAGGAGGAGGAGGAGGAGGAGGAGGAGGAGGAGGAGGAGGAGGAGGAGTTTGGGTTAATACTCTGCTTTTCTCAACTGTAAGGGCTCAAAGAAGCTTAGCATTGCTTTCCCTTCCACTCCCCACAACGGACACCTTGTGAAGTGGGTGAGTTGAGAGAGTTCGGAGAGAACTGTGACTAGCCTACCATCACCCAGCAGGCTTCACATGTAGAAGTGGGGAAACAAACCTGGTTCACCAGATTAGTCTGTCACTCATGTGGAGGAGTGGGGAATCGAGTTCTCCAGATTAACCACTACACCACTCTGCCAAAAGAAGGGAGGCGAAAATTGGGATAAATAGGGGAAGAACCAGGGGGCATACATTGAAAATGCTGGGGGGGAAGAATTAGGACTAATAAAAGGAAACACTTCTTCTCGTAACGCGTGATTGGTGTTTGGAATATGCTGCCACAGGAGGTGGTGATGGCCGCTAACCTGGATAGCTTTAAAAGAGGCTTGGACAGATTTATGGAGGAGAAGTCGATCTATGGCTACCAGTCTTTCCTCCTTGATCTGAGATTGCAAATGTCTTAGCAGACCAGAGTGCTCGGGAGCAGCAGCAGCAGAAGGCCATTACTTTCACATCCTGCACGTGAGCTCCCAAAGGCATCTGGTGGGCCACTGCAAGTAGCAGAGTGCTGGACTAGATGGACTCTGGTCTGATCCAGCAGACTCTTCCTTTGTTCTTATATATTCATTCCAGTAGCAGCTTAGGCGTAGTTTAGAGTGTGTGCCCACGGGAGAAAGGTGGATTTTGAAAGGGGAATTTGTTACCATGTTTTTCTCCAATGCAGGTGAAGGCATTTCTTCAGAGTCCAATGGAGGGAGTTGTACTTGAGACCTACGGAAGCGGAAATGCCCCCAATAACCGTCCAGATTTACTAGAGGAGTTGAAGCAGGCAACCGATCGCAACGTAGTGATACTGAATTGCACCCAGTGCTTGCGAGGATCTGTGTCTTTAGTCTACGCCACGGGAAAGGTGAGAAAAATTGAGTCTGCTGCATATGTAGTGTTGTGTCTGCGGTTAGGATCTGTTCAATCAACACAGTTTAGGTAGGGAATGAAGCAGAAATGTTTTGGTTTGGGATGGATATACAGTTATACCTTCCATGAATTTTGATTGAGTCATGTTGGACTCTGTGACACTTTACTGAAGAACAGATTTGTTGAAGCTTATGTTTTTGTGGGATGGGGTTCATTTTACTACCGTGTTGCCCCAAAAATAAGACAGAGTTGTATATTAATTTTTTGCTCCAAAAGATGCATTAGGGCAGTGGTGGCGAACCTTTGGCACTCCAGATGTTATGGACTACAATTCCCATCAGCCCCAATTGGCCATGCTGGCAGGGATGATGGGAATTGTAGTCCATAACATCTGGAGTGCCAAAGGTTCACCACCACGGCATTAGGGCTTATTTTCAGGGGATGTCTTATTTTTTTCCCGTGATTTTGCACCCCCCCCCCCACGTGACCAGATCAGCTGCACCGGGGAATCTGTAACTAGGGCTTATTTTTGGAGTAGGTCTTATTTTTAAGGAAACAGGATAGGTGTAAAATGAAATAAACAGCCAACATTCTCAAGTCAAAGAAGGCATAAAGAGGAGGCTGGTACCCAGTGAACACAATAACAACGGCAACCAAAAAGTTCTTTGTGGTTGTAGTTATCACATTTTCTAGTCAGCTGACTGTTGTGAGTTTTCTGGGCTGCGTGGACAAGATCTGGTAGTTTTTGCTTCTAACGGTTCACCTACATCTCAGGAAAAACACATCTCGCTGTGACATTCCTCTGAAGATGTCAGCCGTAGAAGCAGGCGAAACGTTAGGATCAAAATCTACCAGAGTATGACCACACAACCTGGAAAACCCACAACAGCCAGTTGATTCAAACTGTGAAAGGTTTTGACAGTACATTCTCAAGTCCTTATGCTGGTTCCACAAAGAAGTAACAGTCTTGCTGTAAATTCTGAGATCAGTTTCAGTAAATTGTGTTACAAGAACGCATTGTAACACACACACAAATCACAAGGAAAGCTGGTTTAGATTTGGATGAAGGTGGGGTGAGAACCGATGGAAGGAACATTTTGAGATATGTGGATGACACCACATCACTGTCAGAAAAAAAGCTTGGATGAAGGTTAAAGCAGAAATTGCCAAAACAGGATTACAGCTGAACGTCAAGAAGACAGAAGTCATGATTACTGGGGAGTTGCACACCTTTTAGGTTGACGATGAAGAAATGGAAATTGGTCCAAAGTTTCTCTTCCTTGACTTCATCGGCAACCAGAAGGGAGACTGCAACCAGAAATTAGGAGGAGACTGAGACAGGGAAGGGAAACCAGGAAGAAGCTATAGAGAAGCTATAGAGAAGAGCTGTTCCGCCGGGCCTTTGGAGGAACCCCTTCCTGTGGTGCCCCCTTCCTGTGGCCCCTGACATCTGGGCCATTTGTCATCTAATGAGACTCGCCATGCCTCCCTCTTTGGGGGGGAGGGAATTTTAAAATTGGAATGCTGGATGCCACTCTATTTCATTGAGATTCTTGTATAATCCTTGGAACTAAATTTTTAATTTTTTATCGCTGCTTTTAAATGTTTAACTATTTTATATTGTATCCCTATATGCTGTACACCGCCCAGAGCCCTTCGGGGATGGGGCGGTATAAAAGCCTAATAAAATAAAATAAATAAATAAATAAAAAGATCCTTATGTGTTACCGGTGACCAAGATCATGATAATAGATACTATACTATTCCCCATTAATAATTAGCATAGGAATGAAAGTTGGGCAATGAAGAAAACTGCCAAAAAGAAAGCAAATTCGTTTGAAATGTGTCAGAGGAGAGTTTTACGGATACCGTCGACTGCCGAAAAAGACAAAGGCTGGAACTTGCAGTTTTAATTCGGCATTTTTCTATTATCCCCCCGAGTTGACCAGCCGCTCCCACAAATTTACAGTGCTTTAAGTAGAGCTCACAGTTTTTGTGCCTACCAGATCCTACAGTGGACTGTGGTGATGTGAGAAGCTATATCTCCTCTTTGCCTCTTATTAACAGGCCGACTCATAGCAATGTCGCTACCTTTCTAATCACAGGCTCTTTTTATTGGCTTTTCCTAGAAGTGTGTTGACACTTAAGTTTCCTCTAGGAACAGAAGTATTGTGTCTGTCCCTGTAATAATGTAAAGGAATGAAAGGACGAAGTATCAGGTGCACATAATCGATATGAGTTTAAGTTGCTCCCTTTGAAAGCGTGAAACTACTAGATTATGTGGTCATTCTACAGGAACGGCTGCCTATAATCTGATCTAATGTGGCAGGTGTAATTTGAGGGTTGCTGGTTCAGAATCTTGCCTTTGCACTGTAGTTAGGGAGTGTGACTGGCCCAGCGGCACCCAGCAAGTATCCATGGCATGAGTGGGGATTCGAACACGGGCCTCATAAGAACATAAGAACATGCCTGCTGGATCAGACCAGAGTCCATCTAGTCCAGCACTCTGCTACTCGCAGTGGCCCACCAGGTGCCTTTGGCAGCTCACATGCAGGGTGTGAAAGCAATGGCCTTCTGCTGCTGCTGCTCCTGAGCATCTAGTCTGCTAAGGCATTTGCAGTCTCAGATCAAGGAGGATCAAGATTGGTAGCCATAGATCGACTTCTCCACAAATCTGTCCAAGCCCTTTTTAAAGCTATCCAGGTTAGTAGCCATCACCACCTCCTGTGGCAGCATATTCCAAACACCAATCACACGTTGCGTGAAGAAGTGTTTCCTTTTATTAGTCCTAATTCTTCCCCTCAGCATTTTCAATTAATGCCCCCTGGTTCTAGTATTGTGAGAAAGAGAGAAAAATTTATCTCTCCTACCCCATGCATAATTTTATAGACTTCAATCATATCCCCCCTTAGCCGCCTCCTCTCCAAACTAAAGAGTCCCAAACGCTGCAGCCTCTCCTCATAAGGAAGGTGCTCTAATCCTTCAATCATCCTCGTTGCCCTTCTCTGCACTTTTTCTATCTCTTCGATATCCTTTTTGAGATGTGGCAACCAGAACTGAACACAGTACTCCAAGTGCGGTCGCACCACGGCTTTATATAAGGGCATGACAATCCTTGCAGTTTTATTATCAACTCCTTTCCTAATTATCCCCAGCATAGAGTTTGCCTTTTTCACAGCTGCCATGCATTGAGTTGACATTCCCATAGAACTATCAACTAAGACGCCCAAATCCCTTTCCTGGTCTGTGACTGATAGCACGGACCCTTGTAGCGTGTATGTGAAGTATGCATTTTTTGCCCCTATGTGCATCACTTTACATTTTGCTACATTGAACTGCATTTGCCATTTCTTAGCCCACATTTGCCATTTCTTAGCCCATTTCTTGGGGCTCCAAACACTTTTAATCACTACACCACTCTGGAGTGATGTGATATACAATCTTTGTGATGTAACGTCTTTGTGATGTAATGGTTTATGATGTAATGTTTTGTTGAGCCTATGGGCATTTTTGGGTGCTGCCTGCAGACATGATGGTAAAGGCTCCAGGCCTCTACCTTCTACATCTGAATAAAGCTGATAGCTTGAAACTCTGGTTGGTCTCTAAGGAGCTACTTGACTTGAATTTTTTTCCTACTACAGACTAACATGGCTAGAGTGGAGCCAGCGTGGTATAGTGGTTAAGAGCAGGTGGATTCTAATCTGGAGAACCAAGTTTGATTTCCCACTTTGGTGGAGGCTTATCTGGTGAACCAGATGTGTTTCCGCACTCCTACATTCCTGCTGGGTGACCTTGGGCTAGTCACAGTCCTCTCAGAACTCTCTCAGCCCCACCTACCCCACAAGGTGTCTGTTGTGGAAAGAGGAAGGGAAAGGAGCTTGTAAGCCACCTTGAGTCTCCTTACAGGAGAGAAAGGTGGGGTATAAATCAAAATTCCCCCTCCTCTTCTTCCTCTTCTTCTTCCCACTTGAAACTGCCCCAGAAGTAAAGGCAGGATCATCTCTTTGTTTTGGGCCATAGGTCCTTTGGGGAAGAAGGAAGTGGGCACCAGAAGACCCATTGCTGGGCATTATGGTGCCCATGAGCACTATGCTGGGGATCACTGGGTTTGAGTTTTGGGTTAAGGTTGGAGTCATACCAATCTTTTTTCCCCCCATTTGGCTTCATAACCTGCTTTTCTCTACTGCAAGGAGACTCAAATTAACTTTCAACTCCTACCCTTCCCCTCCCCACAACAGACACCTTGTGAGGTTGGTGGGGCTGAGAGAGTTTGGAGAGAACTGTGACTAGCCCGGGATCACCCAGCAGGCTTCCTGTGGAGGAACGGGGAAACAAACCCACTTCGTCAAATAAGAGTCTGCCGCTCATGTGGAGGGATTAATTCTTATCCTTGGCCCCTTCCGCACATGCAGAATAATGCACTCTCAATCCACTTTCAACGCACTTTGCAACTGGATTTTACTGTGCAGAATAGCAAAATCCACTTGCAAACAATTGTGTAAGTGGGTTGAAAGTGCATTATTTTGCATGTGCGGAAGGGGCCCTTCTATTTGAGGACTGTTGGAAATAAGCCACATTCCAAAAGAAGTCACTTGATCAGCTCTATCTGATTTTTAAAAAAAAATTAATGAATTTTTAAGATAAACAAAAATAGATACTATAATAGCCTACAAAAATGCAAATGAACAATTCATAAATTTGACTCTGTGTGTCTGTTTTCGTGTGTGTGCTTATTGTTGACCAAAGACACTTCTAGATGCAGGAGTAATTCCAGGAGCAGATATGACACCCGAAGCCGCTCTTGCAAAGCTGTCCTACATCCTGGGCAAGCCCCAACTTAGTTTGGCTGAGAAGAGAAAGGTATGTTTTCTTTGCCTTTTGAGCCTGGACTCTGTGTGAGCGGTTCCACGCCAGTGTGGCGTAGCGGTTAAGAGCAGGTGCACTCTAATCTGGAGAACCGGGTTTGATTCCCCGCTCTGCCACTTGAGCTGTGGAGGCTTATCTGGTGAACTAGATTGGCTTGTGCACTAGCCAGCACATGCCAGCTGGGTGACCTTGGGCAAGTCACAGTTCTTCGGAACTCTCTCAGCCCCTCCCACCTCATGGGGTGTTTGTTGGGGGGGGGGCAGGAGATTGCAAGCCCCTTTGAGTCTCCTTACAGGAGAGAAAGGAGGCATATCAATCCAAACTCTTCTTTTTCTTCTTCTGCATGCAGATTCAGATTTATGTTTTTTGCAAACAGTAGACCCCTTACCCTACCCATCGGTTCATCCTCTTGTGAATCTGACACTGTCAGCATTTCCCAGCCTCACCCCGCTCTGGCATGAAAAGTCATGTCAGAAGTGCTCTCTTTCCCCAGGGACAGAGAGATGCAGACGTGGGACAAGAGGGAACGCATTGGGACAAGAAATCTTGCTCTGACGCAGCTCCTCTCTCGGTGCCGTGCAAACAGGAAGCGCGCTGGGACAAGATTTCTTGCCCCGATGTGCTTCCTGTCCCACCATGTGCCAGAGTGCCGGTGGGTAATCGGCCTGAGAGTACTTTCACAAATAGGTAGAGATACTATACTATACTTGTCTGAAGTGCCGTCATGTCACAGCCAATTTGTGGCTAACCCGGAGGCATAGCTGGGCCAAACTGCACCCAATGTGCAGTGTGCCCCAAGGTCTCCTGGGAACTGTAGTTCCTCAGGCAGTTTTTAGCCTGAACTTTAAATAGGCCCCTTTTTTCAGCTTGAAAAAGTACTAGAAAAAAGAAAAGGAACTAAGGTAAATGTGGGAAGGGGGTGGGGGTGGGGCGCTGCGGGGGGGGGGGGCGCAAGGAAAAGGGAGAGGGGCCGAGGACGATTTTCTGCCCCCAGGCGTGCACCCAGTGCGTGCCCCCCTGCCCCCTTGCCATTCCGCCACTGGGCTTACCTGTCTATATATGTATGCAAGTATATATGTACTACCAAGTTGCAGGTGACAGCAAGGAGCTTTAAAGGCAAGTGAGAAGCCGGGTAGTTTGTCATTGTCTTTCTTGGCAGTCTTCCTTCCAAGTACTGACCCAGTTTGGCTTCCACGATCTGATGAGATTGGGCAAAACTATGGCCCCTTCCGCACATTCAGAATGATGCATTTTCAATCCATTTGCAATGCACTTTGCAGCTGGATTTTACTGTGCGGGATAGCAAAATCCACTTCCAAACAATTGCAAAAGTGTGTTGAATGTGCATTATTCTGCATGTGCGGAAGGGACCCAGTAATCCTATATAGTAATCCAGTAATCCTATATAGGGATCTGCATTTCTAATGGAAAAATCAATTATTCCATTGAGCATTTCAAAAGCGTTGGAGGTGGTTCAGTGGAAGAGCTTGTAGGGAAAAAAGCCAAACTACTTGGATATGTCCCAGGCTGGTGTTGACCTTTGACTCTGTCACGAAAATAAAGCTAGTTTATATGGGGTTCTTAGGAAGCCTCTCATCCAAGCACTTGATTGTACATTGACTGGTTTAACTTCAGCAAGATTGTTCAATCAGGTGTCTTCCAACCATATCCTGGAACCGTATCTTCTACTCCTTTAGCTGCTTCTATCAAACTTGGGTTTCCATATTCAAGTCCCCCACATCTGTTGTGTGAATCAAGCACGGTAATTGCTGTGTTGTCTACCGATTGCTTTACATCTTCCTCCTGTTAAGTACCGCAATAGTTGGGGAAGGATCATAGAAAACACGTCTCTACCTGATCCTTTGCTCGTGCCAAGATTTGTTCGGGATCTTTTCTAAGACAAAAGCAGACCTTATTTTGGGGAGAAGGTGGAATGTAAGGAATCAGTAAGGTCCAGACCAAAAGTAACTGTAAGAGTTCTTTATTAGCTGGCTTTCATGATCAGCTCTACAGACAATGCAGATTCTGACCCCCTCCTTGTCGGGCGACCGCTTTTATGGGTCTCTTCTTCCCGCCAAGAACTGGACATAAACAATATCCCATTCCCACAAACCAGAAGCAGTTTCACACAGACAGAAAGCAAGGTTAAGTACGCGATAACAACTATGCTGGGCATTCAGCCCAACGCGGCTGAGGAATCTCTTCCAAGGCCAAACCAGCCTGCTAACTAAATCACAACCTTACAGGGAAGGCCTGATGAGATTGGGCAAACTATGGCCCCTTCCGCACGTGCAGAATAATGCACTTTCAATCCACTTTCAATGCGCTTTGCGGCTGGATTTTACTGTGTGAGATAGCAAGATCCACCTACAAACAGTTATAAAAGTGGGTTGGAAGTGCATTGTTCTGCATGAGTGGAAGGGGCCCTAGTATTTTCCATGAAACTTAACCTTCAATTAAACGTGGCTAGAGCTGCAGCTGTAAAGTCTGATCCAGACTTGTGAAGAAGCCAATGGTATCCATTTAATCGGGGTTAGCTTTCAAGTAAATGTGCGCAGTGTTGCACACCGAAACCTCTGGAATATTTTCCAACAACATGCAGTAATATTGGGCCAGGATTTCTCAGCACAAACATTTAAGAAACAGGCTGTGAAAACTCAAGACGAATGTATCAATGCAAAACCTCGACCCGTTCACTGGTCCCCAAGAAGTGCAGTCACTGATACTTTTCTTTAAAATAACTTAATGGATTGTGGTGGGTTTTCCGGGCTGTGTGGCCGTGGTCTGGTGGATCCTGTTCCTAACGTTTCGCCTGCATCTGTGGCTGGCATCTTCAGAGGAAAGTCTGTTACACACTATGATACACACTGTGATACATTCTCTCTGTGATACACCTCTGAAGATGCCAGCCACAGATGTAGGCGAAACGTTAGGAACAAGATCCACCAGACCAAGGCCACACAGCCCAGAAAATCCACCATAACCTGTTGAATCCGGCCATGAAAGCTTTTGACAATACATTTAACTTAATGGAAATGGAGCAGGAAATGGAGCTACCAATGGCTACTGAAGGCCCTCTTGGCAGTAGCAAAGCAAAGCTTTCCCTTGGGCTTCCCATGCCTGTCTGCTCCAGTCTACAGCTTCACTCATTGGCTAAACCAGCAGGAAGGTGGAGGAAGCCTGTTTCCATGAAATAAATTGGAGGGACAACTCTGCTCCTGACCCCAAAGTTAATCCATCTCCCTGCATAACACAAGAAATTCACAACTATCCCCCTGCTCTGTGCTCAGAAGAAATCAAAACGTCAGGATCCCTCGGCCAATCTGACCTACAGGAAAATTCCTCCCTGACCCCAAGGGGTGATTGGCTGGCAGGCAAAAGCTGACCTGCAGGGAGGCCGGGGGAGGGGGGACTTGGCGGCGGGCAGCTGCAGCGCCTGCCTGGGCCGCCTGTGGCCACTGATCCCCACCCCCAGCCTCCGTACAGTCCGGCTTTTGCCCTCCCCACGCCCTGTCAACTTGCACGGAGCCCCAGGGGGGCATGTTAGCCTGCACAGAAGCCGAGGGGCAGGGTTCGGCGGCGGGCAGCCCTGCCCCTCAGCCCCACCACCCCGAATGCGGGCGGCGCCATTTCCAAGCGCCATTTCCCTCTCACGATCTGCCTGGTCACAGAAATGAGTCTAGTTGTTAACAAGCAGCATGCCCAGATTTGAAGGTGGGTAGGATTAGGTTTTCTCCAACCCGACTCATGCTACTTATCTGGCTGGGATTCACCTTAAAATGGTTGTGGGCCCCTGAATCGGTAACAGAGCATGAGGGGGCAGGAGCGGACTTGAGCCTGCCCTGCCTTCCATCCCTGCCATTTTTGACAAAGACCCCCATTGGGGTGGTGGGATGGACTATTGTCTCACTGCTGATTCCACTGGGCCAGGGGTCTGCAACCTGCGGCTCTCCAGATGTTCATGGACTACAAATCCCATCAGCCCCTGCCAGCATGGTCAGTTGGGGCTGGTGGGAATTGTAGTCCATGAACATCTGGAGAGCCACAGGTTGCAGACCCATGCCCTGGGCAATGTGGGTGCTCCATGTTAACTGGTGAGAAGACCATTTGTAATGGCAGAGTCTCCATGTTAACCATATGGAAGGGAGCTTCCGGCCCTCCTCGTTTGTTACTTCAGAAGGTCAGGACACCAAGAAAGGTGCTGCATTACACAGAGCTTCGTGCGTCCTTCCTTCCTGTGGACCTTACCATTTGCGTTAACCCCATGATTATCTTTCCACTCCTCAACTGCCTGGTGATTTACAAGGCAATTTGTATGGCTTGTTCGTGGGTGCTGCGTGGCTTGTGATAATTACACGTGCTAAAACACGTGTTTCAGAACTCACACTTGGTCCCTGTGTCCCCAGGGTAAAAGGACAGCTGTCGGATGTCTTCAGGGTTAACTATTAAAGCGAAACACATTGCAGGAACACGCGTTGCGGGTTAGTTTTTCACATCATCGAAGGAAGGGATAGAAATGTTGTCGGTGAATCGTTTTAACGCTGCTCTAAAACATCTTTGTGCGTTCCACTATTGAACAGCCCTGTCTATCAGGAAGTTCTTCCTGATGTTTAGGTGGAATCTCTTTTCCTTCACCTTGAACCCATTACTCCTGGTCCTAGTCTCTGGAGCCGCAGAAAACAAGCTTGCTCCCTCACCAACATGACATCCCTTCAAATATCTAAACACGGCTATCCTGTCACCTCTTAACCTTCTCTTCACCAAATTAAATACACCCAGCTCCCTAAGTCTCTCCTTGTAGGGCAGTGATGGCGAACCTTTTCGAGGCCAAGTGCCCAAATTGCAACCCAAAACTCACTTATTTATCACAAAGGGCCAACACGGCAATTTAACCTGAATACTGAGGTTTTAGTTTAGAAAAAACGGTTGGCTCCGAGGCATGCGTTACTCGGGAGTAAGCTTGGTGGTAGTTGGTGGCTTTGCTTTGAAGCAACTGTTCAACTCTTCCAATGGGTAAATCACGACCCTAGGAGGGTTTACTCAGAAGCAAGCCCCATTGCCAGCAACCGAGCTTACTCCCAGGTAAAGGATCACGCTTTAGTTCTTCGCATGAAAATCAGTGGGGTTTAACAGCGCTTAACAGGGTTACCTACACTGCTTCCCCAAAACTAGGTCTTAGGTTTAATGCTAATAATCAAGCCCAGCAGCCCAAGCCAGCCTAGATGTGGGGGGGGGGGGGGGCTCTGTTTGCGTGTGCCCACAGGGAGGGCTCTGAGTGCCACCTCTGGCACCCATGCCATAGGTTCGCCATCACTGTCGTAGGGCATGGACTCCAGATCTTTTACAATTTTGGCTGCCCTCTTCTGGACCCGCTCCAGCTTGTCAAGGATGGGGCAATGGGAAGATTGCCCCCCCCCTCCTAAACATTGTACTTACCACATGAGAACATGTCACTGCATAGCAAATTGGTGTCTGCTCCCCTGAAAAAGAACGATAAAATATTCCCAGCTCGTAACACCTACGGTCTTTTCTTTTTTTCGACATTTTTTCTTTGTGAGACAAGCCTAAACAGTACCAAATCTGGGGGGAAGTCGTCCTTCCCACAACACTCCTTTTTCTTTTCGCTTTACACAGCTGGATTTCCAGATGTTATCACCACCAACTGTGTTCCCAGGCTCATCCTTCCCAATAAAGCAACTCTGTGCTACAAAAACTGGGAATCCCCAATCCAGCAAGACTTCTACACATATCAGCTTTGTGTGTGTGTGTGTGTAGCAGAGCTTCTGCTTTTTCCTTTTGAGAGCCAGCATGGTGTAATGGTTAAGAGCAGGTGCATTCTAATCTGGAGAACCGGGTTTGATTCCCCGCTTTGCCACTTGAGCTGTGGAGGCTCATGCCAGTTGGGTGACCTTGGGGTAATCACAGTTCTTCCGAGCTCTCTCAGCTCCATCTACCTCACAGGGTGTTTGTTGTGAGGGGGGAAGGGAAAGGAGTTTGTAAGCCCCTTTGAGTCTCCTTACAGGAAAGAAAGGGGGGATGTAAATCCAACTCTTCTTCTTTTTGAAAAGCCGTTTCCCGTTATGGCTGCAGGACCTCTTCAGTCCCCTTTTGTTGAGGTTATGAAGTGATGGAAGTAGCGTTTAGAAAAACAGACTGAGAAGCCATCTGGTCCCATGGCATAGTTTGTTCAGAGCCAAAGTATGTATCACAGTATTAGCAGGGTGTGGTGGTTAAAAGCTGTGGACTCTAATCTAGAGATCCAAGTTTGTTTTCCCTGCCCCTCCATACAAAGCCTGGATTCTAATCGAGAGAATCCCTTCTCCTCCATATGAAGCCTGCTGGGTGACCTTGGGCTAGTTGCAGTTCTCTCAGAACTCTTTCAGCCCCACCTTCCTCACAAGATGTCTGCTGTGGGGAGAGGAAGGGAAGGAGTTTGTAAGCCGCTTTGAGATCCCTTACAGTTGACAAAAGTGAGACATAGGCCGTTTCCCCACTTTTAAAATGACGTCCATTTCGTCTGGTCCAGGACCTTTTTAGCCCGAGGGTCATGTTCCCCAGGCTTCCCCACTGCCCCGCGCCCTGTGCCGGGTCATCAAAAGGCGCCGTTTTGAGCAGCGCCAGAATGACCCGCGCTGAGGGGGTGCAAGAGCAGCAGAGTCGGGGCGGCTGCGTTGTAGCCGCCCCTGTAGTGGGGAGTGCAGATGAAACAGTGAGTGGGGAAAGGGCCATAAATCCAATTTTTTCTTCTCAACACCTGACACAACTACAGTTCCTTAATTATTTGTGGAAAGACATTGGGGTTGCCAGCTCAGTGCTCACAGCCCGCAGAAGACCAGTGGGTGGACTGCCAACAAATGGCATCTGTAACAACACGGCATTACTTCTGGCACGAACCTGGAATTGCCCTAACTGCATCTCCATGATTCTCCAGGTCTCACCCAAAACTCTATGGTAAGTTTTGAATGAATCCTGGAGCATCATGATGACATGATCACTGGCTTTTTGGGGCTCACACCAGAAGTGATATCATGGTGATGGAACACCTATCTCCCACCTCAGATTTTGCCCTTCTTGCTCCACTGAGCCAAGAACCTGGAATCGGGGTAGGATGTCTCCTGGAATGGGGGTGGGGGTGGGGGCGGATCTCCTACCACCGCAGGAGATCCAGCATGTCTAAAACCTGTGGTAGTTTGTTTAGAGGGCAACCAGAATGGTAAAAAGGTCTGGAATCCATGCCCTACGAGGAGAGACTTAGGGAACTGGGTATGTTTAGTTTGGTGAAGAGAAGGTTGAGAGGTGACATGATAGCCATGTTTAGATATTTAAAAGGATGTCATGTTGGTGAGGGAGCAAGCTTGTTTTCTGCTGCTCCAGAGACAAGGATCAGGAGTGATGGGTTCAAGGTGAAAAGAGATTCCACCTAAACATTAGGAAAAACTTCCTGACATTGAGGGCTTTTCGAAAGTGGAATGCACTACCCCGGAGTGTTGTGGAGTCTCCTTCTTTGGAGGTTTTTAATCATATCTCAGCCGTGCTTTGATTGTGTGTTCCTGCATTTCAGGGGTTGAACGTGATGGCCCGTGCGGTCTCTTCCAACTCTATGATTCCCAACTTGTTTATTTATTTATAGCATTTTTGTTTTGCTTAATTCATGCATATTGAAAAACAGTCTGAACAAAACATGTGGATTTCTGCTTTCCCCCCACAGATGCTGAGTGAGAATTTAAGAGGAGAGAGAACTGTTGTGCCCATAGGAACTCGAATCACTCTCAAAGACAGCAAATTTATTCAAGGGATCGCCAAATATCTGTATATCAGCTGCAAGGAGGTACCTGTTCAAATGGCATTTGTTAGAGCAGGAAACCCACTTCAGAATACACAGTGTGAAAAAGGGTGAAAGCATCATGCAGGGCCTTAGGATGAAAGCAGGATGGCTTTTCCGGACGCAGCTAGCAGCACAAATGACCTGTGACTTTTTCAAGCCTCCAGTCAATGGGTTTTCATTGGATTCTTTTAGCTTTTCGTCCCCTGCTGTTCTTTAAGGATTCAAGACCTGGTTAAAATAAGCCACATATAAAGCAGTTACTGATGCTGCCTAAGCCTGTGCATTTGATCACTGTTGGAATAATTAAAATCCCTAACAGGTTTAGAGATGATGTTTATGTTGTGACAGTGTTGAAAGGTCACCTGGTGCAGCCTTGCTGGATCAGAACAGTTTTACATCTGGTCATAAGAACATAAGAACGAGCCTGCTGGATCAGACCAGAGTCCATCTAGTCCAGCTCTCTGCTACTCGCAGTGGCCCACCAGGTGCCTTTGGGAGCTCATCTGCAGGATGTGAAAGCAATGGCCTTCTGCTGCTGCTGCTGCTCCTGAGCACCTGGTCTGCTAAGGCATTTGCAATCTGAGATCAAGGAGGATCAAGATTGGTAGCCATAGATAGACTTCTCCTCCATAAATCTGTCCAAGACCTTTTTACAGCTATCCAGGTTAGTGGCCATCACCACCTCCTGTGGCAGCATATTCCAAACACCAATCACACATCGCATGAAAAAATGTTTCCTTTTATTAGTCCTAATTCTTCCCCCCAGCATTTTCAATGTCCAGCAGCTTTTCAAGGTCCAGCGGCTTGTCTCACACAGTGGCCAACCAGTGACCCTTGAGGGCCAACCACTGGGCATAGAGGCAGTGGTAGGATTCCAGGAATTTAACAACCGGTATCTGGTGGTGGGATTCAAATAATTTAACAACTGGTTGTTTACAAGCACCATTTTAACAACCGGTTCTGCCAAAGTGGTGCGAACCGGCGGAATCCCACCACTGCATAGAAGCCAAAGCTGTACCCTGGTGTTGCCTCCTGGCACTGGGAATCAGAATTTTACTGCTGTTGAGCATGGAGGTTCCTTTTAGTCCCTATGACTAGTAGCCCCTGTTCTCTATGAATCTGTCTAATCCTCCCTTTAAGGTTTCTATCTTTGTGGCCATCACTACATCCTCTGGCAGCGAATCCCTCATTTATTGGCTTGTTAAGTAAAGAACTATTTCCTTTTGCCTACCCTAAATCTACCTTCCCTTCAGCTCCATTGGGTGCCTTTGAATTCTAGTATGTTGGGAAGGGGAGAAAATGTATGTTTGTCTACCCTCCCTAACCCATGTGTAATTTTATAAACTTCTGTCATGTTGTAACACTGTCCACTGTGTGTCACAAGGAAAGCAGATAAGACGTGTAGGAATCAGTAGATAAAGATTACGGTACGGGGGTGTCAGGGGAAGTAGATGTTCTCTGTAATCGTTGATTTTTGCTTTTTCAGGAGCTAGAGGCGATTAGGGATGCATTGACTCCTGCTTTGGCCTGTGCAGCTGCGAAAACTGGCGATTTGGATGCCCTAAAAGCTTTACAGAATTTGGTAAAAGTCATTTATTTTATTCAAGCATGATAAGACTGCTCCCCCGTCCCTATTCACATGTCTCAAGCGCTCTTTCGGTGGAGATTATTCGGTGCCATCCAGCCTCTAGTCATCAACCCAGACTAAAAAACCCTAAGATCTAAAAAAAACTTTCAGCAAGGAGTCTTCTCAAGCTGTTAACTTGAAATTGCGCGAACTGATAAGTTTTTGATCCTTTTCACGTGTCTTCCCCGTCTTGGATTGGCATGCAGGAGGTGATCTCAATACAGAATCCTCTGCTTGAACCTAGAGATCATTACAAAACATGGACTTGTTCTTGCAACAATGGCGTAGTGGTTCAGAGGAGGTGTACTCTAATCTGGAGGAACCGGGTTTGATTCCCCGCTCTGCCACCTGTGGAGGTTTTTCTGGGGAATTTGGGACTCTGAGGTTTATCTGGGGAATTTGGGACTCTGTAGTGGAGGTTTATCTGGGGAATTTGGGACTGGGGCATTTGGGACTCTTTAGTTTGGAGAGGAGACGGCTGAGGGGGGATATGATTGAAGTTATGCATGGGGTAGAAAATGTTGACAGAGAGAAATTTTTCTCTCTTTCTCACAATACTAGAACCAGGGAGCATTCATTGAAAATGCTGGGGGGAAGAATTAGGACTAATAAAAGGAAACACTTCTTCATGCAACGTGTGATTGGTGTTTGGAATATGCTGCCACAGGAGGTGGTGATGGCTACTAATCTGGATAGCTTTAAAAGAGGCTTGGACAGATTTATGGAGGAAAAGTCGATTTATGGCTACCAATCTTGATCCTCTTTGATCTGAGATTGCAAATGCCTTAGCAGACCAGGTGCTCAGGAGCAGCAGCAGCAGCAGAAGGCCACTGCTTTCACACCCTGCATGTGAGCTCCCAAAGGCACCTGGTGGGCCACTGCGAGTAGCAGAGAGCTGGACTAGATGGACTCTGTTCTGATCCAGCTGGCTTGTTCTTATGTTCTTATGTTCTTATGAATTCAGATTAGCCTGTGCACTCCCAACACACGCCAGCTGGATGACCTTGGACTAGTCACAGTTCTTTGGAGCTCTCTCAGCCCCACCTCCCTCACAGGGTGTTTGTTGTGAGGGGGGGAAGGGCAAGGAGTTTGTAAGCCCCTTTGAGTCTCCTGTAGGAGAGAAAGGGGGGATATAAATCTAACTCTTCTTCTTCTTCTGCTCAAGCCCTGATAGACCAGTGGTGCTATGATTTCATTTATTTATTTTCAGAATTTATATCCCACCTTTCTGCCCTTACAGGGGTCACCAGCAATAAAAAAAAAACCAGGATAAAATTACATTCTAAAACCATTAAAATCACGCCCCCCCACAAAAAAATGATTAGCATGTGGACGAAACCCCTTGTGCCATTTTTAAAGGACACTTCTCTAAACAAACTTTCAGGGTGGCAACTTGAGCTCTGAGGATTATGATGGGCGTACGCCTCTTCACATTGCATCCTGCGAGGGCAATCTGGAGATAGTAACCTACCTACTGGAGTCTGGAGCAACAGTATATGCAAAAGACCGATTTGGAGCTACCCCACTGATGAATGCTATCAGATTCAGGTATTGTTGAAAAAAAGTATTTTGTGTGATGCTCTTTGGGAGAGCAAGACCGTTGCTACTTTATAGAAACACAGTTCTTTGATCCATCGCTGTTGTGAACGGCACGCACAAATGCCTCGTGCTTTATTTCTGCAGAGTGATCACTTTGGGGATGTTCACCTTTCCCCAACTCTGGACATGCCTCAGATATCCCTGTACTTTGAGCGTCCACGTTTGCTGGGCAGGGGGAAAAGTTGCATTTAGATAAGGTGACATTGCCACATCCAAGTCTCCTTTTGGTAGAAGATAACGTTAGCCTGTCAAGTGTGCTAAGTAGACATTGCGTGGCTTTTCTGCCATAGCTAAAAGTTTCCTTCAGTTAATTTTTTTTCTGAAGAAAAGCTCTAGAACACAGGTGTCAAACTGGCAGGGGATTATGGGAACTGCATCATGCTGGCAGGGGATTATGGGAACTGTAGTCCATAACATCTGGAGGGCCGCTAGTTTGACACCTATGCTCTAGAACAGGGGTAGGGAACCTGCGGCTCTCCAGATGTTCAGGAACTACAATTCCCATCAGCCTCTATCAGCATGGCCAATTGACCATGCTGGTAGGGGCTGATGGGAATTGTAGTTCCTGAACATATGGAGAGCCGCAGGTTCCCTACCCCTGCTCTAGAAGATACCCAGGAAGTAGTTTGGCTGGATGCAGTAGGATGTGTCATCTTGCTGCCCATCATAAAACCATGATGTTACATGCAAAATCAGGATACATCTATTAAGGTAAAGTAAAGTTTCCCCTTCAGTTGTGTCCAACCCTGGGGTACCACTGCAAGCAGTGATTTTATAGGCAAGCCTCTTTTGTGGGGTAGTTTGCCATTGCTTTCCCTGGCTATTCTTTACCGCCCAGCTATGAGCTAGGTCAGGGGTAGGGAACCTGCGGCTCTCCAGATGTTCAGGAACTACAATTCCCATCAGCCCCTACCAGCATGGCCAATTGGCCATGCTGACAGAGGCTGATGGGAATTGTAGTTCTAAGTACTCATTTTACCAACCAAGAAATGGATGAATGGCTGAGTTGACCATGAGCCAGCCGCCAGGATATCTGACCCACAGGGGGCTCAAACTCCTGACCGTGTGAGTTGGCAGTGCAAGCACTTAACCACTACACCACGCGGCTCTTACATCTATTAAAGGCCTCCATAAATCTGCCCCATCAGGTTAACAAGAGGTCTAAAACCGTGCCTGAAACTGTATATCTGGGACCTACCTGTCCCATCAGTGCTAGGTGGGGAGGGGCTGTGGCTCAGCATCAGTTTGGCATCCAGAAGGTTCCCAGTTCAATCCTCAGCTTCTCCATTTAAAAGGAAGGACTCTGCCTGAGACCCTGGAGAGCCCATCGGAGCAGACAGTGCTGAACTTCACGGGCCAAAAGGTCGCATTTAATACAAGGCAGCTTCATTTGTTTGTGTGTTACACAAATCACAATTTTCTCCCCCTCTCTGCATATTAATGGTATTCTGAGCAAGCAAAGTTTCCTCTGGGCAGAGGTGTATCTAGGGAAAATGGAGCCTGGTGCAAAATCTCCCCGAGGCTCCATTTTCCTAGAGCTACCTCTGCACTACTGAGGGGTAGGGAAAGGAAGAGGAGTGTAAGCAGTGGTGGGATCCAAATATTTTAGTAATAGGTTCCCATGGTGGTGGGATTCAAACTGTGGCGTAGCGCCAATGGGGCTGGGCCGGGCATTCCAGGGGCGGGGCATTCCTGGGCAGGGCTGTGGCAAGGATGCAGCCACTGCGCCCGGGTCCCTTGAAGCGAATGCCGCGCCAGGCAGGCTGCACGCCGCCCGGGGCACCTCCTGCCTGGAACTGCTTCAGTTCTGCACGCTACTGCTGCTGAGAGGAGGGCGTGGCAAGGCAAAAAATCCATTGGCAAAATCGCATTAAGCTAACCCCCTCTGCGGCTTTTACAAATAATTAGTAACCTACTCTCGGGAACCTGTGAGAACCTGCTGGATCCCACCTCTGAGTGTAAGGGCGATTTTCCGCCCCCCATGTGATTAAATGGCCTCTGCCTGGGGACATTTGTCCCCATATGTCCCTCTGGCAGGTACACCCCTGCCTCTGTGTTGTCCAAGTGTTTATGGCTGGAATCAACTGTCTGTTGTGGGTTTTTCAGGCTGTGTGACCTACGGACTGGTAGTTTTAGCTCCTAATGTATCACTCGCATCTATGGTTGGCATCTTCAGGGTCAGGTCACAGCGAGACTGTGCGGAGAGACGTACGTCTTACTGTGACGTGCTTCTGAAGATGCCAGCCATAGATGCAGGAGAAACATTAGGAGCTGAAATTCCCACACCGCAGCCTGGAAAACCCACCATAGCCGGAGTTTTCTCCTTAAGAATGGTGTTGAATGCCTCAACTGGTGCAGAACTCCTGGTTTAGCATTTTGCACTGTAGAAGGAGTCTGCTCAGTCACTCGGAACAAAACTTTAACTGTCGCTATGACAGTCGGATGGTTCACCGTGCTGTTCTCAGGAAATGTCGTAAGAATCTCTAAAAATTCCCTCCAGCAACTCCAACAAGACTCACTGCAGAACAGAGTTGGCCTTCTGCCAGCACGCCTATGTAAGACGTCCTGCAAACAGCTGTGCATTTGTGTGTGTGTGTGTGTGTGTGTGTGTATCTTAGCCGCACCCAGCGACCGCCTGAGGAATTTCACATGAGTTTGTTATTCAGATTCTTTCGCTTTACCACTCCCGTAAGAGACTCCTGCCGGGACTCTTGATTGCTTTAAAGCTGCCGAAAGCGGGGAGGGAGAGCTGGCAAATGAAAACGAATCTGTGCTTGTGGCTCAGGCTTTCGCCCCTGTCAGGTTGAGAGGAGCAAGTTAAATCTGTTGCCTGTTCCATAGAGACGGTAATGATCGCTCCGGGCCTGCTCGGCCGACGTCGTCCGCCTCAAAGCTCTCAAGTGGAATTGGATGGATTGTGTGGAATTAGTTTAGCTACTTCCACTGCAGGTCTTGGCCGAACTCTGAGTTAATTCTGCACGGGGAGAAAATGCTGCAGAAAAGACCTTCGCTGTGCAAAGACAGCCAATCTATAGAAGTAGGGTGGAGATATTAGAAGCAAGCCTTTATTGGCATAGACAGCAGTACAATAATAAACAAAAACGGATTAAAAAGCAAATGCAATACAAAATACATGTTAGGTTGAAGGAAATCTACTGGCGTTTAGTAATTTCCAGGAGAAAGTCTGCCACTATCATACAGAGAGAAGGATCAGGGTTGTCCAACAAGTAGTGTAATCTAATTAAATCGGGGAGATCGGGTAAATGTAAAGGAGTAAGATTCACATACTTGGATCTGATTTCCTTGAATCTGAGACAGTGAAGTAATTGGTGGGTGGAGATATTAGAGCAAATGAAAGGAGGCATGTAAATGCTGCCCTGTACTGCTGTACTGGGACCCTTTCATTCATAAAAATTTCAAATAGATGTATTTTCTATTCTACGACAATATAAGGCCACTTCACCTGATCGAAAAGAAGCCCTGGCCACATTCTCGTGTCCACTTTTGGCCACCTGAGTTAGCCTTTATCCTCCGTTCCTTCAGATTGGAACGTACCATCGACAGAGAAAAGCAGAAATTGGGGCAAAAAGGAGCAGCAGTGGCGTAGTGGCTAAGAGCAGGTGCACTCTGATCTGGAGGAACCAGGTTTGATTTCCAGCTCTGCCGCTTGAGCTGTGGAGGCTTATCTGGGGAATTCAGATTAGCCTGCACACTCCCACACACGCCAGCTGGGTGACCTTGGGCGAGTCACAGCTCTTCTGAGCTCTCTCAGCCCCACCTACCTCGCAGGGTGTTTATTGTGAGGGGGGAAGGGAAAGGAGATTGTTAGCCCCTTTGAGTCTTCTTCAGGAGGGAAAGGGGGGATATAAATCAAAACTCTTCTTCTCTTCTATCTGCAGCACAATGGACAGGGATGCTCGATTGCTCGTGCTCCTGCAATGCAACCAATCCAGATCTAACCTTCCTTACCCCATTCTTTCTGCAAATCCTCTTTCTTAAACCAAGGCACGATTGTTTGCACACCTCTGAGGCCCCCCTCCCCCATTTAGCCCACACAGTTCACGAGAGAACGTCAAGCGCAAACAAGATCTGCCGAACAGGGAGCTTCCAGTGCACTGAGCCAAACCGCACGGTAGAGTGGGAAGAATTTCTAAGCTTTCTCTGTGGCAGTGCTTTCCAAATCACTGGTAGCTGAGTCACACTTTGTTTCTGAGTTGGGATTGAACTGAAAGGAGAAGCACGCCTCACCCTTGTGTCCCTGAAAGGTTTGTTTTACGGGGAGTTAAAATGTTAGAAGTGCCTTCTCCGAGCAGATTCCACCCTCAGTGTTTCTGCCTGAGTCACTGTTCTAAGCACCCTTCCTCTGAGGACAGGCGTTGCATCTCTGCTTATAAGGTTACTTCATGACCCAATCCATTGCAGAGATATGGCAATACTTCCTTCCCCCAGTGAAGACTGATTTAGAGGGTGGTAAGCTCAACATGTTTTATGCATACCGTGTTTCCCCGAATATAAGACAGTGTCTTATATTAATTTTTGCTCCCAAAGATGTGCTATGTCTAATTTTCAGGGGATGTCTTATTTTTCCTGTGTTCTGTTCGTCGGGCATGCTTCCAAACAAAAACTTTGCTATGTCTTACTTTCGGGGGATGCCTTATATTTCTCACTTCAGCAAAACCTCTACTATGTCTTATTTTTCGGGGATGTCTTATATTAGGGGAAACAGGGTAGGTGTGGCATGCAGCTTCTCTGTGGATGGATGCGGTGGGCCTATGTCAAGGAAGAAGAGAAGAAGAAGAGTTTGGATTTATACCCCACCATTCTCTCCTGTAAGGAGACTCAAGGTGGCTTCCAAGCTTACAAGATCCTTTCCCTTCCTCTCCCCACAACAAACACCTTGTGAGGCAGGTGGGGCTGAGAGAGTTCCGAAGAACTGTGACTGGCCCAAGGTCACCCAGCAGGAGTGCGGAAACACATCTGGTTCACCAGATAAGCCTCTACCACTCAGGAGTGGGGAAATCAAACCTGGTTCTCCAGATTAGAATCCACCTGCTCTTAACCACTACACCACACTGGGAGGCATTTGCTCTCATCTACAGTAGTTAGAGGATTGGACTACAATCTGGGAGATGAGTTTGAATCTCCACTCTGCAGGGCAAGCTGGTTTGGGCAAGCCGAGCAGAGGAGAGCTGAAGGGCGTTGTAAGCTGCTTGCTTTGGATCCCCATTCAGGAGAAAAGTGGGGTATAAATAAAATAAAATAGGCAATGGTTCTATTTTCCAGCCACGCGAACAAGACTTTTTTGTTATCTCTTTTGGAAAGACAAAACGTGTAGCTGAACTTGTTTATCTATCTGTTCACCAAAAGTTTCCACCTGCCTTTTGGCCGTGCATGGATTGCACAAAAGGAATAAACCAGATTAAAAACCCACAAACAACCTTGGCAGCCTCACATAGGCTCAAAGGCACAAGACACTTTTGTTTACTGGTGGCCCAGATAAATAAGATAGCTTTCCTAGAGTTCACAGATAAGAGCGGTTCCAAGTGGGAACATCCCTTTGAGGAGGGTGCTTCCTGTAAGCGGGGTGTCACTCTGCCAGAAAAAATCTCCCCTCTTGATTCTATTTTAAGCAGTAAAGCATGTTTATTTTATGTATTTACAACATTTTAATCTCTTTTTATTTTTATGAATATAAACAGAACACAAAAAGGTAAAACTAGAAACAACATCATAATGACCGTTTCAATTGCATCAAAAGGAAATGAAAATGTCATACCTATCATATAATCAACAATAAACATTAAATGGTGACAGCCACTATTATGAGCAGTAAATAAAGGCATAATAATCAGCATTGGATAATAATGATCGTCATCACAATAAATCTTATCACAGATCATAATATACCCTATGCAATATTTAATAAACATGGTAATCATGTTATATAACATATGATCATATGGTAAATCGTGATGAAATAGAATAGATAAAAAAATCCTACAATGATAATCATTTATGACATATTTCCAAAAATACCTCCTGAATGTTGAAAGTTAGGTTCATGTATTGTAATCACCTGTCCATAATATGTTTGACTGTTTCCTCCCTTTTCCTCTTGACCTTGGGCTAATCGCAGTTCTTTGGAACTCTAGCCGATTCCCCATGGTCAATTAGTCGCGTGATACTCACATGAAATATCAAGGATTCAGGAAGAACTCCCCACTGCCCGATCGATGATCATTCCTCCGGTTCTGTCCTCCCCCCACCCACCTGCCATTTCTCCACTTTCCCCATCCAATTTAGAGGTCCATTCCATCTGTTCCATTCCACCTGGCTGTCCACCCATGTCAATCTGCATTAAGTGCTATTCCACAAGATATTTCCTTCAAACTATTGGCTTCCTTCCTCTTCCACCATTCCATCCATTCACTATACCACTGTTCATCTCCACCTCTTTCCTCCCCTCCACCTTTCTTTCTATCTTTGGCTGCATTTCCACCCCACTCCACCATTTCCTCTTTCCAATCCATTT
Organism: Sphaerodactylus townsendi; assembly: GCF_021028975.2. Taxonomy (NCBI): domain Eukaryota; kingdom Metazoa; phylum Chordata; class Lepidosauria; order Squamata; family Sphaerodactylidae; genus Sphaerodactylus; species Sphaerodactylus townsendi. Next base: position 164,454,324 of record NC_059426.1, read on the forward strand.
CTGTCTTCATTTCATTTCTATATTTTCTAAATTGCCTTATGTATGGGCTGTGCCATCCCTGCACCACCTTTCCCTCTTGTTTCCTTCTAGCTCCATTATGTCCATTACTACAGTGCCTGTCCATGTCCCCCCCTCTGGGCTTTTTGTGTTTGCTCCTTCACTGTCTAAAGTTGGGGCATATTTAAATTCTATTTCCATTATTCTTTCTGTCTGTCATGCTGCAAGGGTGTGTGGCTTCACTGTTTCCTTCCAGTTCTTCATGCTGTGGTTCCTTATTTTCTTCTACCACCTGTATCCTTCTGGGTCTCCTGGTCCGTGTGGCCTCCTTGGTCACTGCTGTGGTGTGTCTTTGTGTCTCTCTCGGCCATGTTCATGGCCGATTCAGTTCCTGTTTGGTTTAAAGGTTCTAGGGTTCGATCCACTCAGTGTGGGTTTACAGTGAAGCTCTTCTGGGATTAGCTCTTGGCTCCTTTGTGTCCTCTGGTAGTCATCTGTCCCTGTGGGGTCCTTGGTCCTCTTCCTCCTTTGTTGTGTGGGTCCATACTGCTGGGGTGTGAGTCCTGGGCTGCTGGGAAGTTTGTTCCATGTGTGTTTTGGGGCTGTTGGTCCTCTTTGTGTCCTCCTGTGTGTGGGTCTCGGTCGGGTCCATGTCTCTGGTCTCGTGCTTCTGTGTCTGGGTGTGTCCATCCATATTTCGTGGTCTTCCATTTCCTTGGGTCCATTCTAGGCTCCATATTCGATTCTATCCACCTCTCCTTGTCTCACCACCCCTTCCTGTGTGTGGTGTGTGAGGCTGGCTGTGTGCCTTCGTCCACCTTTGGTGTCTGGGAGTCCTCCATTCCCTCAGACTCCGTGCCATGGATCTTCGGTCCTCCTCCTCTTCCTCCTCCTCCTCCTCCTTCCTCCTCCTCCTCCTCCTCCTCCCCTCCTCCTCCCCCTCTCCTTCTCCTCCTCCTCCTCTCCTCCTCCTCCTCTCCTCCTCCCTCCTCCTCTTCCCCCTCCCTCCTCCCCCTCCTCCTCACTCCTCTCCTCCTTCCTCCCTCCCTCACTCCTCCTCCCTCCTCCTTCTCCCTCCCCACTCCAGGTCCCTCCTCCTCCCTCTTCCCCTCCTCCTCCTTCTCCTCCTCCTCCTCCTCCTTCTCCTCCTCCTCCTCCCCCTCCTCCTCCTCCTCCTCCTCCTCCTCCCCCCCTCCTCCTCCTCCTCCCCTCCTCCTCCCCCCCCTCCTCCTCCTCCCCCTCCTCCTCCTCCCCTCCTCCTCCTCCTCCCCTCCTCCTCCTCCTCCCCTCCCCCCCCCCCCTCCCCTCCTCCTCCTCCCCCTCCCCCTCCTCCTCCTCCCCTCCTCCTCCTCCCCTCCTCCTCTCCTCCCCCTCCTCTCCTCCTCCTCTCCTCCTCCTCCTCCCCTCCTCCTCTCCCCCTCCTCCTCCCCCTCTCCTCCTCTCCTCCTCCTCTCCTCCTCCTCCTCCTCCTCCCCCCTCCTCCTCCTCCTCGTTCTTCTTCTTCTTCTTCTTCTTCTTCTTCTTCTTCTTCTTCTTCTTCTTCTTCTTCTTCTTCTTCTTCTTCTTCTTCTTCTTCTTCTTCTTCTTCTTCTTCTTCTTCTTCTTCTTCTTCTTCAGTGCCCCTTAGACCACGTTGCTATTTCCTGCCTTGCGTTCCCCTCCTATCCTCCAGCCACTATGCTTTTCTCCAGTCTCATGCTACACTGTCCCGGTCCTTGCCGAAAAATATCTTCTATTCTTTCAAAACGTACGTAGAATAAAATGACTCCTTTTCAGCTTGTTCGGAGCAGGGCCTTCTGCGAGTGCCAACCTGCAAATGGGCAAAATCAAGCAACTGCCCGTACATGTGCTTTATCTTCTGTCATCCCTACCTTGTGGAACGGCCTGCTTGAGGAGGTCAGGAAGACTCCCACTTTCCTGGCTTTCCTCAAACTGTGCAAAATTAAATGATTTAAGAGGGCTTTTCTGCTGAAAAAGGAGAAGAAGAGTTTGGATTTATACCCCCCCCCCCCCCAACATACACACACTTTCTCTCCTGTAAGGAGACTATAATAACAGACACCTTGTGTGGTAGAAAGTTCTCAACAAACTGTGATTAGCCAAGGTCACCCAGCAGACTTCATGTGTAGGAGCGGGGAAACAAATCTGCTTCACCAGATAAGAGTCTGCCGCTCGGATGGAGAAGTGAGGAATCAAATCTGGTTCTCCAAATTAGAATTCACCTTAACCACTATACCACTCTGGCTCTCTGGCTCTGCAGGCGTTAGAGTTGTGCTGCATGATTCAACAGAGTTACTTGGAAAAATTCTTAGGGACTGTCGTCTTCACTACTGTGTGTCGTTTGCTAAAAATTGGATCCTAATTTTGCATCATTACCTATGTCGCGTTAATGCTTATGCTTTGCTTCAGTTCCATTTTTTTAGATTTCTGGGGTTCTACAACCCAAGTTCTATTTCACTGTTTATTGAATGTCCCCTCCTGTTGATTGTATTAAGTCCTTGAGACCCGGCGAGAGAGTCAGAGCACTGTAAATAATGTGAGAAAGGTAGACTGTAAATAATGTCAATAAATAAATACGTTTACTTTTCACAATTCTTAGGAAATCCTTGGCACAGAGGGTGATGAAATTTGGGTTGTGGGTGTGTGACGAAACATGTCTCCTGTGTGGGTATAAGATATAAATTGGCAATTGCTTCACAGATATGTTAACTACTGTACATTAGCACATATCCTGTATGGGTTTTTTTTTACACTGTGGGAAAAAATCACTCAAAATACCCCATAAACATTGAGTGCACTGGCTCAAGGGGAGGAGTATGGATGGCTCTAAACTCCAAAATGGTGTAGTGGTTAAGATCAGGTGCACTCTAAGTTGGGGAGCTGGGTTTGATTCCCCGCTCTGCCACTTGAGCTGTGGAGACTTATCTGGTGAACCAGATTAGTTTGTGCACTCCAACAAATGCCAGCTGAGTGACCTTGGGCTACTCACAGTTCTTTGGAGCACTCTCAGCCCCACCCACCTCACAGGGTGTTTGTTGTGGGCTGGGTGGGGGAGGGAAAGGAGGTCTCCTTACAGGAGAGAAAAGGGGGATATAAATCCAAACTCTTCTTATTCTTCTTTACTTGAGGCGTTGGGGTGGGCCTGAAGATGGATCCCGGTGGGAAGGGGTGATGTGCACCATCCCATCCCATCCCACCCACCCACCCACCCATCCATCCATCCATCCATCCATCCATCCATCCATCCATCCATCCATCCATCCATCCATCCATCCATCCATCCATCCATCCATCCATCCATCCATCCATCCATCCATCCATCCATCCATCCATCCATCCTTATTTTTATCCTGCCTTTCCTCATGATTCAAGGTGGTTCAGCATCCATCTGAATGACATTTAAAAAGATGTCTGCAGGGGTTCTTGCGGGAGAAGGGAAAAGCCTGGTCTTCTGCAGATCTGGGCTGAGGTATCTCAAGTGAGGCAACAGACGAAACTGTAAATCAAAATGGCCAATTGTAGTCTGGTTCTAAAAACCAGGTAGGTATGGAGGAAGAACCAGGTGGCAGGACTCCTGCAGCCCAGGAATGAAGGGAAGGCATTGTTGAAGATTTTCACAGCTGGAATCAACTGGCTGTTGTGAGGTTTCCAAGCTGTGAGACCGCGGTCTGTTAGTTTTTGCTCCTAACATTTTCCCTGCATCTATGACTACATCTTTAGAGGTGCGTTCACCGTAAGATGTGTTTCAGAAGGGCATGTTCATGGGAAGATGTTTCTCAGAGAGGCATATTCACAAAAAGATATGTTTCTCGGAGAGCAACACGTCTTGCCATGAACATGCTTTTGAAGATGCCAGCCACAGACAGTGACGAAGGGAAGGGGAACTTCGCCCAGGGCATGAACTGCCTGCACATCCCCGACACGTCCTGCCCCCGACACGTGACTGCGATGGCGGTGCCTGGAGTGAGCCGCCCCAGATGTTCCATTGCAGCTACACCTCTGGCCATAGATGGGGGTGAGACGTTGGGAGCAAAAATTACGAGACCATGGCCACACAGTTGGTTTATAACCCCCCCCCTTCTCTCCTGTAAGGAGACTCAAAGGGGCTTACAATCTCCTTTCCCTCCCCCCAACAAACACCCTGTGAGGTGGGTGGACTGAGAGAGTTGCAAAGAAGGTCACCCAGCTGTCATGTGTTAGAGTGCACAAGCTAATCTGGTTCACCAGATAAGCCTCCACAGCTCAAGTGGCAGAGCGGGGAATCAAACCCGGTTCTCCAGATTAGAGTGCACCTGCTCTTAACCACTACGCCACACTGGCTTTGTGAATGTATGTGAATGTATAGAAATTGTCTCAATAAATCCATGCCTGTAGGCCCCGTTCCTCCAACATATGTTTGGTACAGGGAAGAAACGCAAGAGAAAACAATGTGGCAGAGAAGATACACAAAACTGAGACTTTCTTGTGTCCTCTGCTTCAACAGAAACTTGCATGCTGGGATGCTGTTTGGTCCAGCCTACTTTTTTTTTTCTTTAACATTAACTCTCCAACCCAAATGTCAACCGGCAGAAAACGTATAGCTGCCATATACCCCAGCAATATGTGGAAATTGGCTCTGGAAGATCTTATTTGACCGGAGATTATGTTTGATTGACATTTGTATTTCGGTAACTGCTGGAAAAAACGGTGAACCTTGACCTCTTCATATCCGCCTGCTACCCCCAAATGGAAAAATGTGAGCCATAAGAGCATGTAAGCGGGCAGGGAGGCATCCAAATCCCCCTTTTCTTTCGAGCTCTCCTCTCTTCCCCATATATCAAAATGCCACTTTATGAAATCCAAGGATGCTTATCATAGTCCATCTTCAGAGGGAAATGGCTGTTCCATTCTGATCACACCTGTCAGGGGGAAAATTATGATTCCGCTGGAACTTTGACCATGCCTCTAATACCTGATTATCCTTCCGGCGAAGTAAAATATGGAGTGGGGTTTTTATGATCTTAATCTGTTATCTGTCCCGGCGGTTGCAAAGACCGCATAAAAAAAAAGGCATGTGGGGCAGGCTGGCTAATAGGAACCGTATCCTTGAATGTGCTCCGGAAAGAATTATCTCCCCCTCACGCAGAATCTCTATCCTACTTATCAAGGCTCTTCACCAACAGAGATGTGTAATCTCTTCTCTATCTGGGTGACACTTCCCAGCTATAAATATCTCAATCTCCCATGGGCGGCCGTAATGGTCTTCACGCGGCGAGGGGAAGAAGAATGAATGTGTAAGAACTCCTGGAAAGATAAGGAGGCGTAGTGCCCGGGCTTCTTTGCGACATCCTCTTAAGACAGGCCTGGACAACTTGTGATCTGCCAAACTGAATACTGCTCACCGGCCACGTATTGTGGCCTGCAGGGATGGAGCAAGGGGGATCTGCACCCAGTGTGTGCACGCACCCTGCACCCCTCCAAGCCCCCGTCCACCCAGGCACGTAGGTAAGGGGGGGGGGTTTCTCAGGTTTGAACCCCCACATTCATGTCTGAAGCTCCGCCCACCCGTTTGTGAGTTTTTAAAACATTTTAGTGCTTTTTCTTTTTTGGCCTGCAGGGGGCGCATTGTTTGGGCTAGCAGCACCACACTTTCAGGGATTGTTTGGGGGACTCTCCTAATGACACTACCCATGTTTGTTGTGGTTTGGTTCAGGGGGTCCAAAGTTATGGACTCCCAAAGGGGGTGCCCCCATCCATTGTTTCCAATGGGAGCTAATAGAAGATGGGGGCTACACCTTTGAGGGTCCATAACTTTGGACCCCCTGACCCAAACTTCACCAAACCCAGGACGTATCATCAGGAGAGTCTCTTATTGATACCACCCAGGTTTTGTGAAGTTTGGTCCAGGGGGTCCAAAGCTATGGACTCCCAAAGGGGGTGCCCCCATCCCCCATTGTTTCCAATGGGAGCTAATACCCTGTTTCCCCTAATATAAGACATCCCCGAAAAATAAGACATGGCAGAGGTTTTGCTGAAGTGCGAAATATAAGGCATCCCCCGAAAGTAAGACATAGCAAAGTTTTTGTTTGGAAGCATGCCCGATGAACAGAATACAGGAAAAATAAGACATCCCCTGAAAATAAGACATAGCACATCTTGGGGAGCAAAAATTAATATAAGACACTGTCTTATATTCGGGGAAACACGGTAGGAGATGCGGGCTACACATTTGAGGGTCCATAACTTTGGACGTGTCAAAAAACGGACCGGAAAAATTATACAAGACACACGTATGCTATTTCACATAGGAAATAGATATATAGAACCACATGCAATACTTGAATGACATCCATTAAGAGAGTAACAAGATTTGGAATGACAAGGATAATGGCAAATACGGAGCACTGAAGAAGGCATCGAAAAGCTTTAGTTACGCGACTAGCTTCTGCTTGCCTGAACTAGTTTTGCTTGCTGATTTTTTTTCTCCGCATTGCAACAAAGGCTCCGCTAAATGGACTCCAGCAGGAGCTCACGTAAGATTTCAGCCCACGTATCCAAGAATAACAACATACTCTTTGAAGAATAAGAACTTTGTAAATGTCAGGATGCAATATCCTATGACTATGGTTTTGGATAACAAATATATGAAGAGCAGAGACTAATCACGCTTGGACTGTTTTGAGTGTGCACTAAACTGAGAGTGATGAACTGTTTCAGCATAGCTGTGAGAAAATCCCTGCAACGCTCCCCTTCCAAGGAAGTCCACTTGGAATAGAAATACAAAATAAGCATTGTTGCACTTGGTACACACAGCACACACAACCTTTTATGTATGATTAGAAATATAAGAGGGTAATACATTGGAATGCCACTTCCTTTAGCAGCATGCGTGTGTCTTGTATAATTTTTCCGGTCCGTTTTTTTGACAACCGCTCTTTGAGACGCACGTTTCCTATTCATAAATTTCCACTTAACTTTGGACCCCCCTGAACCAAACTTCACCAAACCTCCTAAAGATACTCTGAAAGTTTGGTGCTTCTAGCTTTACCATTGCACCCCTGACAGCAGGCACCCCCAAATTTCCCCAGATTCTCCTTTTAAATCCACCCCCTTCTCGGGCATGGATTTAAAGGGAGAATCCTGAGCTCCCTCAGTTTAGGAATACCAAGAAGAAGAGAGTTTGGATTTATATCCCCCCTTTCTCTCCTGTGTAGGACATTCAAAGGGGCTTACAATCTCCCTTGCCCACTTGCTCCCTCACAACAAACACTCTATGAGGTGGGTGGGGCTGAGAGGAGAGTCTCCGAAAAGCCATGGCCCAAGGTCACCCAGCTGGCATGTGTGGGAGTGCACAGGCTAATCTGAATTCCCCAGATGAAAGCCTCCCACAGCCTGGTCAGAGTGGCAGAGCAGGGAATCAAACCCGGTTCCTCCAGATTAGAATGCACCTGCTCTTAACCACTACGGCACATTGAAAGTGATGCTGTTTCAGGGTGGGGGATAATCCACCCCAAAACAGCATCACTTTCATCATATTGTTTAACTAGGGACCCCCAGATTCTCTCTTTAAAGGTGGATTTTAAAAAAGGAGAATTTGGGCTCTCTAGTTTAAACACCATTGAAAGTGAAGCTGTTTGGGGTTGGATTCCAGCATCACAGCGGCTGCCGGGGGAGGGGGCGCAAAATTCAGATTTTGCACCAGGCTCCATTTTCCCTCTATGCCTCTGCCCAGAGGGGAGGGGCAGGGGAGGGCAGGGCAGGGGAGTCTGCCATCCCCGACCTCGGAGAGCTGCTTTTATAAGCGCTAGGCCAGGGGCGGGGCTTGGGGAGGTGTGGCCATGCCCTAAGGGCGGGTGGGGGTGTGGCCCCACCCCCAACCCCCCCTAAAAAATCTATACCTATGTCCCTGCGTCCACCCCTGGAATGTCCCCCCCGAATGCCCCACTACGCCCGTGGAATGCCCCGGGACCGCCTCCTCAGGGGCACATGCCCGGGGCTTCGGCACCCTCCATTCCCTTGGCGCTACACCTCTGGTGGCTTGTCAGGCAGTTGATAACTTTCCTGTTTTTTCAGAACTAGTTTAGGCAATGGTAATAGGTAACAGGTAATATCACTATTAAAAGAAGAAGAAGAGTTGGATTTATATCCCCCCTTTCTCTCCTGTAGGAGACTCAAAGGGGCTTACAAACTCCTTTCCCTTCCACCCTCACAACAAACACCCTGTGAGGTAGGTGGGGCTGAGAGAGCTCAGAAGAGCTGTGACTAGCCTAAGGTCACCCAGCTGGCATGTGTTGGAGTGCATAGGCTAATTTGAATTCCCCAGATAAGCCTCCACAGCTCAAGCGGCAGAACGGGGAATCAAACCCTGTTCCTCCAGAGTAGGATGCACCTGCTCTTAACTACACCACTGCTGCTATGGAAAGCAGTGCCCATATCCCAAAGGTGATACTAAGGTCTCTGTTGTACTATTTTTAGTGCTCTGAAAAATCTGGATCCTGCCCAAATCTGCCATAGATGAGTAGGAATTCTATCCCCACCCCAACTCATCTTTCTTGCTGCTGCTTAAAACAGTAACAGGAGAAAGGGTTTTTTTTAACGGCCATTGGGCTTACATTGTGAAGTCACTTCCAGGGAAACCCAGCAGTGATACCAGTCCTCTCAAGGAATTGCCAGAAACTCTATGGTTTTATCATAGAGCGTCTGGTAATTTGTAGAGAGGTGTGACATCACTTTTGTGTTTTCCCCAGATATGACATCAAGCCATTGCTGATCAGAGGTGTAGCTGGGCCAAACTGCACCCAGTGCGCATTTTATATTTTCAGGGGGGGGCCACGGCGCCCCCCCCTTCCCCTCTTCCCCCCTTCCCACACTTACCATATGTCCTTTCCTTTTTGAGAACCTTTTCAGGCTGCAAAGGCCTGTTCACAGTAAAAACGGCCTGATGGGAACTATACTTCCCAGGAGACCTTGTGAGCCCCAAAGTCTCCTGGGAACTGTAGTTCCTCAGGGCGTTTTTACTGTGAACAGGCCTTTTGCAGCCTGACAAAGTTCTCAAAAAGGAAAGGAACTAAGGTAAGTGGGGGAAGGGGGAACCGTTGGGGGAGGGGGGAAGGGCCTGGGGGTGATTTCTGTGCCCCCCCAGGCATGCGCCCGGTGCACGGCGCACCCCTCCTTCCCCCTTGGAGCTTCACCACTGTTGCTGATAGCTGCCTTCTATGGTCTCGTGCCTGTTGGGTTCCACGACAGACAGACAGACAGACAGACAGACAGACAGACAGACAGACAGACAGCACACCAACAAGATGTATTCATTCAGCGCATTGCTGCTTTCTTCCCGTGCCTGCAAAGTCTTCTGGAGAAAGCGTTACCTGGGCCTCTTCTTCCCACTTACGACGATTTCGCTTGGCGGCGCTTGCCTCCCAGCGCTGGACGCGATTTGGCGGCCCAGCGGGGTTGTGTTCCCCACTGCCCCGCGCTCTGCTCTGCTTGTGAGGCAGCGTCAGAAGGGTGCTGCTTTCTTCAGCGTCCAGAAATGACCGCACGCCAGCTGAGGGGACGTGAGGAGGCGCAGAAGTCATTTGAGCTGGCCATTGCGCTTGTTCTCCGCCCGGACTTGTGGGGGGCACCGCTGGACCACACGCTATTTGGGGACAGTAGCGCGCAGCAAACGGTAAGTGGGGAAAGGGCCCTGTCTGCTTTCCTCCACACTGTCCCCTCAGTTGAGGTTTATTTCTCAAACCGCATTCAATAAGCTCTGCATAAATTTGGAAAATAAGTAATACATGTTTTTTAAGTGAAGCTTAGGCTGCATTCAGATATTGCGCTACGTTGCAGTGACCACAAACGCAGATTGTTTCTCACATTCGCGTGCTCCTCTCCCTCCTCTCTCCCATTCTTCTCACACAGCTCACAACTCGGAGTTACTCGGCACAAAACAAACCCCCCGTTTCCCATCACGTTCAAATGCAGAGGCCTGGATGAGTCAGAGCTTGTTGCGACAACCTTGGGCTTAGTACGTCGTCTCAAGTGCATCTGCTTGGAGGGGGACTTCCCATGGTTTTGATTAAATGTACTTCCAAGTAATACCCTGAATTGTCAGCTGCACGATGCCAGAAGTGCATGCAATTAGAAACAATGTGGAGCTGCTTTGCCCTTTTTGCGTACGGAAATTGAAACTCGTACAGAACGCGGCAGCCAGGCTTCTTGCGGGAGCCTCGAGCAGGGACCGCATTACTCCAGTCCTGTACCATCTGCACTGGCTGCCGATCGAGTTCCGGGTCATGTTTAAAGTGTTGGTCTTGACCTTCAAAGCCATTCACGGCCTTGGACCTGCATACCTACGAGACCACCCCGTTAGGCCCTTGCGTTCATCGGAGGAGGATCTCCTGGCGATCCCTGGCCCTAAAGCTATCAGGCTGGCCTCTACAAGGGCCAGGGCTTTTACAGCCCTGGCCCCTACCTGGTGGAACAGGCTTCCAATGGAGATTAGGGCCCTGCACGACCTGCAGAATTTCCGCAGGGCCTGTAAGATGGACCTGTTCCGCCAGGCATTTGGCCAGCCTGGTTAAATACATCGCTGCCATTTCATCTGGCCTCCCGTGGGCATAAAGGGAGAGGGGGGGGGGAGGCGAAACGCCATCTGATGCTGTACGGTTCCGGGTTTTATTATTTCCAGTTAGTTTTTATGTTATGTTTTTAAGCTGTTTTTATCAATGTTGTTCACCACCCTGAGTCCCTGGGGGAGGGCGGTTTAGAAATGAAATGAAATGAAATAAATGAACAAACAAACAAATAAAAGTTCACTGGATAAGAGTCTGCCACTCATGCGGAGGAGCGGAGAATCAAACCTGGTCGCCCAATCAGAGTAGAAGAAGAAGAAGAAGAGTTTGGATTTATATCCCCCCCTTTCTCTCCTGCAGGAGACTCAAAGGGGCTTACAATCTCCTTGCCCTTCCCCCCTCACAACAAACACCCTGTGAGGTGGGTGGGGCTGAGAGAGCTCCGAGAAGCTGTGACTAGCCCAAGGTCACCCAGCTGGCGTGTGTGGTCACCCAGCTGGCGTGTGTGGGAGTACAAAGGCTAATCTGAATTCCCCAGATAAGCCTCCACAACTCAAGCGGCAGAGCTGGGAATCAAACCCGGTTCCTCCAGATCAGAGTGCACCTGCTCTTAGCCACTGCTCTTAGCCACTGCGCCACTGCTGTACACCACTCTTAACCACCACACCATGCTGGCTGAAAATGTGGAGGGAATCTTCATACCTCCAAATACCACAAGAACACATTATTCCCCAATGCACTTGTTCCCCAATGCACTTTAGACACAAAGGAGCCACCGAAATCATTCCTGTGTCAGGTGGAAACTGGTTCTTTGGCTTAGGTTCTTAGAGCCAGCATGGTGTAGTGGTTGAGAGCAGGTGCACTCTAATCTGGAGGCCCGGGTTCAGTGGTGGGATCCAAAAATTTTAATAACAGGTTCCGATGGTGGTGGGATTCAAACAGTGGTGCCGCCGCACACACGCACCTCCAGCCCCTATTAGGCAGGGAGGTTGCTTTAGTAACCCCTTCTCGGCACTCAGAAAAAATTAGTAACTATTTCTAGAGAAGTGGTGAGAACTGGTTGGATCCCACCTCTGACCGGGTTTGATTCCCTGTTCTGCCACTTGAGCTGTGGGGGCTTATCTGGTGAACCAGATTAGCTTGTGCACTCCAACAAATGCAAGCTGGGTGACCTTGGGCTGGTCACAGTTCTTTGGAGCTCTCTCAGCCCCATCCACCTCACAGGGTTTTTGTTGTGAGAAAGGAAGGGAAAGACCATTGTAAGCCCCTTTGAGTCTCCTTACAGGAGAGAAAAAGGGGATATAAATCGAAACTCCTCCTCCTCTTCTTCTTCTTCTGGAGAAAGGCACGTTCAGAATTAAGGAACTGAAAGAATTTCTCTGTGTACCTGTGGCATTCTAACCCTGCCATGGCAGAGTATCCTGAAGTTTCTGTACTTGCAAAATCAAAGCACCACCAACTAATCCAAAGTAGACTGCATCAATAACTCCTCCAAGTCATTTCAGTCTGCTGTGTTAACCAGCTGTTGAGCTGGTGTCTCCAAGCTTCCATATGCAGTGTTCATTCAGGTGTGAACGGCGAGATGAAACCTTTGGGTTATTCGGCCAGCTGATGGGAAACAGGAAGAGGGGATACCCTTTGACCATGAAAAACGCTATGTTGGGGATCATAGGATCTGCGTGGGCTAGCCATGAGTGATGGGAACTGTAATAAGAAGGGGAGCTGAATCAGGCAGAGCAAAAAGATGGCTGGATTTAACCCACTGTCATTTGAATATGTTTGATACCCTAAATGAGCAGCAGTTCCTTAATGTTCATTCTGTAGAACTGGCCCTTCACCAGAGGCTTAGCTGGGCCAGAGTGCGCCCAGTACGTACTCTATGTCCCACCCCCACAGCGCCCTGCCTCCCCGCCCCCCTTACCTTACCTTACCTTACCTTACCTTTCCTTACCTTAGTTTAGCCTGGAAAAGCGGCCTGTTCCCTTCAGGCTGAAAATGGCCTGGTGGGAACTGCTCTTCCCATGAGATCCTGGGGCTCGCAAGGTCTCCTGGGAAGTGTAGTTCCCAGCAGACCATTTTCAGCCTGAAGGGAACAGGTCGCTTCTCCAGCCTGCACTGTTTCATTAAGGTAAGTGTGGGGGGGGGGCGCCGCAGGGAGTGTGTGATTTTTTGGAGGGGGGCCAGGTGCGCACCCGGTGCAACGCGCCCCGCCCCCCCATCCCCTGGTAGCTCCGCCTCTGTCCTTCACTCTTTTTGTTACTGTGCTCCTCCACTCAACGTGCACTGAAGAATAATTATCACTTGGCTTTTTTTAAAAATGGCAACAAACACCCATCCTGTATTGATCCTTGTTCAAGAAGCTAGCTTTGAGTCCAGCCGTAGAGACCAAGAAGATTTTCAGGGTATCACCTTTCAAGAGTCAAAGGTCTCCTCGTCAGATCCTATTACTTTCTAAAGCTTATAACCAGAAAATCATGCTATTGGACTCAAATCTTGCTCTTCTACCAACGAGGTTATCCTGCCTATGAGCTTAGCTCCCTTCTCAACCTTTTGATTTGAGTCAGGAGCCAGTCCCTTTTATAATGAAATTCAACTTGAAGACTTATTTGTCAGAGGCGCTTATGAAATCTTTCACCATATTACTAATCTTGTGTATATCTAAGATGGTGGAAAGGACATAATAAGTGATGCATCTGATGAAAGAGTTTTTTTAAAGTAATGCTCCTGACTCATAATGAAGGAAAGGGCTGGAATCCGAAAGGCAATTTTCCCATGCCAAGAACATCATTAACCCAATATATGAACCGTGAGGCAAATGGTTTGGTTAAGTAAATGACTTGTGCTAATCAATTTCATTCTCTTTAATGGGGATGTTTTCATTAGCTCGCAGTAGCACAGATATGCCAGTGTGTAACACGCTTAGCTGCGAGCGTCTCTGACGTCTTTATAAAAAGCCCCATGAAGAATCATAAAATTGGAAATCAAATAGTTAAAAGCCTTGTGTATGTAGAGCCGAAACCTTGCTTAACTCTTTCCCACAGAACTGGGCTTTTTCTTTCAACATTTTTGAAGCTGTACGAAAAGCGAAAACATTCCTGCTGAGTGATAGTGGGCTAGCCTCCATTCACCTGTTCGCTTTTGAGGTGAAGTTGGTCTCCACCTGCGTCACCTGCTTTTCACAGAGAAAATGGTGCTTGCTTACCCAGAGCCCCTTCTGAAATGTTTAACACAGGGGTGTCCAACTCTGGCACTTCAGATGTTCATGGACTCCAATTCCCATCAGCCTCTGCTGGCAATTCCCATCAGCCTCAATTGGCCATGCCAGCAGAGGCTGATGGGAATTGTAGTCCATGAACATCTGAAGCGCCAGAGTTGGACACTTACAGAGTTATTCTTAAAAGAGTATTTAAAGTGAGTCAGAACAAAGTTTATTTCAGAAAATACCTGTGACTGAAGTAAATATCAAAACTTAACCAGGAGTTCCAGGCTGTTAAGTTTTATACAGTATGTGCCTCAGTGAAATGCTCTCTCAGACAGGTTTATAATGTGTCACCACAAATTCCTGCTGCGACCAAGGGTCAAGCTGGATGTGACAAATGATTTTAAAATACCTTGAGGCCTTGATCCGGTGTGCAGCACACACTGAGCTGAGGGGCTCTGCCCCCCACCTTCGGGGGTAGGGCGGTATACAAAACAAACAAACAAACAAACAAATAAATAAAATGGCCACAACTCCTTCCCTGTAGCTGATTTGACAATTCAAAAGGTGTTCAGGAGGGGTAAGAGTACCGTGGGCACTTACGGCATTTTAAAATCACTTTAAAATGATGATTGCATCCTTGTAGCAGCCACAAGGACAGTGTCACGGCTAGTTTGGCCCTTAGTTACACACCAGGCCCAACCCTTTCCTGCCGGCATACGATAACGCCTCAGCACACCCTGGCGAGAAAATGTATCCCAAAAATCTGATATCCTCTCAGATTTGTATCGTCGAAGGCTTTCACGGCCGGAATCACTGGGGTGCTGTGTGGTTTCCGGGCTGTCTGGCCATGTTCTAGCAGCATTCTCTTCTGACGTTTCGCCTGCATCTGCAGGCGAAATGTCAGGAGAGAATGCTGCTAGAACATGGCCAGACAGCCCGGAAACCACACAGCATCCTCTCAGATTTTTACTTCACATTCCTGTCAGACTAATCGTCAAAACATGGCTCACAATTGCCAAAGGCTTTTACAGCCAGAATCAACTGGTTGTTGTGGGGTTTCCAGGCTGTGTGGCCTTGGCCTGGTAGTTATTGCTTCTAATTTTTCACCCGCATCTATGGCTGGCGTCTTCAGAGGACCCGGCAGTAAGCAATGTGAAAAACCTTTGACGAAGCCCATGGAGAGCTGCAGTCAATACTGACCTTGAAGGCTGGATTCAATATATGAAGCTTTATTGGTTCATCTGTTATGCTGATTGTATTTCTCTCTTCCCTCTCCCTGCATTAATAGTATTCTGAGCAAATGAAGTTTTCTGTGTACTGTCAAAGGTGGTTTCTGCACAGCACACTAATGAAGTGTGGAACACATTATTAATGAACCAGATTCCCCTGTTTGCCTTTGCACTGGAGATATCACCCCTTCAGGAAGCGCTTGCAAACAGTCTGGGTTGCTGTAGCTCCTTGGGTGTCTCCAAAAAGATAGGCTCATTCCGCACATGCAGAATAGTGCACTTCCAAACTGCTTTCAGTGCTCTTTGAAGCTGTGTGGAATAGCAAAATCCACTTGCAAACAGTTGTGAAAGTGGTTTGAAAACACATTATTTTACGTGTGCGGAAGGGGCCATAGTTAGTTCAGCAAAATTTGTAAAACCCATGTTGAGGGAAATATAATGGGCTGAACCCTTTTTGAGGAAGAGCCCTGTGCGAAGTTCTTCCCCAAAACGGGATAAACAGCTTCCTCGGCCCATTATATTTGGGCTGTGCAGAAACCACCATTGACTTTCATGGCTGGAATTAATCAGCTGTTAGGGTTTACCCGCTGAGCGGCCATGGTCTGGTAGTTTTAGCTTCTAAGTGGCCCTCTGAAGATGCCAGCCTTAGATAACGGCAAAACGTTAGGAGCAAAAACTACCAAACTATGGCCGCACAGACTATGGCCCACAACAACCACATAACTTGTGACTTTCGCTCTTCGAAGTCTAACTAGTTTCCTCAACCTGAAAACCTACGTACCCTGTTTCTCCTAAAATAAGACACCCCTGAGAATAAGACGTAATAGAGGTTTTGCTGAAGTTCTAAATATAAAGCATCCCCCGAAAGTAAGACGTGGCAAAGTTCTTGTTTGGAAGCACGCCCGTTGACCAGAACACCAGAGCATGCAGCTGTGGAGCGGAAAAATAAGACATCCCCTGAAAATAAGACATAGCGCATCTTTGGGAGCAAAAATTAATATAAGACATTGTCTTATTTTCGGAGAAACACGGTTACAACAGTCTTCCCCTTCAGATCTCAGCTGTACCTGCACAGCTCCTTCTGGCTATTTCAGAGCACTGCTGTGCTTAAGAACATAAGAACATAAGAACAAGCCTGCTGGATCAGACCAGAGTCCATCTAGTCCAGCTCTCTGCTACTCGCAGTGGCCCACCAGGTGCTTTTGGGAGCTCACATGCAGGATGTGAGAGCAATGGCCTTCTGCGGCTTTTGCTCCCGAGCACCTGGACTGTTAAGGCATTTGCAATCTCAGATCAAAGAGGATCAAGATTGGTAGCCATAAATCCACTTCTCCTCCATAAATCTGTCCAAGCCCCTTTTAAAGCTATCCAGGTGAGTGGTCATCACCACCTCCTGTGGCAGCATATTCCAAACACCAATCACACGTTGCGTGAAGAAGTGTTTCCTTTTATTAGTCCTAATTCCCCCCCCCCCCCCAGCATTTTCAATGAATGCCCCCTGGTTCTAGTATTGTGAGAGATGCTTGTCGGCTGCATCTCTGGAATGCATGTCCGTACTGAGCCTATCACAATGCACCTTCAAGTTCACCATTGGGTTGGGGGCTAAATGTGTTCCCTGCCCCAGTGATCATGGCTGTCGATGACCACTCAACCTGACTGCTCCAGCCTGTCTTCCGAGCCCTCCCCTTTAAGTAAATGTAAACAGGGTTTCAGAATGTGAGAAAGCAATATGGAAAATTAAGAGAGACACTTGTTGCTCACTGAATTTGGGGTTTTATATAAATGCACAGCACAGACCCTGTCTAAGCCTTGACTTTTCTTTGGTTCAGTGGTAGAAGCCACACATTACATGCAGAAAGGCCGCCAAATCAGTCCCTGGCAGTGGTGCAGCAGTGGCGTAGGAGGTTAAGAGCTCGTGTATCTAATCTGGAGGAACTGGGTTTGATTCCCAGCTCTGCCGCCTGAGCTGTGGAAGCTTATCTGGGGAATTCAGATTAGCCTGCACACTCCCACACATGCCAGCTGGGTGACCTTGGGCTAGTCACAGCTTCTGGAAGCCCTCTCAGCCTCACCTACCTCACAGGGTGTTTGTTGTGAGGGGGGGAGGGCAAGGAGATTGTAAGCCCCTTTGAGTCTCCTGCAGGAGAGAAAGGGGGGATATAAATCCAAACTCCTCCCCCTCCCCCTCCTCCTCCTCCCCCTCCCCCTCCCCCTCCTCCTCCCCCCCTCCTCCCCCTCCTCCTCCTCCTCCTCCTCCTCCTCCTCCTCCTTCTTCTTCTTCTTCTTCTTCTTCTTCTTCTTCTTCTTCTTCTTCTTCTTCTTCTTCTTCCTCCATTAAAATAATTCTAGCTACCTGGTGTTTGGAAAAACTCTTTTTGGCTGAGACCTTGAACAGCTGCCGCCAGTCAGAGTAGGCAGGCGACTATCTGGCTTGTTACAAGGCGGCTTCATATGCTTGTGCTTCATTTAATCTGGCTAATTTCGATTTGAGTTTTAATATCCAGTCACTCCTCCTTTGAATTGCGCAGCAACCTAGAAGGGCGCTTTTTTTTTTTTGCAATTGCTTTGATCTCACATAGGACAAAAGGGCACAGCAGATTCCTTCCTCTGGCCTAGGATCACGCTGCGTATCAACAGCCCAAGAACCCGGAGACTATTTTGAGTGCTTGACAAACCTGGAACAACAGCCTTGGCTCCTCTTCCTTTCGCCTCTAGGGCGGCTGCAGCCGGAGCATTCCACTGTTCAACTTGCGATGCTTCTTAAGGACCTGCAAATATTTTACTAACTCTCAAGGATTAAGAAATGGCTTTGGACAGGCCAGGAACCACGCAACTCCTCTGGTTCAGTTAGAGAATGACCTTTCTCGGTAAATTCTTGGAGGTTTTCGTCAGACATTTCACCTAATTCTGTTTGTGCAGCAAATCAGACTTTCGGGTAGTGGTTCAAACTATGAAAATCTAAAATACTTGACTATGAATTGATAAAATGTACTTTGTCCCACCCTTTCCCTGAAGGCCGTGGGTCGCTGTAGAAGAAGATCAGCACGTTTTATCCTCACTACAACCTTGTAATGTGGGCTAGACTGAAGGAGAATGATTGGTCCAAGATCATGAGCTAAGCTTCATGGCTGAGTAGGAATTCGAACCTGTGTCTTCCTTGTCTGATTCCAAATCCAATCCTCTGTATAGCTGTAGCTCCAATTAAAATAATATAATACACCAAGAAAGATCCATCTTGGCTGAAATCACCACATGCCTGCTTAATAATCCCTTTCCTTTGAGTGACAGCTCATTAGGAAGCTCTTGCGGTGCTGCTGGAAAAATCCCAGGCTTGATTTTTGGAGAGGAGCCAGAAGATCCAGGGGTGGATCCCACGGAGTGTTTTCCATGAAGCAGAAGGATTTCTGTCTGCAGAGCATGCCTTTTCTAACTCCCCCTCCCGCTGCAGCCCAAAGTGCTCCAAAGTGTCCCCCGACCCCGTGTTGTGGGACAGCTTCCAAGGACAACCACGTGCCCTCATAAATATGGACTTGCCTCGTTAGAGGGTGTAATCAAGACATTTCTCCTCACACCATCATAAAAAAAAACATCCAGGAAGATAAGAGATGTAGGTCCCAAAGTTTACAAGCCAGGGCTATTACAGGTCTGCAGCACTTGCATAACTTTTGACTGAATAATGAAAAATTTGCTGTCTTTAGAGATTTTTTTCAGACTTGGCTCGTGAAGGAGCTTCCCAGTGAGGGGGAGATTGTACACGAAAACCTACTTGTCCAAAGTGTCCTGATCGATGCCGATACTTTTTTAAATCACTAGGGTGGCACTTGTGGGGGGCTGAGGGGGATACTTGGCCTCCTCTGTGTGTGAAGTGCTGTCAACTTGCGGCCAACTTAGGCCCCTTCTGCACGTGCAGAATAATGCACTTTCAATGCACTTTGCAGTTGGATTTTAGAAGAAGAAGAAGAAGAAGAAGAAGAAGAAGAAGAGGAGGAGGAGGAGGAGGAGGAGGAGTTTGGATTTATATCCCCCCTTTCTCTCCTGTAGGAGACTCAAAGGGGCTGACAATCTCCTTGCCCTTCCCCCCTCACAGCAAACACCCTGTGAGGTAGGTGGGGCTGAGAGAGCTCCGAGAAGCTGTGACTCGCCCAAGGTCACCCAGCTGGCATGTGTGGGAGTGTGCAGGCTAATCTGAATTCCCCAGATAAAGCCTCCACAGCTCAGGGGGCAGAGCTGGGAATCAAACCCGGTTCCTCCAGATTAGATACACGAGCTCTTAACCTCCTACGCCACTGCTGCTCTTTTACTGTGCAGAATAGCAAAATCTGCTTGCAAACAGTTGTGAAAGTGGATTGAAAGTGCATTATTCTGCATGTGCGGAAGGGGCCTTATGATGACCGCTCATGGGGTTTTTGAGGCAAGAGCGGTTCAGAGGGACTTTACCATTGCCTCCCTCTTCATGGCAACCTTGAACTTCCTCAGTGGTCTCCCATGCAAGTACCAACCCCAGCTGACCCTGTTTAGCTTCTGAGATTTAACAAAACTGAGCTAGCCCGGGGGGGCTGATGGGAATTGTAGTAAATGAACATCTGGAGAGCTACAGGTTGCAGACCCCTGAGCTAGCCTAAGCCATCCAGGTCAAGAGATGGCCTCCTGTAGAAGACCAGATTTGACCCCAGAGCTTCAAGTTGCTGACTCCAGTTTGGCATCTGGAAATTAAACAGAGTAACCTTTTTTTGTTAGCCTGCCCACTGCTTCTTCATCCTTCGTTCCGGCAGTCCCCTCGAAAGCAGAACAAAACGTAATTCTGAACACAGGCTATGCATCCTCTGTAAACTGCGTTTCACAGGACGGGACGTGTTGTGAAATCTGAAACTGCCGGTGCCTTTCCCCCTTTGGTCATGGGCACACCCACTGGGCGAAACCAGCCTGCCGAAAGCTTTTCCTAGTACACCCCTAGTAATTTAGGCGACTGATTCATCAAGTGGTATTGCTTGCTCAGCGGCTTAGAGTTTTTGTAACCCTGTTCCTCCGCTCCTGGCAGCCATTTCCCAGTGTTTTGTTTGCCTCACCGCTCAGAGGGATTTCGCACAGAAGACGACTATAATGATGGTTCAAATTGTAGCAATAGGGTTAAGGTTGCGGCATGATTCTTGCTAGCCTTGTGGGACTTACCCTGCAAAGTGCCAAAAGAGCCGGTATGAGTGACAAGAGGGACAGACTAGGAGCAGAGTGACCCGATTTCAAATACCCCCCTTTTCTAAAAGGGTGACTTTGGACCTGTTGCTATTTCAGCCTAATGTACCTACATCACAGGGTTGTTTTGTGAGGGTAATAGAAAGGAAGATAGATGCATGAATTCCACCTGAGCTCCTCGGAGGAAAGGCAGGATTATAATGCAATAAATAAAAAATCTTTCCAGAAAGGCTTTTGAATAAGAACAGAAGAAAGAGGCTAATGGATCAGACCAGAGTCCATCTAGTCCAGCACTCTGCTACTCGCAGTGGCCCACCAGATGCCTTTGGGAGCTCACATGCAGGATGTGAAAGCAATGGCCTGCTGCTGCTGCTGCTGCTCCCGAGACCTGGTCTGTTAAGGCATTTGCAATCTGAGATCAAGGAGGATCAAGATTGGTAGCCATAGAAAATGAGTGAATATATATATATAGTGGCCGCGTGTCAGACAAGGGGTGGAGAGATCTGAGTTGGATTCACTTAGCCCTGAAGCTCACAATGTGATTTTGGACCAAGCACTCTCTAAGGCTGACCTACCTTACAGGGTTGTTCTGAGGATAAGATAAAAGTAAGAGAGAGTAATATATTCATTTTATTTTCACTTTGCTTCTATCTCACCTTTCTTCCCAGTGGAAACCCAAAACAGCTTACTTCATTCTCCTCTGCTTCATTTTATCTTCACAACAACCTGGAGTTTGGTTAAGTTTGTAGTAAGGTTTGTAAGACAGTTTTACAGTCAGCAGGAACAAGCAGTCCAGCTGTCCCACTTCAAGTAAGTGGC
Source organism: Sphaerodactylus townsendi (assembly GCF_021028975.2). Classification (NCBI taxonomy): domain Eukaryota; kingdom Metazoa; phylum Chordata; class Lepidosauria; order Squamata; family Sphaerodactylidae; genus Sphaerodactylus; species Sphaerodactylus townsendi. The sequence continues at coordinate 164,475,299 of NC_059426.1, forward strand.
GAAGAACCACAGCAGAATCCATTTTGGCTCCCTTTACATGTGATTTTTCTATATGGAAGAAGAAGAAGAAGAAGAAGAAGAGTTTGGATTTATATCCCCCCTTTCTCTCCTGCAGGAGACTCAGAGGGGCTCACAATCTCCTTGCCCTTCCCCCCTCACAACAAACACCCTGTGAGGTAGGTGGGGCTGAGAGAGCTCCGAGAAGCTGTGACTAGCCCAAGGTCACCCAGCTGGCGTGTCTGGGAGTGTACAGGCTAATCTGAATTCCCCAGATAAGCCTCCACAACTCAAGCAGCAGAGCTGGGAATCAAACCCGGTTCCTCCAGATCAGAGTGCACCTGCCACTGCTCTTAGCCACTACGCCACTACGCTTCTTTAAATAGGATAGGGGTGTCCAACCTATGGCACTCCAGATGTTCGTGGACTACAATTCCCATCAGCCCCTGCCAGCATGTTGGCAGGGGCTGATGGGTATTGTACTCCATGAACATCTGGAGTGCCATAGGTTGGCCACCCCTGAAATGGAATGTCCAAAAAGAAAATCCATCCCCAATATGCACTGCCTGAAATGGTTTACTAGGCCAGGGACGGATGAACAAAAAGGCCTAGCTCTGGTTCTTTGGAGCATCCTATTTCATTTGTGACATTTGGGAAGCACGGACTACAGAGGGTTGAGTGTGTGCTTGTGTAAAAGCACTCGCACCATTAAGGCGGATGCTGTCAATAGGAACAACACTGTTATCTGATCGTTCTTCTAGTATCCCATCTACATAACAAGCATAAATCTGTTTGGAACTGGTTTGACCGTCACGCCTTTCTCACCAGAGAAAGGAGATGCGCGACTGGAAATGTGTCATCACCACACGTTGCGAGTTGGGTAATGACCGTGGATGGGATTAGCCACCTGAAGTCACGTCATGCCCTTAGAACGACAAAGGGAATATCTTCTTCAAAGTATTATCTTGGGTTACTTTCTCCTGTCAGAATCCATTCCTGAATGAACGACAGGGTCCGATTCTTAAGTTTCAAAACAAAAAGTCCTATAAGAGCAAGCCACATTGCCAGCAACCGAGCTTACTCCCTGGTAAAGGGAGTAATTCTTCCCATGAAAATCAGTGGGGTTTAACAACGCTTAACAGGGTTACCTATACTGCTTCCCCAAAACTAGGCCTTAGGTTTAATGCTAATAATCAAGCCCAGCAGCCCAGGCCAGCCTAGATGTGTGTGTGTGGAGGGGGGGGTGATTCCCCCCCCCCACATGATGAACTCTGTTTGTGAGTGCCCAAAGAGAGGGCTCTGAGTGCCACCTCTGGTACCCGTGCCATAGGTTCGCCATCACTGTGCTAATTAATTTAGGGCTTTAAAGGGAACGACCACTTTGAATAGGACCAGGAGGCAAATTGGCAGTCTGTCAACCTGCAATTACCAAAGCATGAATTCTAGTGACCAGTTCTCTATCTGATGAAGGTATCTGGCAACAGGGGGTTTGAGCCTCAAAAGCTCATACCCACAAAATCTTATTGGTCAAATCAAATCAAAAACCTTTTATTGGCATAATAAACAGTACAGATTAATTGTGATCGCAGGGTAATACAATCATGGTTGCAATTGAATGACATAACATAGGTACTTAGCTGCCGTTTCAGAGATAGCACAAGGATTGTTGTTTAATAGATAAGAATTTTTTTTGGTTGGTCTGATAGATCTTCTTTATTGAGTAAAAGGGTAAATAAGTTGGACCAGACCATCTTGTAAAGTGGGCAGTGTAGAACCATGTGAATTACCCGTTCGGTCTGCTTTATGCTGCAATAACAGATGCTGTCCTGGTAGGGAATTTTTAGACGTCTTCCTTATTGTCCCTAAGGCGCTACTGGACTTGGATCTAGTTGGATCTTGGATCTAGTTCTTTATCTGCTCAGCTCCCAGAATTTCTTTCTTAAAAGCCACGGCACTTCAACAGATCTGCATCTATTTAAACTTGGTAAATCCACTGGGGCATCTCAAGACGATGTACTAGAAGAATCATTCGTCTGGCTCTGTAAGATTGCTTGCATGTTTTATAGTTATTTACAGAGTATATATTAATATATATTTTTTTCATTTTCCCAGTCTTGCTTTGAAGGGAGATATTGATGGGCTGAGAGCGTGGCACCTGGCTGGCGTGGACCTGGATCAGCATAGTTATGATGGGAACACTCCGCTTCGTGTGGTAATTCATCACGTGGACCTCTATGACAGGCATTTATTAGAACTAAACACATTATTAGATTATTTAGAGCTAAAGATGTTGGGGGAACCGTGACTGGATTCATAGTAATTCAGCTGGGAAAAGTATATGGTGGTGGGATTGGGACTACTATTCTGGTAAAGGCGGCTTTTAATTATTTTGCCATGCCATGTTCCCTGGCCTTGGAGAGATACACATCTTACCTTTTATAGAGTTATAGGCAGTGGTGGGATCCAAAATTTTTAGTAACAGGTTCCCATGGTGGTGGGATTCAAACTGTGGCGTAGCACCAATGGGGCTGGGCGGGGCATGACGGGGGCGTGGCCGGGCATTCCTGGGTGGGGTGGTGGCAAGGACACAGCTGCTGCGCCGGTCCTTGGGTGAGAAACGAATGCACGCATGCGCAGGCTGCCACGCACGCTGGTGCACCTCCTGCTAGACTGCTTCAAGTTCTGCGCGCTACTGCTGAGAGGAGGGGCGTAACTAAGGCAAAAATCACATGGCAAAATCACCAATTAGTAACCCCCTCTCGGCACACGCAATTAATTAGTAACCTACTCTCGGGAACCTGTGAGAACCTGCTGGATCCCACCTCTGGTTATAGGGTCTCTGAAGGTGCCAGCCACAGATGCAACCCAAACATTAGGATCAAAAGCTACCAAACCATGGCCAAATAATAGCCAGTCTTGGTTGTTTTTCTTTTTGGGGGGGTGGGCGGGCAGACAAGACAGGTGCAAAATGGGTGTTTGTCAGTCCAGAAGGAGTTTCCTCCCCCTCCCATTATGCATCTTTACTGAATCCTGTCTCTTGGATCCTTTTGCCTATCTTGGTGGGGGGGAAAAGGCACAATATTGGGAACTTTCTTTCCCCCTCTTCTGCTGGGGTTAAAGCAGCTAATAGGGCCATTTTTGTTTTAGGAAACAGTTTTATTTTGATTTATTTTATTTTCTTGAACTTTTATACTGCCCCATCCCCGAAGGGCTCTGGGCGGTGTACAGCATAAAGGGAACAATGTAAAATAAAACAGTTAAAAGCAGCGATAACCATAAAAAACTATTTCTAACGAATATATAATAAATCTCAATAAAATAAATGGCGTTCAACCGTCTGTTTTTAAATTCCCCTCCCCTCCCCCGAAAGGGAGGAGTGGCATCCAGTATTCTAGCTTTAAAATTCCCTCCCCTTCCAAAAGGGAGGGATGGCGAGTCTCATCGGATGACAGTTGGCCCAGATGTCAAGGGCCAGATAAGGGGGGGGGGGCACCATCAGCGGCCGGTTCCTCCAAAGGCCCGGCGGAACAGCTCCGTCTTGCAGGCCCTGCGGAACTCACTAAGGTCCCGCAGGGCCCGGACGGCTGGAGGAAGAGCGTTCCACCAGGCCCGGGCCAGAGCCGTAAAGGCCCTGGCCCGTGTGGAGGCCAGCCGCATCGCTGAGGGGCCAGGGACCACCAGTAGATTGGCCTCGACTGATCGAAGAGGCCGTACAGGGACTCATGGGGTGATGCGGTCTTTATATAGTTATAGAAGCTCCTCCTGCCTCATAATCTCACCTCATAGTCTGGTCCTTCATTTCATACTTTTCGTCGGGATGCGTGTGTTATGTGCTGTCAGGTCACTCCTTCTTTATGGCAACACTGTTTGTTTATTATTTCAATGTTTTTTATGCTGCCCTATCCGGAAAGGCTCGGGGCGGGTTACGACAATTAGACACCAAAAAACATTTTAAAACGACATTTCCTGGTAAATTAGTAGAATCTATCATTAAAGATAACATTATAAAACATGTAGAAAAGCAAGACCTGCTGAGAAAGAGTCAGCATGGCTTTTGCAGAGGCAAATCCTGTCTTACAAACTTACTAGAGTTCTTTGAGGGCGTAAACAGGCATGTGGACAGGGGTGAACCGGTGGACATTGTCTACTTGGATTTCCAAAAGGCTTTTGACAAAGTTCCTCACCAGAGACTGTTGAGAAAACTCAGCAATGAAAGGGAATAAGAGGGGAAGTCCTCCTATGGATTAAAAACTGGTTGAGAAACAGGAAACAAAGAGTGGGTGTAAATGGGAAGTTCTCACAATGGAGAGATGTGGGGAGTGGTGTCCCCCAAGGATCCGTTTTGGGACCAGTGCTCTTTAACCTATTCATAAATGACCTGCTGGAGAGTAGAGGGTGGAGTAGCGTGGTGGCCAAGTTTGCAGATGATACCAAGATTAGGTAGGGGTGGTGAGAACCACAAAGGGATTCTTGAGAAAGAGCTCCAAAGCGGACCTTGATAAATTAGGTGAGTGGGCTCCCAGAAATGGCAAATGCAGTTCAATGTGCCAAAATGTAAGAGTAGATGCACACACAGGGGGCAAAAAAAATCCAAACTTCACATACTGCGCTACAGAGGGGTCAGTGCTATCGAGTCTGAACCAGGAAAGGGATTTAAGGCGTCTTAGTTGATAGTTCCATGGGAGATGTCAACTCAATGCATGACAGCTGTGAAAAAAGACAGAGCCAAGCTCTATGCTGGGGATCATTAGGAAAGGAATTGATAATAAAACTGCAAAGAGATTGTCATGCCCGCTTATATAGAAGCAGTGAATGCGACTGCGCCGGAAGTACTGTGTCCAGTTCTGGTTGCAGCATCTCAAAAAAGGATATTGAGGAGATAGAAAAGAAGTGCAGAGAAGGGCAACAAGGATATTGATTGAGGGACTGGAGCACCTTCCCTATGAGGAGAGGCTGCAGCGTTTGGGACTTCTTTAGTTTGGAGAGGCGGCTAAGGGGGGATATGATTGGGAGAGTCTATAAAATTATGCATGGGGTAGAAAATGATGTTGACAGAGAGAAATTTTTCTCTCTTTCTCACAATACTAGAACCAGGGGACATTCATTGAAAATACTGGGGGAAAGAGTAGGACTAATAAAAGGAAACACTTCTTCACTAGCGATGCTTGATTTGGTGTTTGGAATATGCTGCCACAGGGAGGTAATTTGAGTAAGTGGCACTAACCTGGATAGCTTTAAAAGACTAGGGCTTGGACAGATTTATGGAGAGAAGAAGTCGATTATATGGCTGCACCAATCTTGACGATCCTCTTTGATCTGAGATTGCAAAATGCTACTTAACAGACCAGGTGATGCCGAGGGAGCAACAACTACGCCGCATGAAAGGCCGACATTCTTGCGTTCACATCCTACATGTGAGCTCCCAAAGGCACCTGGTGGGCCACTGCGAGTAGCAGAGAGCTGGACTAGATGGACTTTGGTCTGATCCAGCCGGCTTGTTCTTATGTTCTTATGTTCTCATTAAAATTGAAAAACGGCTACAACCTATTAAAACAATAGATTAGCAAAGAATGTTTAAAAATAGATGGCGTTTTAAGAATCAGACCGTCTCATCCCCTCTCTCGCCCCCCTCACCCCCCGGTTTCGGAGGCCGAGAGGAGCTGCTCGTACCGGCTGGCTAGTCGGGAAAGGCCTGGTAGAACAACCAGGTTTTGCAAGCCCTGCGGAACGAAGATAGAACCTGCAGGGCTCTAACCTTGGCTGGTAGTTTGTTCCACCAGGCTGGAGCCAGGGGCGAAAAAACCCTGGCTCATGTCAAAGCCAATCGGATGTCTCTTGGGCCGGGGACTGACAAAAGGTTCCCTTCTGATGAGCGGAGGGGCCTTGGAGGGCAATATGGGGAGAGGCGGTCATGAAGTTATGCAGATCCAAAACCACATATGGCTTTGAAGGTCTGGGAATCAGTTTCCTCCAAAACATCCTCTGGCTAACAGTCTTGCTCAGGTCTTGCACATTGAGGTCTTGCACAACTCGCAAGTGACAAAGTTGACTCTAGGACTCACTGGAAACTCTATGGTGAAACTAGGTTTTCCTCAGAAATGACATAATGACAATGCAACACCATCATTTTTTTTTCACTCCTGTCTGGGAGCTGGGAGCCTCCTGCCCTGACTGAAGGACAGGCAAGCCTAGGGTTTATATCCTGCTGATTTGGTTCAGGGAACATCTGGGCAACTTACCAATTAAAACAATACAACACAAAATAAAATTGACATTAAAATCTCTCTAAACAAATAACCATTACCGGTAATAGAAAACTGAGTATCAAGTGGCCAAAAATTGATGCAACGTAGTTTTTAGCCCTAGAAACGAAAGATCCATCTCTAGCAATGTTTTTTCCATTACCTCTTTATCTCTTTGTGTGGCAAAGAAGTTGAGCCTTGTAGAGTAAATACATTTCTATAGTTTTCCTGTAGGCTCCAGTGGACCAACGAGAAGCGGGACAGTCATTTCAACCGGGTCACTTTTGCTCAGGGCCCTAACTCCTATATCTTCCACAAAAGGCTCTATGTTCCACCAAGCCCTGAAGGAGCCACCACAGAGAAGGTCCTTCTTGGAGATTCCAGTTTAGCTAGAAATGTTGAGGGGAATTTAGAGCAGCATCCCACCTGAAGTTTGCAGTGTATGACGGAGGGCTGGAGTGAGAGAGAACTGTGCCCGAGGCATGTGTGTGTCCTGCACCCCTGCCACGCCCCTTCCCGCCCCGGACACATGCGCCCTGTGCCCCTGCCACACTCCTACCCACTCCTGGATGCGTGTGCCCTGCGCCCCTGCCACACTCCTGCCCGCCCCTGGACGCGTGACCAGTGCGTTGCGCGCCCCCTGTTCCCTTGGTGCTACGTCACTGGTATAACAGCATGTACACACATATATATGTGCAAATTATGTAATAGTGCTTACCAGCATTGAAATTTTGTTCTACAGGCCAAGATTATGGGACGTACAGAAGTTGCTGCATTTTTAAAATCTTTAACCAAAAATGGTAAGGTTAATTTTTTTTCTTTCCAAAACATATATTCCTGTTGAATGTGGGATAGTTAATTTGGATGATGGACTAAACTTTTAAAAAATGTTTATATGCCACCTTTCTGACGGGACAGTCACCAATGCTTTATAATATTAAAGCTGCATTTTAAACAAATGTATAAATATTTTAAAATACAATGAAAACTCATTAAAAATACAGACAACCAAAGCAGGGAAGAGAGCCAATACAAGTGTATTGAGGGGTATGCCAAACAACAAAAAATGGAAGACAATAATAGTTGAATCTCCCTGGGGAGAGATTTCCAAAGTTTCAGCACAGCCACCAAGAAGGCCTTCTCTTAGGTTGCCTCCACCCCTCTAGCCTCACCTGGTGAGATCATCTGAAGCAAGTCCTCTGAAGATGACTGGAGTGGACAAGTAGGTTGGTACCAACACCTGAACTCATAAAGATGTCTCATACTGAGTTGAAGTGTTGCTCTGGCAAAGTCAGTATTGTCTGCTCTGACTGGGAGTGGCTTTCCAGCGGCGGAGCTCTTTCTGGAGAATTGGGTTCGATTCCCCCCTCCTCCACATGAACAGTGGACTCTGATCTGGTTAACCAGGTTTGTTTCCCCACTCCTCCACATGAAGCCTGCTGGGTGACCTTGGCCCAGGCACAGTTCTGTCTGAACTATCTCAGCCCCACCTGCCTCACAAGGTGCCTGTTTTTCATTGGGGTGGGGGGAGGAAAGGCGATTGTCAGCCACTTCGGGACACTTTAAAGATTACAAAAGTGGGGTATAAAAACCAACTCTTCTTCTTTCATATCACCTGATTCTACAACTGGTGATGCTGAAGACTGAAACTTGGACTTTCCGCTTGCGTAGCAGATGTTTTGTCACTGAACTATAGCCCTTCCTTAATAATAATAAAACTCATGACAGTAATAGAATCACAGAGTTGGAAGGGGCCACAAAAGCCATCTAGTCCAACCCATGCTCAATGCATGATCAGCCCAGACTAGACTAGAGCATCCCTGACAAGCGCTTGTCCAGCTGATGCTTGAAGACTGCCCAGTGAAGGGGAGCTCGCCCCCTCCCCAGGTAGCCGATTCCACTGCTGAACTTTCCTAATGTCCAGGTGGTACATTTCTGCTTCCAATGTCAGTGGGGCTATAAATGACCCTGACAAGAACAGACAATACAGTTCACAAAAATGAACAAGTGGTAGGGGGCTGGAAAAACTACAGGGAAATCGAACTCATTCTCGTCAACTTCTTCCAACTTTTACCCGCTCTTAAGACAACTCTTGGCCATCACTGTGGCCAAGAGCAGGTTTCAAAACTATGATGATTTGGAATCAACGGTCACTTGATTATTCTGTATTTATTAGGGAGATTTTTGCATGCGTTAAATGTTTTATTGTTTTATAATTGTTGTACGCTGCCCTGACCCTGAAAGGGGATGGGTGGGATATCAAATATAACAACAACAACAATAATAATAAAGTTGAGGGATACACAGATCATAAAGATTAAAAATAAAGTTTTACCATTTTCTCCCAACCCTCCAGGCTAAGTTGGTTCCGTTTTTCTGTTGAAATGAAAGGTAGTGCTTAGACAGAACTACTTAGATTGAATATTGTGACTGTGTTTTGTGTTTTTTTAGATTTGCAGAAATCTTCTGCGACTAGAGTAATACTGAAGACACCAAACTGATTTTTGCTGCTGTGGTTACAATGACTGTAGTGATGATATCTATTTTACATTAAACAAAGAACAATCTTTTTGAAATAAATGTATGTAAAGGATCAAGCGGTACAGTAAATTCTGCTCACGTATCGATCCACTGAAGCTGTTAGTCTTCAAAGTGTTTGTTTCATTTCAGAATAGTATCATTTAACACTGGTGTGACTTCTGGAAATGTATCTGGTGTTTGTATAACCCTGATCTATGTATGCTAGGATATTCGTGTCTGATAAAATTCTGTTCTCACATTTGATCTCCCATTCCCGCAAATGATCACAGATCTGAGCAAATCTGAAATATGGAAATGGATTGGGATTTTAATATTTCTTTATTTTAAAGAAATCGTGTGTTTGCACTGCTATTGTTGTACTGTTGTCTATGCCAATAAAGGCTTGCAAAAAATGTGTTTGCACTGGAAAGAGCAGCATGAGTGAGTTCAAAGTTTCAAGCTAGTTTTAGAAATTTGCTAGCCGGTTTAGCGCAAATTTCACTCAAATCAAAGTTTATTTCTAAAAGAGGTTAACAGCATTTTGATGATTTGCAAAAACATTTAAAAATAAAAGTATTTTTGTGAAGCTTGCTGAAAGTAAAATCTGAGGCCCCTTCCGCACATGCAGAATAATGCACTTTCAATCCACTTTCAGTGCACTTTGCAGCTGTGTGGAATAGCAAAATCCACTTGCCAACAATTGTGAAAGTGGATTGAAACTTCGTTATTCTGCATGTGTGGAAGGGGCCTCAGGCAGATTTGAAGGCACCTGTACAGGAAAAACATCAGGGGGGGAATTGATAAAATTGTTAGTAACTGATTTTATTAAAATCTGCAACATGGAGCTTTGCTCATTTTTAATGTCACGTGTATTTGCATTTTTAAAAATAGACTTATGTGGCCCCCCCAAAATGGTACAAATGGTTATTCTTTTCTGATAAAATGTTTGAAAAATAAGTTTATATTTATTCTGAGAATTGGTTGGGTCCAGATCTCTATTGGATGTCTTATTGGATGTCCCATGCTGCTGATTGTATTGACCTACTATGTGTAATCTGTCTGAGTCCCAATGAGGAAAGTGGACTATAAACAATGTAAACAAATAAATGTGCTGTCTCTCCACAGGCCTGATATAGATGGGGTGCACAATGTGAAAACAATAAAGTAACAGCTTAAAGACATCACTGTAAGAACTGCCAATACAATAGGTAAAGGTAAAGTTTCCCCTTCAGTCGTGTCTGACCCTGGGGTACCACTGCAAGCAGTGATTTCATAGGCAAGCCGTTTTGTGGGGTAGTTTGCCATCGCTTTCCCCAGCTATTCTTTACCCCCTAGCTATGTGCTAGGTACTCATTTACCGACCGAGGAATGGATGGATGGCTGAGTTGACCATGAGCCAGCTGCCAGGATATCTGACCCACAGGGGACCCGAACTCCACTACGCCACACGGCTCCTGCCAGTACAATAAAGAGCCATCAAATGAACAGCATAAAATGACATTCAGCAATTTTAAGAAGTTATCCACCAAACAATCCTCAAGTTAGAAGCAGGCCAATGAAACAGTTTGAAAAAAGATGGAAACCTTTAGGATAAATGTCTGAAATATTTTGGTCTGGTGCTGAAAGGGTGAGTAATTGGATTAGGTTCTAGAGAGCATTCATAGTTTCATTATCATCCATATTCACTCTAGCTAACATACGATTGCTGTCATCACGAGAAAAGAAGAGAGAAGAGTTTGGATTTTATATCCCCCCCTTTATCTCCTGTAAGAAGACTCAAAGGGGATTACAAACTCATTTCCCTCCTGCCCCCAAACAAACACCCTGTGAGATAGGTGGGGCTGAGAGAGCTCCGGAGATCTGTGATTTAGCCAAGGTCACCCAGCTAGCTTGTGTTGGAGTGCCCAGGCTGATCTGGTTCCCCAGATAAGCCTCCACAGCAGAGCAGGGAATCAAACCCGGTTCTCCTGCTCTTAACCACTACACTACCTGCTGCTCCTAGGCAAATGTATTATGCTGTACAGCTATAATAGCAAAACCAAACCAAAATAAGTATAATGCGCACGCATGGAAATCACAGAGCCTGTAACGCTATAACTAGGCTGCCCTCGAGCTCATATAAACCATGCGTACATAAGAACCAAGTGAATATTCAATATATCACATGCAAATCTATATTAGACTCATCAAAGCTCTCAAAATCACTAAGCACATCCAAATGATGACAAAAGTCTCTTAGAGAATCCACACAGAGAAAACAGAACTATTAGGTGAATGTTTGGGGTGCTGTGATTTCTATGCCTACACACTATACCTGTTTTGGTTTTGCTCTTTGCTTGAAAGGGTAAGTAAGGCCAGATTCAAGGGGGTAGGCATGCTGAAGGTAAGGGCCACCACCCTCAACCTCTGTTGCCACCAACCTCAACCTCTGCTTATAGGGACAGAGAGAGCAGGGCTTATTGCCCCATAATCAGTCTGTGGAATCAGCCCATGAGTACATAGATAAGGAGCAGCAGTGGCATAGTGGTTAAGAGCAGGTCCACTCTAATCTGGAGGAACCGGGTTTGATTCCCAGCTCTGCCGCCTGAGCTGTGGAGGCTTATCCGGGGAATTCAGATTAGCCTGTACACTCCCACACACGCCAGCTGGGTGACCTTGGGCTAGTCACAGCTTCTCGGAGCTCTCTCAGCCCCACCCACCTCACAGGGTGTTTGTTGTGAGGGGGGAAGGGCAAGGAGATTGTGAGCCCCTTTGAGTCTCCTGCAGGAGAGAAAGGGGGGGATATAAATCCAAACTCTTCTTCTTCTTCTTCTTCATCTCTTCACCAGTGCTCCAGAAGGGCTGAATCCTTTAAATTGGGCTTTTGTCAAAGTTTGGAGTAGTTGATAGGAATGTAATAAAAACACACTCCTTTCGGGGGGAAGAAGGAAACCCTGCTCGGCAGAACATACCACTTGGAGGAGACAACGTAATTAAGCTGCCACCATGCTTGGGAAAAGACAACTACAACCCCTCTTCAAAAGTGATGAGAGTGTCTCACTTAATTAAGATTTGTTTTCCACAAGCACCAACAGGATCTGTCCATAAGTTCAGAATGACACATCAACTCATCAGTCTCCAGCTGTGATATCTTTATTTCCTGCACTATGTCCCCTGCCTCTCAAGAGTCTCCCGCCAGCAGACAAAGAGGCGTCAGGATGCGCACCTGGGCTAAGGGAATCGGTTCCGCTAAGAGGGGGGGCGGTGCAAGTGCTGACCTTCTACATACCTACACTTGTCATATGTTAATGGGCCTTCTGTTCCTATGCCCTTAGCAATGTAGATAACTAGGCTGACCCTTCCTGAGACTCCGGGAGGGAGGAGGGAGAACCGGAGGCCGCGGGCACAGCCCAGCAGGAAGCTATCGCTTTGGCCTTGGGATAGTTGTCTTTGAAAACAAAGTCTTTCACACCTCATTGTTCTCACATTCTACGGGAAGATGGGAGGGGGGAGTCTAGGGGAGTCAAAGGGGCATAAATATTACTGTAAAAGGCAGGATCGCCAGAAATGGCTTTCTGAAGCCTGAGTAACTTGCTACCAACACAATAAAGACTACTGATCCTGTATCCAGAGTCTGCTTATTGATCATTGGTCCAAGACCTAGCACTGCCCCAGAATTCTATCATTTGGAACAGGGCAGGAAGCTGTTCCTGTTGGCAGCAGAAGATAAGGACTCTTAATAATGGGTTTAAATTATGGATGGAAAGGCACTGGCTGGTTATTAAGATTTTTTTACAGTAGGCAGTGGAATTGGCTGCCCAGGGAAGTGATGAGTTCCCTCTTATTGTCAGTCTTCAAGCAGTGGCTGGACAAACACTTGTCAGGGATTCTTTAGACAGATCCTACAACGAGCAGGGGGTTAGACTTGGTGGCCTGTATGGTCCCTTCCTATTCGATGATTCTGTGGCAGACTTTGATCAAGATCCAGCCCATTTGTGCCTACAGGGCAGAACATGGTGGCTCAGTGTGAAGAGCAGAGGGAGCTGGCAAATTAAGATCCTGTATATGCCATACATTTCAACCCAGTTCGTCAATCCAGCATTGGCCATAAATATTGTATTTTGACGCATTGTTACATCTGCAGATGGGCCCCCAGTTATCTGACCAGATGCCCCCACTGCGGGGGGTGGGGTGGAGGGGTTGCTGACATTAATATCCCACACTGGCTAAGCATCAGCTAACCTAGATGCCCATGTGCTGACCTTTAAGGCCTTATGCGGCCTGGGACCATCGTATCTTCGAGACCGCATCACCCCATATGTCCCTACACGGCCTCTTCGATCGGTAGAGGCCAATTTACTGGTGGTCCCTGGCCCCTCGATGATGCGGCTGGCAGCAGCACTCCGCAGCGGGCCAGGGGCAGCTGCGGCTCTGGCCCGGCACTGGTGGGCAGCTCTTTCCTCCAGCTGTCCGGGCCCCTCGCGGGGACCTTGGAGAAATTCCCACAGGGCCTGTAAAGGGCGGACTTCGTTCCGCCGGGCCTTTGGAGGGACCAGCCGCTGATAGTGCCCCCCCTTTTTAGGCCCTTACATCCGGGCCGTTTGTCATCAAATGGGACTCGCCGCTCCTCCCCCTAGGGGAGGGGACTTTGAAAATTGAGTTGTTGGACGCCACTTATCTTAACATTTGTATTTATTATATTAGTATACTTAGTTTTATTGTTCTTATCGCTGCTTTTAAAGGTTTTAGTTATCTAATGATTGTACCAGGCTATATGTTGTACACCGCCCAGAGCCCTCGGGGACAGGGTGGTATAAAAGTCTAAAGTCTAAATAAAAAATATAAATAAAAATGTGCCCCATGATCCGTCTGGACTTGGCCTGTCCCATATCTGCTTTGCAAAATCCCTTCCCCACACCCTTTCTAAAGGGATTAAGAGAGCATAGTACCTCTGTGTTGGAAAGTGTTCCCGTCTCCAGCTGTGGGTGATTCACCCTTGCGAAGACAAAGGACTTGCCCCGAGTGTTCCTGCCCGTATTGTATTAACCCCAAAACTTCTTCCTCTGACTGATCTAACGGCTCCCTCATTTGCATTGCCATTGTTTGTCAGTTGTGATTAACTCAGCACTCTGCCCACCTCCAGGCACTCGTAGTTTAGCCCATCAGGCTAACTACGTAAACCATTAGATTAGTGACTCAAACCATTAAGGTTCATGTCTGTCTCTTGTCTTTCCCCGGAAAAGTTTCTTTTTGGCTTGCTACTGCTGGTGTAGCCATGACTTCTTCCTAACCTAACAATTAAGCATCACAAACACCAATAGTGTTGCATTAAATTTAAAAAGGGCACAGGTCACTTAGATGTGCAACCAATTTCTAACAGCCCCCAGACAATTTCTTATGCTATCTCTTGCTCGCAGAACAACCATCTCCTAGGACTGTGAGCTGTGAGTTGGTGAATACCTGCAGATTTTGGGGCTGGAAACTGGGAAGGATCGTGTTTGGGGAGGGGAATGACTTTCTCCTTTGTCCTGGGAGATTAAGGACCACTCTACATAACCCCGAGGGTCCCCTTCTCCATATAAGAAGCCTCCTGTCTCAGTAGCCAGTGTTCAGTATCTCTGGACACCTCTCTGTTTATTGATATTGTCCCCAACACATTGATCTTTTTCTTCTAAGTGTGGGTCTCTCAGCTCTGTTCATTGGACCATTCTACTTCAAGATCAGGCGATTATAGCCCATATTCCTCAAACCTTTCCCCTCAACACTGCTTTCATCCTAGGTCTGTGTGTGTGTCTGTGTTCTGCTGCTTTGATTATTATGCGTTTGTGTACCCCTACTATCCCTTAATAAAATTGTTACACTTTATTTTGCTCTCCTGCAGATTTCTTGAAAAAGCTGGCTTTTGTAAACATAGGCAACAAAGATCTCGAACTTGTCTGACCTTTTTTAAGTCAAGGAGTTTGCTCTAGCTAATCCCCCACTCAAAAAAGGAACACACACACACACACACCATTTCAGGTAACATCTGCCCCATCCGACCCTCACTCAACCATCCTTAGCTGTGGCAGAATTATTCCTTGTCCTTCTGTGTCATGACCCCCGCTTCTTTATTTTCTTTTTCAGTGTTTATGTCATTAGTCACAGAGACCCTACCCAGTACCTTCTTAACTATCTTCTTGGATAGAGAAAACTGAGATACATTCTGGCTCAGGATTGCCCAATGAACTTGTAGGTCAGACTAAACATTCAAACCCAAACTTGTCCTTGTCTAATGGTCAATGTAGACAAGATGCCATGCCCCAGTTCAAATGAGGGGTACACCTCCATTTTGTATAGTTGGAGAATGGCTTTTAAGAAAACTGCTGTGGCCCAGCTCTGGTCAGGACCAGCATGGAAACAATGCACTCCTGCCTTCCCCTTGTGCAACTTTTCTGACATGAAACAGTGTGAGAAAGGCATGTTGGATAAGAATGACCTGAAGTAATTTTGAGATGGAAAAACAGCACAAGAAGCCCCTCCTCTCCTTAGTTGTGATGTTCCTGACCATAATAGGGCTCCCATAGTGCCCTGAAAAGCCATTCCTGGATTCTACCAAGTACATTCGATACTGGAGGCAGTACCTTGTTTAACTTAGCCATAACATTTTAGGCAGTACGCCACACTGATTTAGCATTGCCAATTAGATTGGGAAATCCCTGAAATTTGGGAGTGGAACTTGGGGAGGGCGAAGATTGAGAAGGCAAGGGACCTCAGCAGGGTATAATGTCAGAGGATCCACCTTCTAATGCAGCCATTTTTTCTAGGGGCACTGTTGTCTGAAGATCATTTGTCATTCTGGGAGATATCTCTATCACCTGGAGGTCAGCTGTTATCTCATGAGATCTCCAGTCACCACCTGGAGCATGGCATCCTTATTTTCCATCCTAGCCTTTGCAGCGTAGGACAGATGAGTAGGGGGAAATGGTACCCGGGGCAACACCTGCTCTGCCCCCCTGGTGCCCCCCATGCCCTCCTTACCTTAGCCTGGCTGGGCTGCTGCTGGGTGCCCCTCGGCCCTGCACCACCAGGCAGCTCTGCCGAGGCCGAGGGGTGCCCAGCAGCGGCCCAGCCAGGCTACTCCTTCGGCCAGTGGAGTAGCCTGGTGGGCGGGCCCAAGGGGAGAGGTGTAGGAGGTGATTTTCAGCTCCCCCATGACCAACTGGCATGCGCCCGGGGACATGTGACCTCGTGAGCATTCTGCCTCTTGGGTAGGACTGCTGTGATGTTTGTGTATCACCTGAAAACAAGAGGTGTTTCCTTCCCTTCAGTGTAATGCAGACCTGGGCATTATACGGCCCGCAGGCTACATCCGGCCCGCCAGATGACCCTGACTGGCCCCCCTGCCGTGCTGGGGAGTGAGGCGTCTTTGAAAGCCCCGCAGAAGCTGGTTGCCTTGGCTGTTGGCTTCTGCGGGGCTTTCAAAAGCGCCTCGCCCCCCTGCCTTTTGGCCCGGCCCTCCACAGTATTTTCTGTTTCTTATGCGGCCCCATGGAAAAAATAATTGCCCACCCCTGGTGTAATGGATTGGATCCAAAGGAGAGTTTTGCTGCTAGTTTCCTAGAGTTAAATGATCAAAGGATCTTCTAAAGCCGGGGTGGCGAACCTTTGGCACTCCAGATGTTATGGACTACAATTCCCATCAGCCCCTTCCAACATGGCCAATTGGCCATGCTGGAAGGGGCTGATGGGAATTGTAGTCCATAACATCTGGAGTGCCAAAGGTTCGCCACCACTGTTCTAAAGCAATACTTTAATTTTACTAAAAGACTTTTTCAGGTTGTAGGTTCCTAAGATTTTTAACCAAATTTAACATAATTCTAAATGAATTGTGTTTGGTTGTACATATGTTTTATGATTGTCTCTTTGGATGTATTTTCCCTGATTACAAACGTCCTCCGATGAAGGCACAAGATCAGGAAGAAACAATAAAGGGTTTATTCAGCACAGTAATTATTCTTTTCTGCTTGCAGCTACTGATACGGATCTGACTTTTTCCTAATTATAGGAGAAAGGTGAGGGCAGAAATATTTTAAATTAATAAAATAAATCTTATAAAGAAACCATGAATGGGTACAGCGTTAGTATCAACTGCAGGAGAGAGAATCAGCAAACGCCGTTTTCCTCTCCTCCACAGGCAACAGCAGTATACTTACGCCTGTAAAAAAAAACACAAGCGCTGGATCATACCCACAGTTTTAATTGCATATATATTTATGGATGCATCTGATAAGGTGAGCTCTGACTCCAAAAAACATATGCCAAAATAAATGTGTTAGCCTTTACAGGTAATAAAAGGGTTTCTTTAACATTTTGGCTGCAGCCGACTCTCACAGCAATACTCCTGGAATGTTTATTCATTCAGAAAAAAATTATGCCACCTCTCTTGGTGGCGTAAAATTAATAATAAAACAAAACATAAGACATTAATTAAAATAGAGCATTAAAAATGCAGCCCAGCAAAAACAAACAAGCAATCTGTAAAAACACAGCAATGATGGTTTAAAAAGAACGTCCAGACTAAAATAGTGTTTAAAGGTTAATTAAAAGCTGGGAGAATGAAAACATTTTGGCCAGGTGCCTGAAAGAAAGAAACAGAGGCACCAGGTGAGCCTCAAGGGACAAGGGCATTCTATAAACAAGGGGCCACTCCTGAAAATGCCCTGTCTCTGGCTGCCACTCAACCACCTCTCTAAAGATGCAGGCAGAAAGAGTAGGCCTTGTGAGTCTCATCTTAACTGGATTATTTTCAAAGCCAGCATTGTGTATATAGATCTATATAGATTAAATAGTTTCATGGTGTGAAACCCAAAGCTATTAATCCACTAAGATTTCTTTAGTCAGAGACGGTCCCAATTGTAATGTAATATTTTACCTGGAGCAGAGAGATATTGCAACAAAGGTTGGTTTTCACATGCGAACAGAATTCTGTGTTTCAAGTTCAAATCCCAAGTAGTCCTCATGTGTATTTGAAAGGGGAGGCATGAAGCAAAATATGCGGTGAGGCAGCTCCTCTTTTGAGTGCTGAGGTATCACAATGAAACTTGGGCCCCTTCTGCACACGCAAAATAATGTGTTTTCAAACCACTTTCACAACTGTTTGCAAGTGGATTTTGCCATTCCGTACAGCTTCAAAGAGCACTGAAAGCAGTTTGAAAATGCATTATTCTGTATGTGCGGAATGAGCCAAAGTGCAAATGTTTACATTCTCTAGCCATTGCGAGTTTTCCTGACTGTGTGGCCATGGTCTGGTAGTTTTTGCTCCTAATATTTTGCTTACCGGTATATGTATGGCTGGCATCTTCAGAGGCAAGGAACAGTAAAATCTATTTCTCTCTGTGGCAAGATTTACAGTATCTGTTTGATATTCAAGCTTAGACTCCTACATCCATCTGGGAGAAGGAGACAAGCTAGGAATCAAAGAGGTTGACAAGTCTAATATATATCTGATCAAATATATGAAATATACATTTTACTGCACTAGGCATAACTCTTAACGATAGAAAACTATACATGAAAATATCAATAGAAAATATACATCAGTATCTAAAAACATGTAAAATATCACAATATCACAAAATATACCACAAATAGCCACAAGCAAGACCTCAATGGTTAAAATCATATACAAAATATCCCAGAATCTACCCCCCCGCCAAAACCTGATGCATTTCGATTTATATATATAAACTATATAAAACCAAATGGTTCATGTAGATAGCTAAGGTTTATATTGTGAATCCTAAAAAGTTCATATTCACCAGGTAACTTTTCAGAAGAAAACTGCTTGGCACACCTGGGCCCTTTCCCCACCTACCTTTTGCTGCGCGCTACTGCCCCAAACAATAGCTGGCGTGAAGTCCAAGTCGAGATTGCTCCCCACGAGTCCGGGCAGCAACAAAAGCTGCGTAGCCCTGACTCTATTAACAACTCTAACGATCCAGCTTCAACGCCGCGTAATTTCTGACGCTGAAGAAATGGCACCTTCTGACTGCAGAGCGCGGGGCAGTGGGGAACACGACCCCGGGGCGAAAATTGCTCGTGCTCAGAGTAGTGCACTGCAAAACGTAAGTGGGGAAAGGCCCCTGCTCTGGACTGAAATGAAATCAACTATGCGGGGTCTAACATCTATCAAACATCTTGCAAAATCTTAGTCCAGCTGCACAATTAGATTTCCAGGCAAGTCCTTCCCTTCCCTTCTTAGTTTTCTATTCTAGTACCTAGCATTTGGAACCTCCATGTTCAATGGCAATAAACCTTTGAATACCCATGCCAGGAAGTAACATCAGCAGAAGATCTTGGTCTCTAGTTTGGTGGAACTTCAGAGTCACTGGTTGACCACTATGTGAAAGAGGGTTCCGTAGTAGACAGTCCACTAAGTCCCTGAAAGTCAGGAAAGGGCTCTTCTGAGTACCCACATATGTTTAATTATTTCTAGCCATTCCTTATCCCTGCTTCCTCCACTGCGTAGGGAGACTCAAAGGCCAGAGTATATATCAATGTTTCCCCGAAAATAAGACAGTGTCTTATATTAATTTTTGCTCCCAGAGATGCGTTATGTCTTATTTTCAGGGGATGTCTTATTTTTCCGCTCCCCAACTACATGCTCTGGTGTTCTGTTCCATGGGCATGCTTCCAAACAAAAACTTTGCTATGTCTTACTTTTAGGGGGATGAACTTTGCTCTGGCTGGCGCTTCAAATAGAAACCTCTAATATGTCTTATTCTCAGGGGATGTCTTATTTTCGGGGAAACAGGATAATATAGTAGCAGGTTGCAGGAAAACAAAAACCACAAAATAATTATTAGAATGAAAACAAACACAAACAAAATAATTATTCAAATGAAAACAAATTTTTAATTAAAAAAATGAATACAATGCAAATTAAAACAAGGATTGAAAACACATAGAACAACAAGACAATGATGACACAGAATAAAAACCCACACAGATTAAAACTACAGCTTGTTATTCTATAATGGGATTTATAGGCTATTTTGTTGGCTGTCCCAGTTAGTTGTAGCCAACTTGGTCACTAAGCGGGAGGTTGTAGCAAACGAGTTTATGACCATGAAATAGCTTATTGTTAACAGTCATTTCATTTCTGTATTGACAAACTGGTTTCGTCTGACCTAAGTAAACGAAAGGTTTGATTTCACTTCAGGCAGCCGAGAGCATTGAATGGCAAAAGCCAACTGAAAGCAGGGTGCAAATATGTTCTATACTTTATTTGCACCCCATATTACATGTGGGCAGAGATCTGGGGGATGGTGGTCTACAGAGTTGATCAGAAAAGGGAAGGACTGCCCCCCCCCCCGTGTGTGCCTGAGCAAACAGACCAGTAGGTGGGACCACAGTTGTCCAGTTTATAAGACCAAGTGGAATCCTATTGGCTCCTTATGCCATGTGACCCCTGCTAAGTAGGTGGCCACAATGCCACTTCTAACCATTCGCAGTGATGTCACTGGAAGACAGCAGTCAGCAGGCCGGGAGTCTCCTCCTCTAGTAAACTAGCGGTGTAAAGTGCCACAAACTCATAGCCGGCTTATGGCAACCCACAGGGTTTTCAAGGAAAGAGATGTTTTGCTGTTGTTTCTCCCTCTGAAGCAACCCTGGAGTTCCTTGGTTCTGGTGGTTTTTCCAGGCTCTGTGGCCGTGGTCTGGTGGATCTTGCTCCTAACGTTTCGCCTGCATCTGTGGCTGGCATCTTCAGAGGTGTATCACAGAGGGAAGTCTGTTACATACTGTGATACACCTCTGAAAATGCCAGCCATGGATGCAGGCGAAATGTTAGGAGCAAGATCCACCAGACCACGGCCACACAGCCCGGAAAACCCACCAGAACCAGTTGAATTCGGCCGTGAAAGCCTTTGACAATACACTGGAGTTCCTTGTTGGTCTCCCATCCTTGTACTAACCAAGGCCAACCGCTTGGAGCAAGCACGGTGAAGTGGTTAAGAGCAGGTGGATTCTAATCTGGAGAACCGGGTTTGATTCCCCACTCCTCCACCTGAGTGGCAAAGGCTTATCTGGTGAACCAGATGTGTTTCTGCACTCCTACATTCCTGCTGGGTGACCTTGGGATAGTCACAGTTCTCTCTGAACTCTCTCAGCCCCGCCTACCCTTCAAGTTGTCTGTTGTGGGGAAAGGAAGGGAAAGGAGTTTGTAAGCCACCTTGAGTCTCCTCACAGGAGAGAAAGGTGGGGTATAAATCTAAACTCTTCTTCTTCTCTGTATGTATTAAAAATATTTGACGTATAAAGATGCCCGGAAGACGGAAATAGAAGCTGTCCAAAAACAAAACAAAACCCGGCCGGCACCAGTACTCGGATATCTGAGATAGTTGTCGGGGCAATTTGGCTGTGACCTCTGTCACCCCTCTGATTTCCAGGGTTAATTTGGCGGATCCGGTAAAATATCTGCCTTGCATGCAGAAAGTCCCAAGTTCAATTGCCAACTAAAAGGATCAGATGATGTCAAAGACTTTTGCCTGAGATCCAGGACAGCCACTGCCAGTATGAGGAGACAGTATCGACGTGGATAGACCTATGGCCTGACTCAGTATCCTGTGTCCGTACCTGCCCACCTGACGACTTCAGTCTCAAGTGACAACTGCACCCAGGCAGCTGTGAATCTCAGAATGTAGAGCGAGCCGCCATATAGCCCTGCAAATAAAATGCTGTTTTGGGCAGACGCTGCTCACACATTCCTTGAGTAACCAAAGAACGAGATGGAGAAGTGAAATATGGGCATGCGTGTGAATGGGAAACCAAACAAAACACAGACACAACCCCAATTTATTGTCGAAGGCACAGCTGGAATCGACTGGTCATGGTGGGTCTTCTGGGCTGTGTGGTCATGGTCTGGTAGTTTTTGCTCCCAACATTTCTTGGCTTTCATGGCTGGCATCAAGTGGTTGTGGTGGGTTTTCTTAGTTTTTGGTCCCAGTGTTTCTTGCTTTCATGGCTGAAATCAACTGGTCATGATGGGTTTTCTGGGCTGTGTGGCCACGGTCTGGTAGTTTTTGCTCCTGTTTCGCCCGTATCTATGGCTGGCATCGTCAGAGGCACATCACAATAAGAGGTGTTCCTCTGGGTAGCCATGGAGAGAAATGCCTCTCACCGTGACATTGCCTCCGAAGATGCCAGTAATAGATACGGGTGAAACATTAGGAGCAAAAGCTACCCAGATACCGCAACCCTATATTGCCCAGAAGCCCAGGAACCCCTCGACCCAATTGCTCTTCTAGGAAAAGGCAGCAGAGAATGGACTTTTTGTGCATTTCAAAGCCTGGATGGAGACAGATAGAAGAGGAATAATAGAATCATAGAGTTGGAAGAGACCACAAGGGCCATCAAGTCCAATCCCCCTGCCATGCAGGAACACACAATCAAAGCACCTTTTTTAAAAAAAATGATCATATGTCAAACTTGTATGTCAAACTTGTTTCTCGGGCGGGTGCCTTAAGGAGCTGGTTTCACTCACTCCCCTTTTAAGAGGGCACCCTGGCACGGGGAGAGTTTGCAGGGGAACCTCAAGTGCTGGGTGGAGTCTCCCTTTTCCAAAACTCGCCTCTTCTTTTCATGATGAGGAGGATGATTTCAGGAACCACCTCTGGCTTTCTGGGAAACCTGTTGAGCAGTTTTCTCTCGCTCCCCCTCCCGGGTGCCCAGGCTTTGGAGCGCACCTGGGGGGCGGGGGGAAGGTGCATTGGTGTGTGGGGTGGGGGGGGGAGGGAGGGAAAGGCTGTCAAAAGGGCTCCCCAACCGGTTCGCCTCTCTGCTGACGTTGACACCGCCCCAGATGATCCTGGGAGAAACGACCGAAGGGAGGACTGGCGAGAGGGGAGGGGAAGCCAGCAGGCGCCCCGGCCGAGCACCACCTTCGCCTCGCCTGCTGCCGTTTGCAAAGCCGGCCTGGAAAAACTGGTCGCGGCAGGGCGCGGGCCGCATTCTTGCCTCCTGCTGCAGGGGACGGCGAGGGAGTGGGGCAGGTATATAAGGCGGGGCAGGTAGAGGAGCCCGAGCGCAGATCCGGACTGGGGAGACGCCGCCAACTTGCCAGCGTGCCTGCCTTCTCACCTGCTCGCCTACCTGCCTCCGCCGGGCTTGCCCAGAAAGGTGCCCGCCGCCCGAGGAGGATCGCCACGCGGCGGGAGGATCCATCGGCGGGCGAGCTTGCCATCGACACGCACCCGCCCCGATGCAACCGCGGGGACACCCAGGGCCGAGGGATCCCGGCCAGATCTCCCCCTCCCCGGCCCGGCCACGCGCTCCAGCATCTCCTCTGCCCCTTGTAAGTGGCTCGGTTCGCAAGCCGGATTTGCAAGCCTTGTAAACGCCTCGGGTTTGCAAGCCTTACCAGTGGCTCAGTTTGCAAGCCGCGGAAGTGGGGTTTGCAAGCCAGAGCTGCCAGTGGCTCACTTGGCAAAACAGATTTGCAAACCGCGTAAGTGGAGTTTGCAAGCCAGATCTGCCAGCCGCCTTCCACACCGCTCTTTGCCCTTTGCCTTCCCTGTGTTTTCCCCCCATTTCTCACCCTTGTTTGTTTTGTCTGGTCCGCAGGTCACCGGAGGGTCAGAAGGCGAAGCAGGAGCCCCCCCGGCCAGCGCCTCCGACAGCCCCCCGGGTCCAGTGGTTCTTAACAGTTCAACAGTTCTGTAGCATAATTGTGAAATGTTTAGGACCACTTGATCCGGGCCGGCCTGGGCACCGCGGCGAGCCGGATCGGGACCGGGAAGGAAGCCTCGGGCCGGATCCGTTTGCTGGTGTAAGAGATGGATTTGGGGTTGGGGTGGAGAGGCACTTGCCAGAGGAGAGGATCGCCAAGCCATCAGAGCAAGATAACCTGCTTTCCTTGACCCTTTTCAGAAGGAAAGGTGGACAAAATTCAGAGAGGATTTGGTCCTGATCCCTGCTCCTTCCAAGCTATAACCCAAGGAGCCGAAATACACTCAAGGACATAGAAGGGAAGTTTGATTTTAGTCCGTAAAGCCTTCCTACCTCAGAGAGGCGGAGTCCAGATTTAAATTCTTTTGCCAAGTTTCTAGTCCTCAGGAAGCTCTCTCGAATTTCAGTTAGGAGCAGCAGTGGCGTAGGAGGTTAAGAGCTCATGTATCTAATCTGGAGGAACCGGGTTTGATTCCCAGCTCTGCCACCTGAGCTGTGGAGGCTTGTCTGGGGAATTCAGATTAGCCTGTACACTCCCACACACGCCAGTTGGGTGACCTGGGGCTAGTCATGGCTTCTCGGAGCTCTCTCAGCCCCACCTACCTCGCAGGTGTTTGTTGTGAGGGGGGAAGGGCAAGGAGATTGTCAGCCCCTTTGAGTCTCCTGCAGGAGAGAAAGGGGGGATATAAATCCAAACTCTTCTTCTTGTAATGCTCTCTTCTTTCTGCGTGGCATTTTAATATATTGTTTTGCAGAGGGCCAAAAGACAGGCAACTACCCCTCGGAGCTTTAAATTTGGCATTTTCAAAGGATGTGCTGCCATCTTTGGGAAGGAGAACAGTGGTGATAATTATTCCAATGAGACTGGCATTGTCGGGCACTTAATATAGTGGTTAGTGCCCTAAAGACATTCTGAGCCAGAGAGAGAGCAAGAAAGAGAACTGTTGACACAGTAGTGGTTCTAGGGGGCAAAGAAATAGTTTCAAGCAATCATTTTGGTGGGAGTAGTTGATAGAGGGAACGGAACTGGGCATGCAGGCTTTCAAGTCGCACAGAGCTCATTGGGGAGGAATGCAAAGAAATGTCAAACATTCACCTATACTGCACGCAAGGTGCGTTTGTCTTTGCAAACAGGCCTGCTACTCTGTGCTCATCGGCCCAAGGGAATCTTGTCGCAGAGTGGGCAGGTGGCAAAATTGTCATCGGATAAAAGTGTCGTGCCCAGATTACCGGTGAGCTCATGGCAGGCTGAACAAATTGCTTTCTTGGTTCTGGCCAATGGCATGTGGTGCGTTTGGACAGATGTTAAAAAGGGGGTTGGGCAAGACTGGCAGGTATTTTTCCTACATGCCAGTGAGAGATGGGAAAGCTGATAGATAGAACTATTCCAAAGGAAAGAATTTGAGGCTGAAAGCGGCTGGCATCTTGTACGCTGCTTATCCTATAAGAGTTCCCAGCCAATTTTAATTTCCATTGTATAATTTATATATATGCCATTAAAGGTTTCATCTTCATCTTCTATAAGAGTTCCATTCTCAGTGGTTTCGTTGGAACAGCTCTAGAGGAAATGTGCATGGAACAGAGTGCCATACACAACTTCTAAAGCACTTGATGTATCTTATGTGCTTGGACAACGTTTACGGGTTCCTACGTCACATAGACTACAACTACACGCCGAAGCCACTGCACAGTTTGGGGGTTCACAAGTACTTAACCACTAAGGTCCCAATCCTAACCATTCTTGCTCAGGAGGAGTAAGTCTTACCGATTTCTGTGACGTTTCCTCCCAAGTACTCTTAAATTGATCTGTATAAGGGAAAGGATAGGGTGAGGAAAAAATGCTCATTTTTTTGGTACTGTTTTGCAAGACTTGTACTGTTTTGAATGGTCTGATATTGACTACTACAGAACTGTGGCTGGACGAGGTAAGTGGTTTCAAGGACTCAGTATTGCAAAGGTCCATATTTGATTCCCCACCTCTTGTTCCCTAACTTATTTGTTATAGCTAATAAGTTACTCAATTAAAGATTAACAAACGGATTCATCTGGTTTTTCTTTTCTGGACTTGTCGGGGGTGTTGGATTTTAACAGGGGATGGGTCTAAACAGAATTTCTCCTTTGCCTTAACCCTGGTGGTTCAAGCTAGAAATGGTCTCAGTCCTAAGGGATTAGTACATGTCTATATGGTGAAAAGTCATGGCTGTGTAGATTCAGCTGACATTTTCTGTCTGGGTTGGTTTGGAACTTATTTCCTGGAGAACCATGGTCAGTCAGAGAAGACTGGTTATACCAATGACTTAACTCAGTAGTGGGATCCAAACATTTGTAATAACAGGTTCCGATGGTGGTGGGATTCAAACAGTGGCGCCACCGCACACACGCACCTCCAGTCCCTATTGGCCAGGGAGGTTGCTTTAGTAACCCCTTCTCGGCACTCAGAAAAAATTAGTAACCACTTCTAGAGAAGTGGTGAGAACTGGTTGGATCCCACCTCTGACTTAACTCCATATAAGGCAGTTTTTATTTCTGGTGAGTTCTGTTTTAAGGATGTATCCTAGGGAGAATATAGGTGCCCATTTTCCAAGGAGTAACATCCTTACTGTAACACAGTGTGGTCTGGATGACGCCGCTTACCCCTTCATAGATAGGAATCTGGCTGAGAAGCTCATGTATCCGCTTTGAATTCGACAACAAAATATACCTGTAAAAACCTGCCAAATTGTGAATGGGATTTTAACAGTCGTTCCAGTCTTCTGGCTTCCTTATTAGGGGCCAGTGTGCGCTGCCATTCTTCTGATTATTTAAAAAATCAAGAGGGGCCGCAGGGTGGGGAGGGGGTAGGGGCAAGCAGGGAGACACTGGGCATGTAAATTGAAAAGCCCCATAAAGTCTGATCCACAGGTCTTCCCACTCGCTTCCAGAACAGTAGTCATTTGAGAAACAGCCGTCAGAACGCTCCTGTCAAATCAGACCTGTGCAACTGTGCACCCAAGCTGACCATCAGACTGA
Source organism: Sphaerodactylus townsendi (assembly GCF_021028975.2). Lineage (NCBI taxonomy): Eukaryota > Metazoa > Chordata > Lepidosauria > Squamata > Sphaerodactylidae > Sphaerodactylus > Sphaerodactylus townsendi. Next base: position 164,501,752 of record NC_059426.1, read on the forward strand.
CAACCCAGAAGACATTGGCAAAATGTTTCTCTCAATTGCTTGGGCCTGGATAAATAAATAAATAAATAAATAAATAAATAATGGACAGAGGTGGGGGGGAGTTGAGCCCTGGCAAGCCCTCGTAAATACCTGCTTTTGAGGAGGGGGCTTTGTCACGGTGGCTCCCGAGATGCAGAAGCAAACGTCAATTGCACACTCAAAAGTTTTGCAAACCACATGTCTCCCAATGTCTGCTTTACAACATTCTGGATATTAGGCAGCTGCTCTGGGATTTCCCCCTTCTTGTTTGTTTTGTTGTATACCTGGAAAATCCCCTTATTCTGTAGACACCCCTGCTATATCCGTGGGTGGTCCGGCTGAGCTGTTTCCATCCTCTGCTCAGGGGCAAACCAGTTCGGTGAGACTCTTCAGGGCAGTTTCTGATTTAAAATCCGAACCAGGATTAGCGTCATCTTCGTAGGGTCGCGGCGGCAGAAGCAGACTAGTTAATTTGGAAGCGACGTGAACTTAACTCAGGTGTGCTTAAATGTGAACAAGAAAGCAGGTGAGAGTGCACAGACATCAGTCTAATTTCATAACCTACAAGCAGCGCCCATTTGATGTGGCATGGGAGAGGCATTTAAAGAATGTATAGTCAGTAGGAATTTTTCCACTAACAGTGGAAAGGCTTAGAGATCGATCCAGTCTTTCAAGCCTCGTTCATTTCAGCTGGAAGTGGTTCTCACACCCCACCCCTGCCACAAGAATGAGACATGTTGACTTCTTTTAAAAGATTGGCATCTTCAAACTCTTTTCAGGAAAGTAGACTTACTGCATCCAATTGGAATTCTCCTTGGCAAGTAAGAACATAAGAACATAAGAACGAGCCAGCTGGATCAGACCAGAGTCCATCTAGTCCAGCACTCTGCTAATCGCAGTGGCCCACCAGGTGCCTTTGGGAGCTCACGTGCAGGATGTGAAAGCAATGGCCTGCTGCTGCTGCTGCTGCTCCTGAGCACCTGGTCTGCTAAGGATTTGCAATCTGAGATCAAGGAGGATCAAGATTGGTAGCCATAGATCGACCTCTCCTCCATAAATCTGTCCAAGCCCTTTTTAAAGCTATCCAGGTTAGTGGCCGTCACCACCTCCTGTGGCAGCATATTCCAAACACCAATCCCACGTTTGTAATGCGACTATCACAAGTGTTTTCTTCTTTACTATTTTTCAAAAGTTATGAAAGTCAACCTCTTTCGGCCTGAATCACAAAAAGTGAAAATCCAGTTATTAAAAATATAAATGTTGCGTGTTGTACATAGGAAGTGTCCAAACACCTGCTAAAACCTGAATGTGGCCGCCAAAACTAAAGCAACGTTGAGTCTCAGCAACTGAGATTGTAAAGGCATATATTTTCCCATCAGATCAATGGGGGGGGGGGGGGTTGACCCCGAATCACGCTTGAGAAATGAGTGTAGACCAGTGATGGCGAACCTTTTCGAGACTGAGTGCCCAAACTGCAACCCAAAACCCACGTATTTATCGCAAAGGGCCAACCAGGCGATTTAACCTGAATACTGAAGTTTTAGTTGAGAAAAACTGGCTGGCTCCGAGGCGTGTGTTACCCGGGAGTAAGCTTGGTGGTAGTCGTTGGCTTTGCTTTGAAGCAACCGTGCAACTCTTCGAACAGGTGAATCACGACCCTAGGAAGGTTGACTCAGAATCAAGCCCCATTGCCAGCAACCAAGCTTACTCCCAGGTAAAGGATCGCGCTTTAGTCCTTCGCATGAAAATAAGTGGGGTTTAACAGCGCTTAACAGGGTTACCTACACCGCTTCCCCAAAACTAGGTCTTAGGTTTAATGCTAATAATCGAGCCCAGTGGCCCAGGCCGAAAGCCCTAGATATTATTATTATGTGTCGTGGGGGGCGATTCCCCCCCCATGATGAACTCTGTGCGTGCCCACAGAGAGGGCTCTGAGTGCCACCTCTGGCACCCGTGCCATAGGTTCGCCATCACTGGTGTAGACTTTAAAACAGCGTCCTTTTTTTTTTTACATTCGGTGAAAAAAAAAAGAATTTTAAGTTGTGCTGACAAACTTGAGCTGGCAGAAAAACAATAAGTGGTTATACCAGCTAGTCGGGAGGACCAGACTGCTGAAAAGGTACGACCCACCCTGTCTCCGATCTAAAACAGGTTAGGTGAGGTTAAGACAGTCATAATGAGTTTCATTTTGCTGGGAATCACCCTTGGGTTGCCCGGGAGCAGTATTTTGTAACCTAGTGGCAGGCTGAAACAAGCCCAAAGAAATGGAGGCGGGGTAGGAGACATGTTTTGTCTGCGTCTTGCCAAATATATCACTCCCGAGTCTTGACGGCACCTTCGTTCTCCACGATGAGTGCTGGGAATGACAAGTCATTGTCCACCTATTTAAAAACACAGCGAAACATCAAAGATGGTTGTGTTCTGAACGATTACTTAACACGGGTTGTCTCCGATCGCCTCCCAAATGTATGCAAAGTATAGAATCAAAAGTATTTTTGATTAAATTAAGTTTGAGATCCACAGCCAACTTTTCTCCCCGATGGGGATCCAAGAGGTAATTCTCCCCTCCAATATTTTATCATCACAACAAACCTGTGAGGTAGGTCAGGCTGAAAGAGAGGGACTGGTCCAAGGTCACCCGGCAAGCTTCCATGGTGCAGCATAGATTCAAACCTGGGATTCCCAGATCCTAGCTGAACCGCCATACCACCAGGGGCATAACGAGGCAGCCCTGGGCAAACTGTAGCCCTGGGCAAAACCTGAGTTGGATGCCCCTCCCCCCCACCATGGGCGGCCACTCCACCACGACCAAATTTTTTTTGCACCAGGACATTGGTGCCTGCAGGGGGTGAAGTTTGTAGACATATCAGCACCAAAATTTCAGCATATCACCAGGAGACTGTCCTTATGCTACTCCCCAGGCTTGGTGAGGTTTGGTTCAAGGAGTCCAATGTTATGGACTCTCAAAGGGGGTGCCCCATCCCCCATTGTTTCCAATGGGAGCTTATAGGAGATGGGGACTACAGTTTTGAGGGGTCCATACCCAATTGCAGATTACCACCTAGAACCAAACTGCAGGCTCCCAAACTCTGGGGGGGGTATCATCAAGGAGGTAGTCACCCTGATGAAGACCCTAAAAGCTTTGAGACTGTGTGCCTTCAGAAATGTTCCCCCAGCCTGCAGCCCCATGGACATGGCTTAATACAGAAAACTCAATGCCAGAACCAAGAGATTCTTGGGGCAAATTTCTGGGATGTTCCTGCAAGGGTGCGCATTTTTTGGATGTATCAGCACCAGGGAGAATTTCAGGGGTATCATCTGGAAACTGTCCTTATGGGTACCCCCAAAGTTTCGGGTGCAGTTTGGTTCAGGGTCCAAAGTTATGAAGACCCTCTCAATGGGGTATCCCATCCCACATTCTTTGCTAAGGAGATGGGGCTACCCTTTTGAGGGTCCATAACTTTGGACCCCCTGAACCAAACTTCACCAAACCTGGGGTGCCATCAGGACAGTCTCCAGATGATACCCTGAAATTCTTGGTGTGATGATACGTCCAAGAATGTCTCCCTCCCTGCAAGAACATCCCGAAATTTGCTAGAATCTTTGTTCTGCATTGAGTTTTCTGCATTGCTGTCAATGGGGGTTGCAGGCTGACATTTTTAAGTCACAGTCTGATCAAAATTTCAGGGTCTCATCAGGAGACTGCCCTAATGATTCCCCCCAAGTTTGGTGCAGTTTGGTTCAGGGGGGCCAAAGTTATGGACCCTCAAAACTGTAGCCCCCATCTCCTATTAGCTCCCATTGGAAACAATGGGGGATAGGGGCACCCCTTTTGGGAGCCCATAACTTTGGACTCCCTGAACCAAACCTCACCAAACTTGGGGGGTAGCATAAGGACAGTCTCCTGATGATACGCTGAAATTCTGGTGCCGCTAGCCTAAAAACTGCGCCCCCTGCAGGCCAAAAATGGAAATCCCAAAAACGAATCCAGCATTTTGATGCCCCCCACAAGGTGATGCCCTGGGCAGCTGCCCACCTTGCCCAATGGGCATTACGCCAGTGCATACCACACTGGCTCTCTCCACACTACACACACGCACACACACACACACACACACACACAGGCACGTATCTGCATTTCAAACCCCACCCCCAAATTTCCAATAACTATAGATCTCAGGCTGTTTCCAAAGAGTCTTTATCTAGTTTCTTAAACACATGTGGCATAATTAAGCACTATTGTAACGTATGGGGAAATCTATGGGATTTATCTTCTAAGTAAAAGTGTTTGCAATTGGGGCGAGAGGACCAGATGTTATGCTTAGCCGGGCCAGTATCAACACGGCCAGCCATGCAATTCAACAGCATCAAAATGATCCTCCATAGAACGAACCTCCAGCATTGTTGACACTGGGCTGGTTCCTTGAGTTGCTAAACTCCGAGCGGGGCCTGGACATTTTCTAGCATTACAACTGATTTCCAGCTCACGGAGGCCGATTACACACATTTGGCCTCCTTTGCCTTCAGCGTACATTCCCTTCAGGTTGGATTCACGGTTATGCATGCTTCCCTCTCTTCAGAATTCACTGTCAGAGTCAGAGGCCCCTTCCGCACATGCAGAATAATCCACTTTCAATCCACTTTCACAATGGTTTGCAAGTGGATTTTGCTATTGCGCACAGTAAAATTCAGCTCAAAGTGCATTGAAAGTGCATTATTCTGCATGTGTGGAAGAAACCAGACTCTCACCTCAGTTTCCGAGACTGGCTAAAGTGCGACTTTTTGGGGAAAACCAAACAGAATGAGGAGAATCAACACATTTCGCTTCCTTCAGGTTTCCTTGCTCCTCCCAGCTTTCCCTGCTCAAACAAAGCAGTTCCAATCAGACAGAACAAGGAAGAGTGGGGCAGGAGAATCCTGTTCGAACAAAAAATCATGGGGAAAACACACCGTGAAGCACACAACACTGCAAGCATAAAACCACCGCATGTATAAAAGTCCATAGATCCCCTGGAGAAAATTGGACTGTGTGGAATTATAATCCAAGGAGTTCCCTCCCATTTCCCCAACCTCAGCCTCCCCAAGGCCCCTTCCACACACGCAAAATAATGCATTTTCAAACCACTTTCACAACTGTTTGCAAGTGGATTTTGCCATTCCGCACAGCTTCAAAGAGCACTGAAAGCAGTTTGGAAGTGCATTATTCTGGATGTGCGGAATGAGCCCAAGTTCCACTCCCAAACTCTTCAAGCATTTCTCAACCCAGAGTTGACAACCTGACAATGGTTTCTTGATGCTGTGCAAAACCTGTGGTTGAATTTCATTGACTTGGAGTTGTGTGATAGTTTGGAAGTGGACCACTTTTTAAACTGTGGCTCCTTCAAACTTTGGCTGATTCTGCATGGGCCAAAAAACAGCGGTGTGAAAACGGTGTGAAAACAGTATAAACCCTTTTACACCATTTAAAACCCTTTTACACCCTTTTTGCACCGTTTCACACTGCTGTTTTTGGCCCATGCGGAATCAACCTATGGTTAAGAACATAAGAACAAGCCAGCTGGATCAGACCAGAGTCTATCTAGTCCAGCTCTCTGCTACTCGCAGTGGCCCACCAGGTGCCTTTGGGAGCTCACATGCAGGATGTGAAAGCAATGGCCTTCTGCGGCTGTTGCTCCCGAGCACCTGGACTGTTAAGGCATTTGCAATCTCAGATCAAAGAGGATCAAGATTGGTAGCCACAAATCGACTTCTCCTCCATAAATCTGTCCAAGCCCTTTTTAAAGCTATCCAGGTTAGTGGCCATCACCACCTCCTGTGGCAGCATATTCCAAACAATTCAATCACACGTTGCGTGAAGAAGTGTTTCCTTTTATTAGTCCTAATTCTTCCCCCCAGCATTTTCAATGAATGCCCCCTGGTTCTAGTATTGTGAGAAAGAGAGAGAAATTTCTCTCTGTCGACATTTTCTACCCCATGCATGATTTTATAGACTTCAATCAAATCCCCCCTCAGACGTCTCCTCTCCAAACTAAAGAGTCCCAAACGCTGCAGCCTCTCCTCATAAGGAAGGTGCTCCAATCCTTCAATCATCCTTGTTGCCCTTCTCTGCACTTTTTCTATCTCCTCAATATCCTTTTTGAGATGTGGCGACCAGAACGGAACACAGTACTCCAAGTGCGGTTGCACCACGGCTTTATATAAGGGCATGACAATGGAAAGTGGTTTAATGACCCTGGTTAGTCCTCAGTTTGGTTTCATGCGATGTACAAGCGTCAACATCTGGCTAGGTTTATGGGCTTGTTCTCAGGTTCAGGGCAGGCTGGGAGAGCAGGCCAAACTGTGGCTGTTTTTGCACAAGTCACCTAAAACGTTTTTAAGGCGTTTTAGATCCCTCCCAAATAACACAAGTTTTGTCCTCCTTGAAATGATTTCTGGCTGCCATTTTCTGTTTTACCCTGTCTTTTCCCAGTGCATGGACATATCCGTGTTTCTATACTTTGCAATGCCAAACTGCAACTCCCTGAATTTTCTGTAGTCAATGCTATGAATGAAGATCAAGCATCCTCCCCCCACCCACCCCGTATCACAAAAACACTCTGAAATGCTCCAAAAAACAGGGCAAGGGGGGCTTCTGCAGGCAAAGAGCAAGCTCACAAAATGGCATTGATGAAGTGCAGGGAAGGCAGAGGCCCCTTCTGCACACGCAGAATAATGCACTTTCAATCCACTTTCACAGTTGTTTGCAAATGGATTTTGCGATCCCACACAGTAAAATCCAAAGTTTCAAAGTGCATTGAAAGTGGATTGAAAGTGCATTATTCTGCGTGTGTAGAAGGTGCCAGAGAGGCATCTTCAAGGGACAGCGCAGGCAAATGAAGCCTTTTAAAAAATGTTTCAGAAAATATTTAAAGCTAGCGGGGCCCGGCCACGCGTTGCTGTGGCAATTGTCCTTCTCATCACAGTCCGCAACCCACACAGATGTCCATGCAGGTCCAATGATCCGCAGCATAGCCTTTTGGGGTAGTCAAATGGAATCCCTCTTTCCCTTTTCAATTCACATTGTTATATGGTGGTGTCTTGTTTTTTTTAGTATAAGGTAACCCTTTCCATTCCACAACGGAACTGTCCAGAGTGCGAATCCCGCTGTCCATGAGGCTGGTTGAGATGCACAGTCCTGACTTGGGTAAGGCAGAACTGGGGCAAGCAGGCTGTCCCAGTCAGGCAGCAGAGGCAAGGTGGTGAGGCGCTCAGATCGAGGCCAGATCCCTGGTTTCTTAAAGGGCCACGTGCAAAAGAAGCGGAGCCAGTAGTGTTGGTTCGCCCCCACCCCGTGGATTTTCTTAGAAGAAAAAGACAAACTCCAGCTCACTTTTAGTATAAGAGAGGTGTAGCAAATATGGGTGAGGAAGTGGGTAAGTGGTGGTTGGATGTGAGGGAGGGCAGAGTGAGGTGTGTGAGGATGAGCTGGATGTGTATGAGAGTATGTGTGTTGTGTGGTAGCAGTGGGTGAGGCACAGAGAGTGAAAGTTACCTGCGTGTGAGGGGGGGAACCCCACCTGACGTCTCACACGGCAAAGTGTGTATGTGTTTCACTTCCACTTGTATTACCTAACAGTATTACCTATTTACTGTTTTCAGTGCTCATCTCTGGCCATCTGCGCAAACATTTTAAGGGCATACCAACCCCTCAGGCCACAGACATGCTGCACGAACATTCTAAGGGTGGCAGTTAAACACAGCCAGCCTCATGGCCTGGTGCGCCAGGAAAAAGATGTTTTACCTGGCTCAGGTATGGACTTTCGGCGATTTGAAGGTCCGATTACCTGCCCGCAACAGGGAGGAACATCATGTGACAATTTGGGGGCGATCCGTCCAGCCGTTTCGGCGTTAGGGCATGACTAACAAAGTCATGGTTAGCTTTTTATATATATAGATGGGATTCATTTAAAATGTTTTGAGGCTGCAAATAAAATGTTTTGGGGAAGAACAATGCAGAACTCCTCAGAGGAAACATTTTATTTCCTGCCTCAAAACGTTTTAAGGTGTCTGTGTGAAAAGGGCCTCTTTGCGGAGAAGAGCAAAGTTTACAAAATTGGCATTTGTTGAGGCAAATCAAGGCCTGAATGCTCATCTCCCGGAGGCCTCCCGGAAGTGCCCGCTTCAATGCGGTGTACCCCAGGGGGCGCTGTTATCCCCGCTGTTATTTAACATCTACATGCGACCCCTTGCTCAGCTGGTGCGGAGCTTTGGGCTGATTTGTCATCAGTACGCTGATGACACACAGCTCATTCTGTTGATGGAGGGGGGAGCAGCCGCCGCCCCTGCGGCTCTACAGCACTGTTTGGAGGCGGTCGCTGGTTGGTTGCGACAGAGCAGGTTGAAACTGAATCCATCGAAGACGGAGATCCTCTGGCTTGGCCGCGAGGGGGAGGCCGGGACTTTCCAGCCGCCGGTGTGGGAGGGGGTCACATTGGCGCCGACCCCCTCCGTTCGCAGCCTGGGGGTCCACCTGGATTTGTCTCTTTCAATGGAGACCCAGGTGGCCCATATAACCCGGGCTGCTTTTTTCCATCTGCGTCAAGCCCGGCGGCTGGCCCCCTTCCTCTCCCAAGTGGACCTGGTCACGGTGATCCATGCAACGGTCACCTCCAGGTTAGACTATTGTAACTCGCTCTACGCGGGCCTTCCCTTGCGTTTGATCCGGAGATTAAAGCTGGTTCAGCATGCAGCGGCGCGTTTGCTGACAGGTAGCGCCGCCTGGGATCACATCCAGCCTGTATTGCGTCAGCTGCACTGGCTTCCAGTAGAGTTCCGGATCATCTTCAAGGTGTTGGTGCTGACCTTTAAGGCCTTACGCGGCCTGGGACCGTCGTATCTTCGAGACCGCATCACCCCATATGTCCCTGCACGGCCTCTCCGATCAACGGAGGCCAATTTACTAGTGGTCCCTGGCCCTTCGGCGATGCGGCTGGCCTCCACGCGGGCCAGGGCCTTTACGGCTCTGGCCCCGGCCTGGTGGAACGCTCTCCCACCAGCTGTCCGGGCCCTGCGGGACCTTGGTGAGTTCCGCAGGGCCTGTAAGATGGAGCTGTTCCGCCGGGCCTTTGGAGAGACAAGCCGCTGACTGTGCCCCCCCTCCTCTGGCCCCCAACACCTAGGCCATTTGTCATCTGAGGAGACCTACCACTCCCTCCCCCTTTTCTGGGGAAGAGGGAATTTTTAAAGTTGGAATGTTGGACGCCACTTATATTATATTTAATTTACTGTGATTTGATGTATTGCTGCTAGAGTTCATTCTATGGTTTTACCGCTGCTTTAAAGTTTAATGTTTTAAGGTTTTAACTGTCTTATAGTGTTTTATATGTTGTACATCGCCCAGAGCCCTTCGGGGATGGGGCGATACAGAAATCTAAGACATAAATAAAATAAATAAATCTCTAAGCTGAATCCAGGTTTGGCAAATAAACCATTATTTCGCATTACAGCTGAACCGGAGCATTAACAGCATCATCCTAGGCAGTTACACCTTTCTAAGCCCATGGGTATAAGTCTGTTTAGGATGGCATAATTCCTCTGTTACTGTTACAGCAGTGGCGTAGGAGGTTAAGAGCTCGTGTATCTAATCTGGAGGAACCGGGTTTGATTCCCAGCTCTGCCGCCTGAGCTGTGGAGGCTTATCTGGGGAATTCAGATTAGCCTGTACACTCCCACACACGCCAGCTGGGTGACCTTCTTCTTCTTCTTCTTCTTCTTCTTCTTCTTCTTCTTCTTCTTCTTCTTCTTCTTCTTCTTCTTCTTCGCTTCCAAGATCTGACAACACTGAACTATCCCATACAATTCCATATCCCAGACACCCCGAATGACCATTTGATTTCAGTATTTTCAACAGCTGAACTTGGACGATTTTTAAATCTTGTGACGTATATTCTGTGTAAACAACATAGTGAGGAAACAGCTGAAAGGTGGAAGTGAAACTGCCAAAAATAAATAATAAACGATGCAAATCTCCCATCTGAGTGAAAGAAGGAAGCTGAGAATTTTCTTTCCGTCCCCCACCTTGGAATAATCCTCACTTGCCTTTGGCTAGATTGCGCCTTCCCAGCCTGAATGGTTTAACATATGGTCCACCCGTGCCGGATTCATTTGAATTATTATCCCCCCTTTTTAAAAAGTCCTGACGTGGCAAGAAGCAACGGGAAGAACCCCAAGGGTGCTAAAATTAGAAATAATTCCATGACATTTTTATGGCAGGCCATGTGCAGAAATTTTCTTTCCTCCCATAACCAGTTTAACCTTCACAGTATCATAAAGTAGCTCCTGATTCTTAGGAGCATCAAGGAGAAATAAATCTAAAAATAATGTTTAGGTACCATATTTCACACATCAGGCACCTTTAAAAAAATTGTCTACCTTATACATATGCAGTTAGGGATGCCAGCCTCCAGAGCGGACCTGAGGATCCCCTGGAATTACAGCTCAACCCCAAAAGAACAGTTCCCTGGAGTAAATTAATTTTTTAGAAGGTGTGGCTGTATAGCCTAGTGACCCCTCAGAGTTCTGTCCCCCCCCCCCAACTAGGCTCTATCCCAAAATCTCCAAGAGATTCTGAACCTGGAGCTGGCAATCCCACCCGCACCCAGTGGATTTTTCTTATAAATTTGGGAACAATTTATGACTGAATAAATAAAATAAAAATAAAGAGTTAGGGTTGGGGTTCAAGCAAGGGCAAGGGATAAGGAAAAACTCACCCCATATGTCCCAAGTAGCCCTCTACGGTCGGCAGAGGCCAATTTACTGGTGGTCCCTGGCCCCTCCATGATGCGGCTGGCCTCTACCTGGGCCAGGGCTTTTACGGCCCTGGCCCCTGCCTGGTGGAACACCCTTCCATCAGAGGTGCGGGCCCTGCGGGACCTTGGAGAATTCCGCAGGGCCTGTAAAATGGTTTTGTTCCACCGGGCTTTTGGTGAGGCCGGCCGCGGACCCCCCCTCCGGGATGCCCCTATGTTGCGTGCCATTTCATCATCGGCACGCCCACTATAACATCTTTGACACTGCTACCCCCGCTCGGCCTTGGGATCGGGCGCCACACAATTTTATAATCTTATTGTTATGTATATTGTATTGATGCTGCTGGTTTTATGAATTTTGTAAATTGTTTTAGCTTGCTCTAATTTATTTTAGTTGGTGTATTGTTGGTTTGGCCATTGTATGTTTGGCCCAGGGTACACCGCCCAGAGCCCTTCGGGGGTGGGCAGTTTATAAATTTGATAAATAAATAAATAAATAAATAAATAAATAAATAAATAAATAAATAAATAAATAAATAAAACTGACCATAACCCTATTCTCAGACTGGGCCCTAGAAATCAATGGAACACTAAGGCAAACCAGAGCCCCTGCCTTTGTCTTAACCCCAGCCCAAACTTAGTATTTTTATTTAATTCATTCAGTCATAAATTGTTCCCAAAATTGTTATAAAAACCCAAAACCTGAAACTGACCATAGCCCTATTCACGGACTGCGCCCTAGAACTCAACGTAACACTAAGGCAAACCTGAGTCCCTGCTCTTGCCTTAACCCTAACTCTAATTAATTACTTTTATTTAATTTATTCAGTCAATTAATTGTTCCCAAAATTGTAGCAAAAAATAAATTACATAAAAACAGTAGGTTAGGGTTAGGGTTAAGGCAAGGGCAGGGGCTCACGCTTGCCTTAGTGTTACGTTGAGCTTTAGGTCGCAGTCAGAATACAGCGCTATGGTCAGTTTCAGGTTTTGGGTTTTTGTTACAATTTGGGGCACAATTTAAGATTGAATAAATTAAATAAAAAATAATAAGTTAGGGTTTGGGTTAAGGCAAGGGCAGGGGCTCTGGCTTGACTTAATGTTATGTTGAGTTCTAGGGCGCAGTCCGAATATAGGGCTATGGTCAGTTTTAGGTTTCAGTTGTTGTTACAATTTTGGGAACAATTTAAGGTTTTTATGTAAATTATTTATTATGACGTTTTAAATTGTTTTATCATTGATGGACACCGCCCTGAGCCTTTGGGGAGGGCGGTATATAAATATAATAAATAAATAAATAAAATAAGGTTGAATAAATTAAATAAAAATAATATGGGACTGATGAAAATGTGGCTGCCTTGGGATCCACCTCTGTCACAAAACGTTGGAACGTTCCACAAAAACTGAGGCGTTTTTAAGCAAGTGGTAGAGCATCTGTTTCCCCAAAACAAGGTCCCCAAAACACTGGATAAAATTTGTTTTGTTAAACAAATCCAGCCAGTCCAAGCCAGGACCACTGAGGGATTTATTGTGTATCATGTTTGTCCTTGTGATCAACTTGATTCCAAAAATCTATCAAAACGTTTTGCAATCTTAGAACCGCCTCCTCTCATTCGGAAATGAACGTTCTCTTCTTACCTCTCCAGCAATCTTGTTAGAAAGAGCTTTTGCTGGCCATTTATTAATATTTATTAATATGGCTTGCTAGTGTCTGTTTTTTGACCTTTGAAATTGCAGGCCTTTGTAGTAGGCACCTGACTCGTGAACGTCTAACAACGACAAGGCATTTTTCAAAGTCTCTTTCTTTAGAGGTGTCAGGATTTTGACTAGGCATTTGGGCCTCTTTCCCTGGCCAAACGCCCTCTTGCGTATCTCCTTGCATCAGCCGGGGACTCTCTGCTACACATCCCTGTGAATTTAGGGGCTCATATCACAGTGCTCCATAAATTTTATTTTCTCCGATATCAATTTGATCTTATGAATGTGACTCTGTGGAGCTATAAAGCGGATTCCTTCAGTGATCACTGACCCGTGAAAAACATCGTATCTCCGCCACCTTATGCTCATCTCTACCTGTCAGCTGCTATCTATGCCGTTCCCTGTGTGATGTTTTTGTCTCATTCCGAGGAGGAACATTTTGAATTAGCATGAAAGCTGCTATAGTTTCTTTTGCAGTGGCTACCAATTAGTTACGGCGTTCAGTCAGTGGTGGGATTCAAATACTTTAACAACCGGTTCTGGTAAAGGGATTCAAATAATTCAACAACTGGTTGTTTACAAGCACCATTTTAACAACCGGTTCTGCCGAAGTGGTGCGAACCGGCTGAATCCCACCGTTGGGTTCAGTTCAAGATACTGGTTACCACTTCCAAAGTCCTCTTCGTGGCATTGGTCCTAATGTCATGTAGAGTTCATGAAATCAAGCTGTTCTTCAAAACAGTTGTATTCAGCAACAAACCAGTATTTATATATTCATTAAAAAATTTATTTTGTCCTTCCTCCATGCAGTTCGAAGCAGCACATATGGTTGTCTCCCCATCCATCAGCAGTGGCGTAGGAGGTTAAGAGCTCGTGTATCTAATCTGGAGGAACCGGGTTTGATTCCCAGCTCTGCCGCTTGAGTTGTGGAGGCTTATCTGGGGAATTCAGATTAGCCTGTACACTCCCACACACGCCAGCTGGGTGACCTTGGGCTAGTCACAGCTTCTCGGAGCTCTCTCAGCCCCACCCACCTCACAGGGTGTTTGTTGTGAGGGGCGAAGGGCAAGGAGATTGTAAGCCCCTTTGAGTCTCCTACAGGAGAGAAAGGGGAGATATAAATCCAAACTCTTCTTCTTCTTCCATTTTATCCTCACAACAATCCTGTAAAGTAGATTAGAGCAAGTCTGAGTGACTGGCCCAAGGGCACCCAGAAAACTTCTATGTCAGAGTAGGGATTTGAACTTGCGTCTCCCCTATCCGGTACTTTAACCACTATGCCACAGTAATCACGATGGGACCAAGAAGAGGGTATTGCAACCAAGAAGGCTTTGTGGCCACCAAGTGTTAAGAACATATACTGTTTCAGAAAAAGTACAGTCAGTTGAGGTGCAGTGGTCGAGAAAAAAGTATGTTTCCACATTAGAATATAATCCCGAACAAATAGGAGAATTGTCATTCATTTTTGTGTGGGGAGGGCCAGCCGGGAATAAAGGTGTGTAAAAAATCAGTGCCCAGGACTAGCCCTAGGTGCCCCCCCACACCCAGCCCCCAGACAAACTCTTCCCACTTCCTGTCAACCCCCCTCCACCCCTGCTGCCCCCTTTAAAAAAGTCACTCACTTTCCTTTCTCCAAGTGGGGCTGAGGCCAGCAACATACTAAGGGAGCCACAACATAAAGGGCCCAGTCCTTGACCTTATTCACCTCACCTCTGCAGGTACAAGGTCAAGGCCAGGAAAGGAGTGCCTCCTCCCTGACCCTCTTCAGGTGTTGACAACCCCAGGGTCATGTGTGGGTGCATTTTGGTCATCCGCCCCCCGCCCTTCCGTCCAGAGGTGGGATCCAGCAGGTTCTCACCAGTTCCCGAGAGTGGGTTACTACTTATTTGTGTGTGCCGAGAGGGGGTTACTAATTGGGTCTGCTTTTCCGTTAGAAATTCCATTAGGTCCAAAAATCATAAAGTCCTGTTGTTTCCCATGTGGCTGGTTAGCGAAGGTAGAAAACGGGATCATTCTCCCTGTTGGGCTGTTTTAAAAACATGTTTTAGAAATATGGTAAAGTTCCTTGTTTAAGGAAAGTATCCTTCTTTTGATTTCTAGAAACAAAATTAAGTATTTGAAAGTATTAAGTATAATGGTATAATGGACAGGCAGTCCATTAGAGGAGAAGTAGTTGTTTCTGTTGGCAGTAGACGATAGGACTTGCCATAATGAGTTTAAATTATGGACAGAAAGATGCCAGCTGGAAATTAGGAACTTTTTTTTGCAGTAACAGAGAAATTATTAATGCCCCGCCCCCGGAATGCCCGGCCACGCCCCCATTGTGCCCCGCCCAGCCCTATTGGCGCTACGCCACTGTTTGAATCCCACCACCATGGGAACCTGTTACTAAAGTTTTTGGATCCCACCACTGCTTCCGTCTCCCTCCACCCACAGCATCCAGCTGAACTCCCACTGCCCCCATCATGCCCCGTGCCAACGCCTCTCCGCCACACCCCGTGCAAAAAAAAAAATCACTTACTTTCTTTTTGTCTGAGTGGTGCCGAGGCCAGCAACACCTGAGGAGGGCCAGGGAGGGTGCGCACCTTTCCTGGCCTTGTCCCTGTACCTGCAGAGGTGAGGTGAATAAGACCAAGGACTGGGCCTTTTATGTTGTGGCACGCTCACTCTGGAATTCCCTTCCCTCAGCTATATTTTGTGTGTGCTCCAGGGTAGATTAGAACACAAAGCAAAGAGCAGAAGAAAAATAATGAAGTCTCCTAGTCTTTACACTGGAGATCAATTTTTAGGCTGTACTCTAACGAGTGTAACTTATGCACCCTGTTCCCATAAGGGAAGTATTCATTGGCCCATGGAAATAAAGGGTCTCTTTGCCCATCCCAAAACACTAAATCACAGGGTCATCTTGCTAACGGAGGGAAGGCAGCCCAATCTGCTCAGCTCTCAGACGTCAAAGAGGGTTGGTACTCGGAAGGGCGGCCTGCTAGGAAGACTCTGCCGAGGAAAGCAATAGCAAATCACCTCTGCTTCTCACTTGCCTTGAAAGCAGTGGTGGGATCCAAAAATTTTAGTAACAGGTTCCCATGGTGGTGGGATTCAAACTGTGGCGTGGCGCCAATGGGACTGGGCGGGGCATTCCGGGGGTGGGGCATTCCTGGGCGGGGCTGTGGCAAGGACGCAGCCGCTGCGCCGGTCCTTGGGCGGGAAACGAATGCACGCAGGTGCAGGCTGCCACGCACGCCGGTGCACCTCCTGCTAGACTGCTTCAAGTTCTGCGCGCTACTGCTGAGAGGAGGTGCGTAACTAAGGCAAAAATCACGTGGCAAAATCACCAATTAGCAACCCCCTCTCCACTCTCAGGAACCTGTGAGAACCTGCTGGATCCCACCTCTGCTTGAAAGCCCCTTGCTGGGGTCTCCATAAGTCTGCTGTGACTTGATATCACGTTGCACGCACATATTCTCTTTGATAACCAATCTCTATAAGGTTAAGAGCCCCCTTAGCGAAGTTAGATTTTAATTTATGCCAGGTGTCAAATGAGAAGCTTGACTCTCGGCCAAAGATCACTCACGTTTATCTTTCAAACTTTTTTATTTCGGATGAACCTAATCGTTCTTGAAACGAATTACATCTGAAAGACTTATAATTATGCAAAAATACTTGCATATGTAAATGAAATCAGAAACAGAATGGCAGACGTATCTTCTCTTATTCTATCTATTTTAAGATTCTGCCAAATATTCAAAGAGAGCCAGTGTGGTGTAGTGGTTAAGAGCAGGTGCACTCTAATCTGGAGAACCGGGTTTGATTCCCTGCTCTGCCACATGAGCTGTGGAGGCTTAACTGGTAAACTGGATTAGCTTGTGCACTTTAACACATGCCAGCTGGGTGACCGTGGGCTAGTCACAGTTCTTCGGAGCTCTCTTAGCACCACCCACCTGTTTGTTGTGGGGGCGGGGAGAAGGGAAAGGAGATTATAAGTCTCTTTGAGTCTCCTTACAGGAGAGAAAGGGGGGATATAAATCCAACCTCTTCTTCTTCTCTTTTTCTCCTCTTTAGTAGTATTTATGGGTATTTTTCTTACCCAAATTATTTACTAAAGGGATCCATCTTTTAAAGCTGTTTTTATGATCTGTTCCATGCTTAGGGACTGTGTTCCAAAATCATTTTATACTCTTGTGTTTCATTCTGTTTTTATATCCTGGCATGTTTTTCTTGACCTGTTTTGAATGACTTGCCTTGCTTTTATTTTGTTGTAGGTATTGATTGTTTTTGTTGTGTGCTGTCTACAGCAACTTCTGGAGAGGCGGCAATCTGGAAGCCCTAGGTTCGAATTCCCATTTTGCCTTAGAAGCGCTCTTTGGGTGACACTGGGCCAGTCACGATTTCTTCGCCTAGCCTACCTGGCTGGATTGTTGTGAGGATAAAAGGGAGGAAAGGAGAACAATGCAAACGTCTTGGGCCCCCACTGTGGAGACGAGTGGGGTATAAAAGAAGGAAATAAAATGTAATATGACATTTTCTCTCTCCTTTCCTTCCATGTTTTTATTTTAGCACCCTGAAGATTTGTCTGAAGTCCCAATGCCTTTCCCCACCATTTGTTCCTACGGACCAGCAAGGCTGCCTGTAATTCATGCCTAAAATGTCACAGTGATGTCTGTTTAATTTACTTCTGGATGTGAAAGGTGAACACTCCCCTCTCAGCATCTGCAGGCTAACCTTCAGCTCCTAAAATATTTGCATGCAGCAATCAGACACTTCAAGGTTAGTAAATATGTTTCTAGGTCAGTTTTTAGCTACCTAGCGCCACCTACTGATAAAGGAAGGTTATGTTGGCTGCATGGATTGAGCTGCCCAAAGACAATGGGCGTTTTTGAGAAGGGGGAAAAAGGAACTTTTCCCACACAGTTTGCCATTCAGGATAATAATAGGTTGAGAAAAGAAGTGACTGGTAAGTATTCTGTACTGCAGGAGTCTCACTGGGTCTAAAACTGCTTATTCAAAGACCCGGCTATTCCATTCAAAGCAGCTTCTGGAGCAAGCTCTTGCCCTCTTTTGTTTTTCATGGGAAGTCAACACATACTTCATTTCGTCCTTTAAACTAAGGCCCCTTCCGCACATGCAGAGTAATGCGCTTTCAATCCACTTTCAATCCACTTTGCAGCTGGATTTTACTGTGCGGGATTGCAAAATCCACTTGCAAACCACTGAGAAAGTGGATTGAAAGCATATTATTCTGCGTGTGTGGAAGGGGCCTTAGTTCTTTTCAGGGCTATCCTAAACAGAGTTAGGCTGTCATAATCCTGGTAATCAAAACGGATTCAGAAGGGTGTAAGTCTGCTTAGGACTGCACTTTTGCCTGTTGCGATTTCTGCTTGCCATGTTCCTCCTTTAGCTGATGTTTGATAAAACGTCTTCTGTTTTGCCTACGGAACACAACAGCTATGCAGCTGCCTCATATCGTCTCCTATCGCCTCCATTAAATAGCAGCTGCACGGTAGGGGTTCAGGGTGGGGCTGTGTCTCAGGGGAAGAATCTCTGTCCTAAATGTAGAAGGTGCCAGGTTCTATCCCTGCTATCTCCAGTTAAAAGAACCTGGCAATAAGGCCCCTCCTGCACATGCAGAATAATGCACTTTCAATCCACTTCCACAACTGTTCACAAGTGGATTTTGCAATTCTGCACAGTAAAATCCAGCTGCAAAGTGCATTGAAAGTGGATTGAAAGTGCATTATTCTGCATGTGTGGGAGGGGCTTAAGTGATGTGAAAGTCTGCTGCATGAGACCCTGAACAGCTGGGCCGGGAGACAATACTGACTTAATGAACTAATGAATGTGAGTTCTGGTGTGGAAGAGCCAGATTGTTTTCTAAACCCTTTACTTGCATATACCAGAGACTGAACTTGGTGCAGTAGACATTCTACCAGTGAGCAGATGTTTTCCCAGTAAGCCAGATGTTCTCCCAGTGAGCCTGTTGGTTTTAAGATTTATTTTTTAAGCCTTCCACTCTTCTAATTGAGATTTTAAAAATCACATAACACATGAAAGGCATTCATGTTCCGTTGCTAATAAATTCTAGGGCAGTGATGGCGAACCTTTTCGAGACCGAGTGCCCAAATTGCAACCCAAAATCCACTTATTCATCGCAAAGTGGCAACACGGCAATTTATCCTGAATACTGAGGTTTTAGTTTAGAAAAGACGGTTGGCTCCCAGGCACACATTACTCAGGAGTAAGCTTGATGAAGCAACCGTGCAACGCTTCGAATGGGTGAATCACGACCCTAGGAGGGTTTACTCAGAAGCAAGACCCAATTGCCAGCAACCGAGCTTACTCCCGAGTAAAGGATCGTGCCCAGGCTATCCTAGATGTGTGTGTGTGTGTGTGTGTGTGTGTGTGTGTGTGTGTGTGTGTGTGATTTTCCGCCCCCCCCATGATGAACTCTGTGCACGTGTGCCCACAGAAAGGGCTCTGAGTGCCACCTCTGGCACCCGTGCCATAGGTTCGCCACCACTGTTCTAGAGGATTCCATTTCTAATTTATTTGCTTATTGATAGGAATTTTTTTTAAAAAAATATTCTGCACTCTTTAAAATACTTCTGAGGTTGCTTAAACGTTTTTTTAAAAACTGAGCAACAATGACATAGAACGAAAACAACTCTGGGAGCAGCAAAAGCAACAGCATTTGATATATTGGAGACTCTGAGAAATCAGAGCAACCCAGCCATCTACTATTTTGTTCATTTGCTTTATTCATAATCTACCTTTCTTGCCGAGATTCAGGGTAGATTGTAAAATGTAAAAATGATGCATCTGGAACAGTATCTCAAGCAGTCTAAAACTGCAGCACACCACAAACAGCACAAAACCTGGATTACAAAAAACCTGGATTACAAAAAAGCCTACAAAAATGAGCAAGAAGTGTTGTAAAAAAATCTCATCTTGAACGGAATCAGGGAAAATAAGAAGAAGAGAAGAAGAGTTTTGGATTTATAACCCACCTTCCTCTCCTGTAAAGCATCTCAAAGTGCCTTACAACCTCCTTTCCCTTCCTCTCCCCACAACAAACACCTTGTGAGGTAGGTGGGACTGAGAGAGTTCTGGAAGAACTGTAACTGGCCTAAGGTCACCCAGTAGGCTTCATGTGGAGGAGCAGGGAAACAAATCTAATTCATCACATTGGAGTCTGCAGCTCATGTGGAGGAGAGGGAAATCAAACCCAGTTCTCCAGATTAGAGTATACCGCTCTTAACCATGCTGGCTCAGGGTGTACTTCCACTGAGGTTAACACTGGAAAATTCCTAGTTCTAGCTACCGGTTCTTAGTTTTAAAACTCTTTACAACATGGAGCCCACTAGGGGAACTGTCTGTCCCCATAAGCTGATTCGAAAGGCAGGCAGGCAGGCAGGCAGGCAGGCAGGCAGGCAGGCAGGCAGTATTTTTTAAAAGTTTATTTTTTAAGGCGATGAATCATAAATGAGCTGTCTGTGTTTGATCATATTCATAGAAATGGTCATCAGTGTTTATTCAGTATCAGCGCCTATTGGTAGTAAGCTCATAGTTTTAACACTTTATTAGCCTATAAACTCACTCAGAGGTGCAGGTCCATTTTATAGGGGATAAAAATTTAGGTTAAACATTTGGAGGTATTCCCTAATAACAACAGCAAAGTGCCAGCAGAACAAAGTGCTTAGGAGAGTTATGCATTCTTTTCCTTTGGAGATTTTTGGAGGAAAGTTGGACTTCCAATGAAGAAGAAGGAGGAAGAGGAGGAAGAATGGGAGTTTGGATTTATGCTCCACCGTTCTCTCCTGTAAGGTGGCTTACAAGCTCCTTTCCCTTCCTGTCCCCTCAACAGACACCTAGTGAGGCAGGTGGGGCTGAGAGAGTTCCAAAGAACTGTGACTAGCCCAGGATCACCCAGCAGGAATGTAGGAATGAAGAAATACACCTGGTTCACCAGATAAGCCTCTGCCACTCAGGTGGAGGAGTGGGGGAATCAAACCCGGTTCTCCAGATTAGAATCCACCTGCTCTTAATCGCTACACCACGCTGGCTCTCAGTGGGTTGGAAAAGCATAAGTCAGCTTAGGATCACACTATAACCAATTTACTTCTGCAGGATTTGAATCCAGTAGCTCCTTCAATAGGTATCTGACAATGGGAGCTTTGACTATTGAAAACTCATACCCTATAAAATTCTGTTGGCCCACTGGACCTTGCTCAGCTACTGCAGACCAGCACAGCCACCCCCTCTGAACCTCTTTTACTTCTGGAGGCCTCAGGGAAAAGGTGGAGACCACAACATTTCACACAGTTGCCTAGTAAATGGCCAACACACTCCTGTTTTCCATAATTCTGACAAATGAGCGCAAACACCTTAGGATGACTGACAAAGACAAGAAGTAAAGATTTCTTGTTTTCTCATTTCATTTGAATTAAATTTCTTCATGTTAACTGTAACTTTACAGTGTGGTGGTGTAGTGGCTAAGGGTGTCTGACTAGTATCTGGGGCATCCAAAGAAGGAGACTCCTTCACTCTCCAAAGAAAGCAGTGACAGTGGAATTCACTGCCTCGGAGAGTGGTGGAGTCTCCTTCTTTGGCGGTTTTTAAACAGAGGCTGGATGAACATATGTCGGGAGTGCTTTGATTGTGTGTTCCTGCATGGCAGGGGGTTGGACTTCATGACCCTTGGGGTTTCTCCCAACTCTATGATTCTATATTCTATTGATGGCTTTTTGGTATGCATAAACTGTATGAGCTTGGCTGGTGGGCCACTGAGTTCCTCCACAGGCAGCAGAGCAGTTGGACTTTTGTGTCCAGTTTTGAAAGTCTTGATTCAGGAGAAAAAATATTACCTTGAACACAAACTCTGCTATTCTTGTGCTGCTGGGTGCGTAAAAGACTGTCCCAATCTAGTCCCAATGTGATACATTGTCTGTAGTAATTCCCTTGTGCTCTGATCTCTCCAGGTTACAAAACCATTACATTCTCCAGATGTCTTTAGAGGCGGGATTTCCACATGGTCCAACAAGTTCTCCCAAGCATAGCAGCTGCAGGAACAGCACAGAGACCCGTGGAGCTGTCCAGAGTCCTGAAAATCACAGAATCATAAAACCATAGAGTTGGAAGAGACCACAAGGGCCATCAAGTCCAACCCCCTGCCATGCAGAAATACACAGAGCGCTCCTGATAGATGGCTCTGTTTAAAAACCTCCAAAGAAGAAGACTCCACCATCCTCCAAGGCATCATATTCCACTGTCGAACAGCCCTAACAGTCAGAAAGTTCTTTCTAATGTTTAGGTGGATTCTCTTTTCCTGCATTTTGAATCCATTACTCCGTCTCCTAGTCTCTGAGGCAGCAGAAACAAGCTTCCTCCCTCTTCAACATGACATCCCTTCAAATATTTAAGCATAGCTATCATGTCCCCTCTTAACCTTCGCTTCTCCAGACCAAACGTCCCTAGCTCCCTAAGTCTCTCGTCATAGGGCACAGATTCCATTCAGTGGCTTAGCCAGGCCACTAGGGGGCATCCCTCAAACATTATTTTCCCCTCCCAACCTTGCTGGGATTCAAGATCTTCCCATACTCTTTGCATGTGCCATACCCATAGCTCTTATCACATGCTGTGGGCAGAACATTATCTCTCCTACTGTCACAAACATACACACCCAAGCTCACACACACACAAAATGTATTTCACAGAAACAATCATTCAATGCTCGGTACAAATAATACACTTGCATGTGCGTGGTCTCAATGCAAAAAAAAAAGGGGGGGGAAGTTACCACAATCAAGCATTTTTGCATCAACAAACAACAATTACACACAAGTTCTGGAGCAGGGGTCTGCAACCTGCAGTTCTACAGATGTTCATGAACTACAATTCCCATCAGCCCCTGCCAGCATGGCCAATTGCTGGCATGGGCTAATGGGAATTGTAGTTCATGAACATCTGGAGAGCCGCAGATTGCAGACCCCTGTTCTGGAGGGTTAGCTATGTTGATTTGTTGCAGGAAAACCCACAGAAGTAGTAATTTGGCATCTCAAAAGCCAACAGATTTATTGTGACATAGATAAAGCAGGCTTCACTCCATGTAAGCTTATGCCACGGCATTGCATTTTTGTTTGCATGCATGCCAAAGAGCGCATCTCAAATGAAAATAACACAACATACACAGTCTTTCTTCTCCTCTGTCATATATCGCCGTTTTGGTGTGATGGCCAAATTGCATGTTTATTTAGCTATTTCCACCCTGCTTTCTTGCTCAGTTGAGACCAAATCAGCCTGCCGCATCTTTCTCCCTTCCTTCCGTTTTTAAATCGAACAGCCAGCGCTTCTGTTTTTGTTTCTCTCTTCTCGATGGTTCCCCCTTTTCCCCTTCTGTGTTGTCTTAATGCCGCGGCTGTTTCGAATTGGCACCCATCTTGCATTTAAACACATCAAAATAAATAAAGTGTGGACCTGGTCCAGGGAGAGCCATTCAGACTCCTGCATGGCCATGAACGTCACTGGGTGGCTTTTGGGCCAGTCACTGTCTTTCTGCCTAGCTGCCAGGTCTATGATTCATTCAGTGACAGACTCTGGAATTCATCAATCAGAAACCTTTATTGGAATGAACATTGAGCCCCCAGCTTTTGCAAAGCCAGTTCTGACCCACCCCCCAAACGCCCATAGCTTTATTACCTCTGTTGTCCACTCTCTCCCCTACCCCCAACTACGCAAAGTAAAAGCAGGAAAAGTAGAGGAAAGTGAAAGTCCATTCCCAAGGTCTACGGAAAGATATAGGGCCATCTGGTCACCTCTCCCTTCACGGAGAAGGCCAGAGATGCCATTGTTATCTATAGTTGCAAAAACAGAGAGAAAGAAGAAATGAACGGTGAGTTTCAGTAGCCCAAAGAGGCCCCAGACATTGACATTAAGCGCACACAGACACTAGCCCACTTCATAGAGTGTTTGTGAGGATCACCTATAACCGTGGTGGCGAACCTTTGGCACTGCAGATGTTATGGACTACAATTCCCATCAGCCCCTGCCAGCATGGCCAATTGGCTGATGGGAATTGTAGTCCATAACATCTGGAGTGCCAAAGGTTCACCACCACTGACCTATAACATTCTGATGTCCATAGAGAAATGGCAGGATGCCTGTGTCGTAACAGCCATCTACTTTCCACTGTATCTGCGCATGGATCTTGGCATGTGAGCATAGAGCGTTTGACAAAAATGTGCATAGGGCACATTGAACCTAAAAATTCTTGCCAAACTCTCCCTAGTTAATTTCAAAGAGTAGCCATGTTGTTCTACCGTAGAACAGTTTGATTCGTTTCCAGTAGCACCTTAGAGATAACCAGTGAGATTGTGTGGGGATAGGAGCTTCTCGGAATCAGTTACAAGTAGAGAGCTTTGACTCTGGAAACCTCATATCAAATCTAGCTGCTCCCTAGCTAAATGGGTGTAAAGCAGGGGTGTCCGACTCTGGTCCTCCAGAGGTTCATGGACTACAATTCCCATCAGTCTCTGCCAGCATGGCCAGTTGGGCTGGTGGGACTCGTAGTCCATGACTATCTGGAAGGCCAGAGTTGGACACCCCGGTACAAAGCATTCTACAATAAGATTTGACTCGTAAGGTTTGACTCAAACTTTAACCTCTTTCCCTTTCTTTCTGTAAGGTAAACAAGTGTTTACGTTGTTGGAGACGTGGGTTCAAACCTCCACTTCACTGCAAAATTCATTAGATGACTCTTGGCCAGTTACTGTCTCTCAACCTAACCTACTCTGCAGGGCTGTTGCGAACATATGGGTAGGGGAGAAAAATATATGACACCCTAAGTTTGGTAGAAGAGAGGTGGGGCAAAATTGTACAAGACACATGAAGGGCACTTTCACACATCCTGAACAATGCAGTTTCCATCCACTTTCAATGCACTTTAACAATAGTTTGTAAGTGGGTTTTGCCATTTCACACAGTAAGATCCAGTGAACTGGATTGAAAATGCATTATTTGGCATAGTATAGTGGTGTAGTGGTTAAGAGCAAGTGCACTCTAATCTGGAGAACCGGGTTTGATTCCCTGCTCTGCCACTTGAGCTGTGGAGGCTTATTTGGTGAACCAGATTGGTTTGTGCACTTCAACACATGCCATCTGGATGACCTTAGGCTACTCACGGTTCTTTGGAGCTCTCTCAGCCCCACCCACCTCACAGGGTAGGTGTTTGTTGGGGGGGGAGGGAAAGGAGTTTGTAAGCCCCTTTGAGTCTTCTCACAGGAGGGAAAGGGGGTATGAATCCAAACTACTGCTGCTGCTGCTGCTGCTGTTGCTCCTCCTCCTCCTCCTCCTCCTCCTCCTCCTCCTCCTTCTTCGTCTTGTTCTTCTTCTTCTTCTTCTTCTTCTTCTTCTTCTTCTTCTTCTTCTTCTTCTTCTTCTTCTTCTTCTTCGAAAGTGTTCAAACAGAAGGTTGCCTATGACGCTACCGGAACTGGTTTCCCTGTGCTGTGCAACTTGGGGAAAAAATATCCTCAAGTGTCCTGTTGTGACTTGCCTTTCTTGTCCCCGTTCCTTCTGGAAGGGTACCGGCTCAAAGGCAAATGGCTTTGGAGGTAATTGCTTTGTCCTTGGAATGGCGAGGGAGCCTTTAATTGCTGAAGAGGGAGACCCAAAGCCCGGGCCCTGTTTGAGGGGGTGTGGCGTTTGCTGGGGAAAGCAGCGGAGCACCGGAGCAGGCGAAGGAGCGAGGGGTTAAACATGCATGATGAAGGAAGGCAGGGAATTAAACAGAAGCTCTGTGGATCGCAAACAGCCTCTCCTCTTTATGGCTTGCAAATGAGAATGGAAATGAGGAAAGCCTCCACACGGAGAGCCCCACGCCTCCCTGCCATGGGCAACTGAGCAAAAGATTGCCGGCGACTGTCTCTCATTAGGAAGGTCTCAAGGCTGGCTTCCCCCCGACCTTCGCCAACTGTTTGCAGCTGAGATTTTTCAATTATGTGCCTGTTACATCAAAGTCGGACTGGGTGCTCAGATGCTCTTGGTTGGAGGTCGACGTCTGGATTAAGGTTCATAGAATCATAGAATCATAGAGTTGGAAGAGACCACAAGGGCCATCCAGTCCAACCCCCTGCCATGCAAGTCCAACCAAGTCCAACCCCCATCCTTATATAAAGCAGTGGTGCGACCACACTTGGAGTACTGTGTTCAGTTCTGGTCGCCACATCTCAAAAAGGATATAGAAGAGATAGAAAAAGTGCAGAGAAGGGCAACAAGGATGTTTGAAGGATTGGAGCACCTTCCCTATGAGGAGAGGCTGCAGCGTTTGGGACTCTTTAGTTTGGAGAGGAGACGTCTGAGGGGGGATATGATTGAAGTCTATAAAATTATGCATGGGGTAGAAAATGTTGACAGAGAGAAATTTTTCTCTCTTTCTCACAATACTAGAACCAGGGGGCATACGTTGAAAATGCTGGGGGGAAGAATTAGGACTAATAAAAGGAAACACTTCTTCACACAACGTGTGATTGGTGTTTGGAATATGCTGCCACAGGAGGTGGTGATGGCCACTAACCTGGATAGCTTTAAAAAGGGCTTGGACAGATTTATGGAGGAGAAGTTGATTTATGGCTACCAATCTTGATCCTCTTTGATCTGAGATTGCAAATGCCTTAACAGACCAGGTGCTCGGGAGCAACAGCCGCAGAAGGCCATTGCTTTCACATCCTGCACGTGAGCTCCCAAAGGCACCTGGTGGGCCACTGCGAGTAGCAGAATGCTGGACTAGATGGACTCTGGTCTGATCCAGCAGGCTAGTTCTTATGTTCATGCAGGAACACACAATCAAAGCACTCCCGACATATGCTGATCCAGCCTTTGTTTGAAAACCTCCAAAGAAGAAGACACCACCACTCTCCGAGGCAGTGAATTCCACAGTCGAACAGCCCTGACGGTCAGGAAGTTCTTCCTGATGTTTAGGTGGAATCTCTTTTCCTTCACCTTGAATCCATGACTCCGTGTCCTAGTCTCTGAGGCAGCAGAGAACAAGCTTGATCCCTCTTCGACATGACATCCCTTCAAATATTTAAACGTGGTTATCGTGTCACCCCTTAACCTACGCTTCTCCAGACTAAACATCCCCAGCTCCCTAAGCCTCTCTTTGTAGGTCGTGGACTACCATTTTGGTTGCCCTCCTCTGGACCTGCTCCAGTGGAAGGGGCTAAAGTGATGATTGTCAACAGCGGCAGAGACCAAAGTCAGTCTTGGATCTTCTGGGAACTGTGTTGGAACCAGGAACTTCTGCTGTCCTCAATAAATCACCTGACCCATCTAGACTGACCTCTTCCCATTAAACCAGGGGTGTCCAACTCTGGTGCCCCAGATGGCCATGCTGGCAGGGACTGGTGGGAATCGTAGTCCATGAACATCTGGGGCACCAGAGTCGGACACCCCTGTGGTAAACTCTCCATCATGATGGGTTCCTGAATCCTTGAGAGCCATCTTGGTATAGTGGTTAGGAGTAGTGGACTCTAATCTGGGGAACTGGGTTTGAATTCCCGCTCCTCCACATGAGTGGTAGACTCTAATCTGGAAAACCATGTTTAATTCCCCTCTCCTCCACATGAAGCCTACTGGGTGAACTTGGACTAGGCACAGTGAATTCTCTCAGCCCCACCTTCCTTACAAGGTTCCTGTTGGGTGTTGGTGGTGAGGGAAGATAATGGTAAGAAACTTGAGACTCCTTGAGGAGCAGCAGTAGCGTAGTGGTTAAGAGGAGGTGTACTCTAATCTGGAGGAACCGGGTTTGATTCCCTGCTCTGCCAATTGAGCTGTGGAGGCTTATCTGGGGAATTCAGATTAGCCTGTACACTCCTACACATGCCAGCTGGGTGACCTTGGGCTAGTCCCAGTTCTTCGGAGCTCTCTCAGCCCCACCTACCTCACAGGGTGTTCGTTGTGTGGGGGGAAGGGAAGCCCCTTTGAGTCTCCTATAGGAGAGAAATGGGGGATTTACATGCAACTGTTCTTTTTCTTATGGTAGAGAAAAATGGGGTATACAAACCAACTCTTCTTTTTAATCGCTCTCTGCATTATGTGCCAATTAGTCCCTTCAAATTTAGGGTGACCCTGTAAACGAATGGCCTCCAGAAGGTTGTATCATTAGTGGTCTTTCTTAGGTCTTGCAACCTGAAGGCTGTGAAGTATTCCTTTGTTGACTCTGTCCATTGCACGTTGGATCTTTCTCTTTTCTTATTGCCTCCTTTTCCTAATATTATTGTCTCTACACCTATTATGACTGCCTTTTGTTGCTACACAAACTCTTCTTCCCCATGAATGACCTCTATAGGCAAGCTAGAGTAGAGTCCAGTAACATCTTGAAGACCATCGAGATTTTGACGGTATGAGCCTTCGAGAGTCAAAGTTCAAGGAAGCTACGACTCTTGAAGCTCACACCCCAAAAATCTTGTGGGTCTCTGAGGTGCTACTGGGTTTAAATCTAGCTATTCTACGGCAGACCAACATGACTGCTCTCTGAAACTTTCTAGGGAACAAACTGATTTGGGGTGTTGTGGGGTTTCCGGGCTGTATGGCCGTGTTCTAGTCGCATTTTCTCCTGACGTTTCACCTGCCTCTGTGGCTGGCATCTTCAGAGCAGGCGAAGTCAGGAGAAAATGCTACTAGAACACGGCCATACAGCCCGGAAACCACATAACACCCCAGTGATTCCGGCCAGTGGTGGGATCCAAAATTTTTAGTAACAGGTTCCCATGGTGGTGGGATTCAAACTGTGGCATAGCACCAATGGGGCTGGGCTGGGCACGATGGGGGCGGGCCGGGCATTCTGGGGGGGGGGCATTCCTGGGCGGGGCTGTGGCAAGGAAACGAATGGGCGGGAAACGAATGCACGCAGGCGCAGGTTGCCACGCACGCCGGTGCACCTCCTGCTAGACTGCTTCAAGTTCTGCGCGCTACTGCTGAGAGGAGGGGCGTAACTAAGGCAAAAATCACGTGGCAAAATCACCAATTAGAAACCCCCTCTCGGCATACACAAATAATTAGTAACCTACTCTCGGGAACCTGTGAGAACCTGCTGGATCCCACCTCTGATTCCGGCCGTGAAAGCCTTCTACAATAAACTGATTTGGCATTTGCACCTTATTGACCTTTTGCTTTGCTTCTTCATGCGCTTTTCCCTGACCCTCAAGCCTCTCCTCAGCTGTCAGTCCTGCTGCCTGTTCCCTTTCGCCCGCCCCCCACGGCCTTCCTTCCTTAACAGAAGCTGGTCTTGGGATTGCTTCTCAGATTGCAGTTCTCATTTGGCCATCATGAATCAGAAGACTCCATATCATTAGAACCAAAGTCTCTTCTGTGATGTGGGCGGGACAGACACGACGGTGAACTGAACCTAGTAACTAATGGGCAGTTGATGGAATGACTGGAGAATGGGTGTAATGTAGTTCCTGATGAAAACAGAAGTGCAGCATTCAGTGCGAACTGGGCTTTCCAAGTCGGTTTCAAGGGGAGACCTAATGTAATGAACCAGTAAAGTCCAGTCAAAAGCAACTGTATTAAGTTCTTTATTGAGCTGGCATTCTTAGTCAGGAACAGGCAATGCGGGAACTAGCTCCCCCACTCTCAAACAGCTGCTTTGAAGGGCTTCAGATGAGTTCCCGCCAAGAACAGATAAACAATAAACAATTCAGGTTCTCACACAGAAACTCGCACAGACAGTTTCACATAGGCAAGCAAGCAGCAACTGATAACTATTCTGGGAGCCACGCCAGAAACTACAGCAGGAGCCTCTTCAAGGTTGAACTGCAGCCTTACACCTAAGTAGAAAGCATTGCAGGAATCCAGCCTTGGGCCCCTTCCGCACATGCAGAATAATGCACTTTCAATCCACTTTCAGTGCACTTTGCAGCTGGATTTTACTGAGCGGAATAGCAAAATCCACTTACAAACAATTGTGAAAGTGGATTGAAAGTGCATTGTTCTCCATGTGCCGAAGGGGCCTTAGTCGGGAGAAAGTGGTTTTTTCCCCCAGCTGCAGTAGTTTGCCGTGAAACAGCTACTGGGTTGCCATAAGTGGGCTTTGACTTGATGACACACACAGACAGACAGACACACAATTGAGATTTGCTTCTCCAGTCAGTTCAAATGGATCCGTATCTGGTTTTATCCAGATGTTTGTGGGATGTAATAACAGTGACTCGCCTGTTTAATAGTATGAGGATAAAGAGTAAAACGTTCATTTTTGTTAAATGGACTTCTCCGCTGCGCTGCGCTGCCAGTGTGCCATTCATTACAACCCCCTTAAAAGCTGTTTATGCCTCCTCCGTAGCCATTAACACATTTGTCAGTGAACGTTCATTAGGGCTGGCGGATTGGTGCTTATCTGCATTAAAGACCGCTGGCTGAGTATGTCTTCATCGGACAGCAGCCGTGGCAACTCAATCCCCCTTGTCAGCCATATTTAACGACTGAAAATGCTCCCTAAGTTTGGATGACATGTCGCCATTCTTCCCAAATGATGCCATGCTTCACCATGAGAGATGTCAGCTTGTCTACAAGTCTGAAGAAGACGTGGCTGCTTCATCCCAGCAGGCTTTCCAGCGTGGGATTTTTTTAACATGGAAGATTTTAAGAATACTTTGTATCATTCATTCATTCATTCATTCATTCATTCATTCATTCATTCATTCATTCATTCATTCATTCATTCATTCATTCATTCATTCATTCATTCATTCATTCATTCATTCATCTGATCATGGCCCACCCACCCTAGTGGGGAGGGAGGGGGAATGGGGCCCATCTTCTGGTTGAGATCCACCCACCTTGGGGGGAGGAGTTGGGAGGGGAAGGGAGGGGAGGAGAGGGGAGGGAGAAGGGGAGGGGACCCATCATCTGGCCATGGCCTACCCACCCTGGAGAGAAGAGGTTGGGAAGGGTAGGGAGGGGAAGGGAGGGGGAAGGAGGGAGGGAGAGGAGAGGAGAGGAGAGGAGAGAAGGGGTAGAGAAGGGGAATGGGGCCCATCATCTGGTTGAGATCCACCCACCTTGGGGGGAGGGATTGGGAGGGGAAGGGAGAGGAGGGGGAAGGGGAGGGGACCCATCATCTGGTCATGGTCCACCCACCATGGGGAAGAGGAAGAGAGAGGGGAGGTGGTGGTAGAAAGTGCCGTCAAGTTGCAGCTTATTTATGGTGACCCTGTAGGGTTTTCAAGGCAAGCGATCTTTAGAGGTGGTTTGCCATTGCCTGCCTCTGTGTAGAATCCCTGAACTTCTCTGATGGTCTCCCATCCAAGTCCTAATCAGAACTGATCCTGCTTAGCTTTCAAAACCTGATGAGATCAGGCTAGCTTGGGCCGCAGAGATGGCGTTCTGATAAGTAATACAAACGACAGACGTTCTCCAGGGCTATTTAGGAGTTTCCACAGTTGTACCCTCTTTCTGCTGCTACATATTCTCAGAACTATTACCTGTTCCGCAAACAGGGCCAGCTAGACTAACACAGATTAGGGGTTTCACTGCATGATGAGAAAGAAAGAAAGAAAGGTTTAGGTTTAGATTTATTAGTCCATCAGTCAATTACAGCCCACAACCCATTACAGCCCACAAGCTATGTAGAAGCACAACAGACAGCATTAATTAATTGATAGCCTAAAAACTGAAGCTCTTCAGAGATTTGTTCGGTGCTTCGGAACTTTTGCGGACAAACTGAACCTGTACAAAAGAGGTGGGTTTTGCTTGAACTAAAGGAGAATCAAAACTGGAAAAGCATGTACTCAGTCATTCTGGCCCTTCCGCACATGCAGAAGAATGCACTTTCAACCCACTTTCAATGAGCTTTGCAGCTGGATTTTACTGTGCGGAATAGCAAAATCCACTTGCAAACAATTGTGAAAGTGGATTGAAAGTGCATTATTCTGCGTGTGCGGAAAGGGCCTCTGCTAGAGCAGAATCTTTCTGCTAGAGCTGAATCAATGCCTACCTTGGGTCTGAATAGGAAACCTGAAATACAAGTTACATGTGATATTTGCAATGCTGGGCACTATGCAGTCTGAAGTAGAGAAAAAGGGTTATTCTCCCCTGCTGAGCCATTTCCTAGAAGGAAAATGCCCCCATCCTAGTGACTTTTTGCCTTGGTAAGGAAAAAAGATACATGCAACATGTTTGTGCGTTAAGTGCCGTGAAACCACTTCCGACTCAGGGAGACTCTGGTCGATTCTGCACTTGGGTTATCGACCTAAGTTCGAGTTGCGTTCAACCTAAGTGCTCCGCACAACCACTGGGATCAACGTGGTTTTGTTTGTACCAGCTTAAAAGCCCATGTAGCAGCGGTCAAATTTCCACGATGACTCCAGTTGGGAACTACTACTTTTTCAGTGAACCGCGCATTTCGAACTCAGCTTCAGCTTCCAGTAAAAGTCTCGCGGAATCTCTCTGGTGCCAGGGAGGCCCCATTCCAGCCAATCCACAGCTGAGTGTTTTGGGCATCGCGTACAGCTGGCCAATCAAAACATGCCACCTTAGTCCCTCCATTACTGTGGCGAGATTTTTTTAATAGCTTGATATCGTGAGGATAAGCCGGAACATGGCCGTAGGAAACAGTATGCCAATCGGAACGGAGTGGTGAAGAAGGCACAGGATGATTCCGCCCTCCAGAGGCTGGGATCAAGCTGGTTGCAGTGAGAACAACAATGGCTTCGACCTAGGTTAGTACCCTTCTCAGGGAACTGGGTCGAACCTATTATTTTGCCTACTCGTGTCTTGGAGATGCGCCCTCTAGGAATCTATGCCCTCCAAAATGTCCTCTCATTTACAGCCTTGCAAACTGAGGACTGTGGGTTCTGTTACAGATGAAATCCGTCTCATCTTTTCCTGCTGCCTTCAACCTTTCTGAGCATGGCTGTCTTTTCCAGTGACTCTCGTCTTCTCATAACGTGACCAAAGGAGGAGAGCCTCAGTCATTTTAGCCTTCAAGGACAGTTCAGGTTTGATTTGATCTGGAACCCACTGATCTGTTTTCTTGGCGGTCCACAGGATCCGTAACTCACTCTTCCAAAACAACATTTCGGAGGAATCTACTTCCTTCCTGTCAACTTTCTTCATCAGGTATCTGAATTTGTTTCCTAGCAGAACTAAAAGGAAGCCTAGGGAGAGGGCATTCTTAACAGGGGAAACGACAGGGGGGAAGAGTTAACCTTCGTTCCTCATCTCTGGGGCTCTGATTCATTATCAGCCCCTCCTGGAGACTTTATTTGTGGCTTCGTCAGAGGCGTATCTAGAAAAAATGGAGCCCAGGGCAAAAATCTGAGTTTTCTGCCCCCCGGGCTCCATTTTTCCTAGATACGGGGGGGGGGGGGGGAGCAGGGAGAGATTGAGCTATCTACTAATCTCAGAGAGGAGCATGAGGTTGGTGCTGGCACCCAGGTCTACCATCCAAAGCTGGAGAAGGCGCCCAGGTCTGCCGCCCAAAGCCAGAGAAGGTGCCCAGGTCTACCGCCCAAAGCTGGCTAGTGCAGCCCGGGTCCGGCACCCCCACATGATTAGATGGTATGTGCCCAGGGACATGTGACACCCCATGTTCCCATGGCCAGTATGATAGGTCAGGGAATTCAAATCACAGACCACTCGTGGCAGATTTCACTTGTTTTTTTCAGTATGTCTTTGGGTCCCTATCTCATGAGCAATTCAGCTCAGTTTTAATTGGGATTGTTAGTGGAGTTTTTTTTTTAAAATGTTGAATTGTATTATTGTATATTTTAATGATATATGTAAGCTGCTCTGAGTCCGGCTTTTGGCTGGAAAGATAACAAATTTAATAAAACAAACAAATATTTAGTGCTGTACCAGATATTACTATAATGTTTTTATTTATTTACACCCTGCTTTCCTCCTTAATAGGGATCCTAAGAACTTTACACTATCCCCCCCCTCCATTTTTTCCTCAAAATAACCTTGTGCAAATTGCTGACCACATGAAGGCCACAAGCATAGACAGCTTTAAAAGGGTATCAGACAGATTCAGGGAGGATAGATCGATCAGTGGCTACTAGCCATGGTGACTAAAGGGAACCTCCACATTTCTGAATACTAGAATCAGGACAGAGTCAGGGGAAGGCCTCTATGTCCTGTTGTTGGCCTTACAGAGGAACTTCTTGATTCTTAGTTGATAGTTCCATGGGAATGTCAACTCAGTGCATGGCAGCTGTGAAAAAGGCAAACTCTATGCTGGGGATAATTAGGAAAGGAATTGATAATAAAACTGCAAAGATTGTCATGCCCTTATATAAAGCCATGGTGCGACCGCACTTGGAGTACTGTGTTCAGTTCTGGCCACCACATCTCAAAAAGGATATCGAAGAGATAGAAAAAGTGCAGTGAAGGGCAATGAGGATGATTGAGAAATTGGAGCACCTTCCTTATGAGGAGAGGCTGCAGCGTTTGGGACTCTTTAGTTTGGAGAGGAGACGTCTGAGGGGGGATATGATTGAAGTCTATAAAATTATGCATGGGGTAGAAAATGTTGACAGAGATAAATTTTTCTCTCTTTCTCACAATACTAGAACCAGGGGGCACACATTGAAAATGCTGGGGGGAAGAATTAGGACTAATAAAAGGAAACACTTCTTCACGCAACGTGTGATTGGTGTTTGGAATATGCTGCCAAAGGAGGTGGTGATGGCCACTAACCTGGATAGCTTTAAAAGGGGCTTGGACAGATTTATGGAGGAGAAGTTGATCTATGGCTCCCAATCTGGATCCTCCTTGATCTGAGATTGCAAATGCCTTAGCAGACCAGGGTGCTCGGGAGCAACAGCAGCAGAAGGCCATTGCTTTCACCTCCTGCATGTGAGCTCCCAAAGGCATCTGGTGGGTCACTGCGAGTAGCAGAGTGCTGGACTAGATGGACTCTGGTCTGATCCAGCAGGCTTGTTCTTATGACCACTGTGTAAGACATGATGCTGGACTGGATGGGCCACTGGTCTGATCCAAGAGGGTTCTTATGTTCTTAAGGTTACTCAAAGTCATTCCATGGCAGAGAGGCTATTTGAATCTGGGTTTCCCGAATCCTAATGCAACGCTACACTGGCAATATTGAGAACTAAGTATAAAGTTCAATGGAAAAGAAAATGCCTCATATTGGTTCCCAAGACTGGATATGCTACTAAGAACCAGCGTGGTGCAGTGGTTAAAAACAGGTGCATTCCGATCTGGAGAACCGGGTTTGATTCCCCACTCCTCCACCTGAGTGGCGGAGGCTTATCTGGTGAACCAGATGTGTTTCCACACTCCTACATTCCTGCTGGTTGACCTTGGGCTAGTCACAGTTCTTTGGAACTCTCTCAGCCCCACCTGCCTCACAAGGTGTCTGTTGTGGGGAGAGGAAGGGCAAGGAGCATTTAAGCCACCTTGAGTCTCCTTGCAGGAGAGAAAGGTGGGGTATAAATCCAAACTCCTCCTCTTCCTCTTCCTCTTCGGTGTTGGAAGTGATCGAGCCCTTGACACGGAGGGCGAAATGGGTCTCTTATCTGGAATTCCCCGTCTTCATTGCTCATAGGCAACTTTCGTACATGACTAATCTTTGAATCTGCCAGCAATTACAAGAGGACCCTGTTCTACGGGACACTACTTCAGTACCATATAGAACCGTGGTGGCGAACCTTTGGCACTCCAGATGTCCACTCCAATTGGCCATGCTGATAGGGGCTGATGGGAATTGTAGTCCATAACATCTGGAGTGCCAAAGGTTCGCCACCACTGATATAGAATCTTTTGGACTTCAGACCAGTTGACTTACCAGTGATTCTGTTATGGAATTCTAATGCGTTAGACTAAGGCATTTGTTTATGTACTTTTTTTGGGGGGGGGATGTGGTATTCATATTTTTGTTTTGCATTTCACATTAAATGCAACCTATTCTGCATTCTTGTATTTTTGCCTTTGCCTTGGTGTAGTAGGTTCTCTTTTGTTTCAATGTAGAGAACTAGGCATGTACTCAGTGGTATATCTGAAATAGAAGTGTGGCTGTTCCTTCTTGAATGAATCGCCCCTTTCACTCTCCAGGTTCACAAAAGCAGCCATGATCCACATGAAGTTATTCTGCCATCTTCGGGAATGCATTCCACCTTGGAGAAACTCAACCCTCAAGTATATTTTCGTGTGACTATCCAGGCCTGTTATCATGTTATTTAAAGGTCTGATTGTGTCAAGCTGACAAGCAAAGAAAAATGTTACATCTGACAAAATGCTGATTTTTTTTCCTGGGTGGTATTAATGAGACGCTTGCTTGGGGCTATTCCCCCCCATCCCCTCCCCATCTCAAAGGGCAGCAGATGCTAGAGATCCTTTGGGACAAGATCTTGGAAATTTCATCAGCGTTCATGGGTGACCTAGCCTTTTCAAGCACAATGATAGACTTGATAAATCATCTTTACAATGAATTCTAATTATCGTTTATGTGGCCCAGGCACCTCTTGAGAAAGTGAGGGATCTCCCCGTCCGCGTCCCACGTGGGTGTCAGAAGTTGTTTGCCCTCGCGCCATCCCTTGGCGAATGGCACTGCGCCGCATTAACCCCGAGGTCCTGAGTACGTAGGAGTCAAACTACTCTATTAAGTTACATGACTGAGCTAAATTTAATTCTTTTCCCCACCCCCTTCACCCCTCTCTTCTTCTCCAATGAAATTACAGGCTGCGGTGTATAAGATAGGATTAGAAGTATAACATTATAGCAATTAATACTATAATGCCTCGATGATTAGTGCGCTGTGTTGAATTTCATGGATTTTGCTCAGCGTTGCTTAGATTTCCCTTGGGCCCTCTAGACCGAACCTTGGTATTCTTAGCAAATTAAATGGTAAAAAAAAAGCAAAACACCTTAGCAATATATTCAATAAATTCAATATACCCTGCAAGACCCAGTAATAAACATATCCATTACAATAGGATTATATGTAATAGAGTAGAACCGAAGCTATTTTCTCGTTTGGGGGGGGGGGGGAATTTTTTTCGCAGTGTTGGAAAAATGACTCCCTACCTCTGATGATTATTTTGGTTCTTCTTGCAAAAATGGTCATTCTTTTGCCTCTGTTTTACTTAGCTTTCGTTACCCTTAGCGATGTCATCAAAAGAGAAGGCGGCATGGTAAAGCCAGGACCAGATTAAGACCTTAAGACAGTGATGGCGAACCTTTTCGAGGCCGAGTGCCCAAATTGCAACCCAAAATCCACTTATTTATCGCAAAGTGCCAACATGGCGATTTAACCTGAATACTGAGGTTTTAGTTTAGAAAAAATGGTTGGCTCTGAGGCATGCGTTACTCGGGAGTAAGCTTGGTGGTAGTTGTTGGCTTTGCTTTGAAGCAACCATGCAACTCTTTGAACGGGTGAATCACGACCCTAGGAGGGTTTACTTAGAAGCAAGCCACATTGCCAGCAACCGAACTTACTCCCAGGTAAAGGATCGCGCTTTAGTTCTTCCCATGAAAATCAGTGGGGTTTAACAGCACTTAACAGGGTTACCTACACATCGTGCCACCAGAAGGGGCCCAGAGCCAGCCTAAGATGGTATTGTTATTGGCCAATGTGTGGGGGGGGTGATTTTCCACCCCCCCACATGACAAACTCTGTGAGTGTGTGCCCACAGAGAGGGCTCTGAGTGCCACCTCTGGCACCCGTGCCATAGGTTCGCCACCACTGCCTTAAGAGGTCCTAAGCACTGAAAAGATTATGGTACCCCCAAATACTGTACATGTAATTCAAAAGAAAAACAATACTAAACCGCAAAATATATACATTCTAATGAATAAGTATTATTTGTATGAAACTAAACACCTGTTATTCCATTGCTTTTTTTCCTTGAAGATGCACAGCATTTTAACTTACCCGAATCAAAGATGCAAAATAATGCAAAATACACGAATCAAAGATGCAAAATAATGCAAAAATAATGCAGAACACACGAATCAAAGATGCAAAATAATGTTTACTGTGGCTTACTTATGATTTAAACTACAAAATGTGTTCCCCTGCATTTTTAACTGCAAAGTAGGATATCATATCCTCAAAATTAATCTAATGTAACAGATCTGCTTCAGTTCAGATAAGGAGGGGAAAAAACCCGTTGATGTGGCCCTCATTACTTGAGACCCTAAGCACTTGCTTATTTTGCTTAGTGGTTAATCCAGGGCTGGGTATAGCTCTGTCTTGTCTGATCTTGGAAGCTAAGTGGGACCAATACTTGTAAAGGAGACCACCAAGGAAGATTCTGCAGGAAAATAGGAAGACCCAACATGAGATGGATTGACTCGATAAAGGAAGCCATTGACCTCAGTTTGTAAGACCTGAGCCGGGCTAACAATAGGACATTTGGGAGGTCGTTAATTCAGAGTTGCCTTTTTTTACCAACTAAAGGAGACCCACACAGCCTCTTATAATTTCAGGGAACCAGGTTTGTTTAAACTATAAACCCTCCCTTCAGTTACTAGGTGTTCTTAAGATGGCACATGCATAGCACTGGGTTTGCTGCTCAGAGGTAAGTTTTGTGGTACACAAGTAAAATAGGGAGATCACAGAATCATAGAATCATAGAGTTGGAAGAGACCCCAAGGGCCATCAAGTCCAACCCCCTGCAATGCAGGAACACGCAATCAAAGCGCTCTTGACAGATGGCCATCCGACCTCTCTTTAAAAACCTCCAAAGAAGGAGACCCTCCATTGTCGAACAGCCCTGACTGTCAGGAAGTTCTTCCTAATGTTTAGGTGGAATCTCTTTTTGATTAGATTTGGGTTGGAACCAGTGGTGGGATCCAAAAATTTTAGTAACAGGTTCCCATGGTGGTGAGGTGAAGTTCAAAACAGTGGCATTAAAGGCGATCAGTGGGGCTGGAAGTGCGAGAGGAGACACGATGGGGAGCGGGGCCATTAATGAATTTCTCTGTTTCTGGTAAAAAACTCTTACTGTAAAAAAAGTTCCTAATTTCCAGCTGGTATCTTTCTGTCCATAATTTAAACTCATTATAGCAAGTCCTATCGTCTACTGCCAACAGAAACAACTACTTCTCCTCTAATTGACTGCCTGTCAAATACTTAATACTTTCAAATGCTTAATTTTGTTTCTAGCAATCAAAAGAAGGATACTTTCCTTAAACAAGGAACTTTACCATATTTCTAAAACATGTTTTTAAAACAGCCCAACAGGGAGAATTATCTCGTTTTCTACCTTCGCTAACCAGCCACATAGGAAACAACAGGACTTTATGGTTTTTTGACCTAATGGAATTTCTACCGGAAAAGCGGACCCAATTAGTCACCCCCTCTCGGCACACACAAATAATTAGTAACCCACTCTCGGGAACTGGTGAGAACCTGCTGGATCCCACCTCTGGTTGGAACTGATGAAATTACAACTCCGGGGTAGTCCAATTCGAAGTGAGTTTGAGTGGTTCCCTGTAGTGAGGCAGGAAAAGCGAGATAGGATTCAATGAGATAAAAACGGAACTCAGGAGAACTGATGGGATCAGGGTCGCCTGGCGTTAGCATATGTGTTGACCAGAGAGCAACGTACTGCCTTCAAGGCTGTGGCCGCTTTCCTAGGGCTGTGGCTATTATAATCCAGAGCTTTGGGAAAAGTGCTATGCATTCCAATGTGAGACTTGGGGACTTACCCAGACAAAATTCTTCCTATTGGCACCAAAGACCAGACTCTGGATGTGGGACCCATTTTAGCCTGTACTGTCAATGGCACTTTTAGGGAGGATGGGTAGACCCGGAAAACAGGCTTCCCTGTCCTACTACAGGTCTTTCTGGTAACACCCTTGTCTACAAAAGATCCTCCACCAGTTTCCACTACTTCTTCTGACCAGTATCTAGCCCAAGGGTAGGGAACCTTTAACACTCAAAGAGCCATTTGGACCCATTTTCCACGGGAAAAGAAAACACTTGGAGCCGCAAATAATTTTTGACATTTAAAATAAAGATAACACTATATGTATAGGGTTTTTTTTACCTTTTACTCCGCTCATTCTGAGAAGTGCATGGATGCGCCCGCCCTGCTGCCTGCAGGGCAGGCAAGGATGGGGCCGGCGGCTCGGTTCGTGGAGCCACAGTGAAAGGGCAGAAGAGCCGCATGCAGCTCTTGAGCCGCAGGTTCCCTACCCCTGATCTAGCCTTTAAGAATTCCTTTATCCCCATCATCTTTAGAACTATTTGTTTTCTTTTGCTGCCTGAGGGAAGTAGCTAATAACCCTCCTAGCCTTTCCTTGAATAAATGTAAAATACAACATCACTCTGTGTGTGGTAAAAGTTATTTTATTAACAAAAAACCGGTTCAAGGTAAAACAAAGCGTAAGGCGCAGCATGGGGGTCTGATCTTATAATCTGTGTGCTGGGCAGCACGAGTGCTGTCCCCCAGACACCTGCCCCAGCTCCCCCGTGACATCAGGGCGCCAGCGTCACTGCCTGTGCGGCACCTGCAAGCCTGAAACCTCGTGAGCTCTTGCCAGCTCGTGAGGCAACGGGGAAGGCGGCAGCTACCTAGGAGGCTGGTCCCTTCCCCACCAGCAATGGCGGCCGTGGTAAGTCCCGGCCGCTGTTTTGCTGATGTGACTGTTGATCCATGAAGGGAGGGGGGATGCATCTTGGTCTGGTGTTTCAATTGTGGCCATTCTGTCTTGAGTGATTCTGCTCGGAGTTTATCCTCTTCACAGAGTCCAAAACCCTTATGGTAGAGGTCTCAGCTTCACCGACACACAACCCCCCCTCACCACATTAACGTGTGCATCCTAGAGGGAAGATTGACAGCAGCAGTGTCCAATGATGGTCAGTGGATGAGAAGCAGAGGACCCCAACCCCTTAAAAATAGATGATTATACCCCCTATCAGCCGGACCCAATTCCTTTAATGTGATCTGAAGCCTGCCCAGACTCATTGGCTTGGATCCTATGAATGATTTCTGTGCATGCTGGATGATCTATGCCAATGATGGCGAACCTTTTCGAGGCCGAGTGCCCAAATTGCAACCCAAAGCCCACTTATTTAGCGCAAAGTGCCAACCCGGCAATTTAACCTGAATACTGAGGCTTCAGTTTAGAAAAAACGGTTGGCTCCGAGGCGTGCGTTACTCGGGAGCAAGCTTGGTGGTAGTTGGTGGCTTTGCTTTGAAGCAACCGTGCAACTCTTCCAACAGGTGAATCACGACCCTAGGAGGGTTTACTCAGAAGCAAGCCCCATTGCCAGCAACCGAGCTTACTCCCAGGTAAAGGATCACTTTTTAGTTCGCAGGAAAATCGATGGGGTTTAACAGGGCTTCACAGGGTTACCTACACTGCTTCCCTAAAACTTGTTCTTAGCTTTAATGCTAATAATAGAGCCCAGCAGCCCAGGCCAGCCTAGATGGGGGGGGGGCACCACTCTGTTTGCGCATGCCCACAGAGAGGGCTCTGAGTGCCACCTCTGGCACCCGTGCCATAGGTTCGCCACCACTGATCTATGCCTCAGAGTGCATGTCCTCTTCCACTCAAACTTCCATTTATGGAAGGAGCCATCAAAAACTATTAATCTTACTGAAATGGAAGTTTGAGAGGAAGTGGAAATATGATCAGTGGCAGAGTCTAGGGAGCATGCGTGGCACTTGTTCCTATGATTCCAGCCATAAATGAATGAGATCCTTCTTTTGCAATGCAATATAATCCATCTCCACTGAGGCCAATCCTTCAAAGCGATTGAAGCTCCTGAAATTGTAACTGGAAATCCTGCAGCTGCCCCGACCTGCGAACTGTGGGAGCCCCCCCCCCCAACTTCCCTGGGAGAAAAAATGATCTTGCAATCCTGTAGAAAAAATTCTCGAAGAAGAACCACAGCATGTTGTCTAAACTTGTTCCAAAGAAGACTTTAGCTAGCTATCTCAAGCTTTGCTACCCAGCAATGAGGACCAGAAACCTGACTTTTC
Organism: Sphaerodactylus townsendi; assembly: GCF_021028975.2. Classification (NCBI taxonomy): domain Eukaryota; kingdom Metazoa; phylum Chordata; class Lepidosauria; order Squamata; family Sphaerodactylidae; genus Sphaerodactylus; species Sphaerodactylus townsendi. The sequence goes on from NC_059426.1 coordinate 164,543,198, forward strand.
TCAAATGACAGTAAAATACGCACTGGCGTTCCTGCCTAGGGACATGGGGTACCCCTTGTCCCCGGGCACATCGATTGAGGTCACGTGGGGGGCACCAAAACATCCTCCTACACAGGGAGGGATTGAGCAAGCCCTAGAAAGCAGGCACTGAAGCAGCCACTGCTCCCAGTGCCTGTCGTAGCCCCGCCCACTCTGTACGGTGGCCTGGAGTGTCCAGGGGGCGGGGGAGAAGTCCCACTGGGCTCCCAGGAGCAGGACTGGGGAGCTCCGCCTCCCCTCCCTCTAACCCAGCGTCCCTTATTCGCCTTAAATTAAGTGTGGCAATTCTCAGAAGCCTTCTCCCCGGCGCCCAGGCAGGCACAGGAAAAGGCAAGCTGAGCAGGGAGCTCAGAAGCAGCAGCAGAACTGAAGATGATGCTGATGTTTGCTTGGTAAACCTTCAGATGGGGGGTGACTTGTGAGAGATTTACATCCTTAGAACTTAATTCCCACTTGCACTGGCTTGGAGCTGTTTCTCAGGCTAGCAGCCTACCTCACAGGGTTGGTGTGAGGACACAATTAGGAAAGTGGTGGGGAGAGAGCCATGCCTGTTTTGCTGGGGGTAGGAGGTGATTTGTGAGAGATGATGCTGATGTTTGCTTGGTAAACCTTCAGATGGGGGGTGACTTGTGAGAGATTTACATCCTTAGAACTTAATTCCCACTTGCACTGGCTTGGAGCTGTTTCTCAGGCTAGCAGCCTACCTCACAGGGTTGGTGTGAGGACACAATTAGGAAAGTGGTGGGGAGAGAGCCATGCCTGTTTTGCTGGGGGTAGGAGGTGATTTGTGAGAGATGATGCTGATATTTGCTTGGTAAACCTTCAGGAGTGACTTGTGAGATATTTACATGCTTAGAACTTACTTCCCCTTGCACTGGCTTGGAGCTGTTTCTCAGGCTAGCAGCCTACCTCACAGGGTTGGTGTGAGGACACGATTAGGAAAGAGAGTTGGTGGGGAGAAAGCCATGTATGTTTTGCTGGTGGTGGGAGGTGTTTTGTGAGCTGGTGCAAAAAATCATTGTTTGGTCGTTGTGGGGGAGGGTGGTCGTCCATACCTGAGGTGGGGGTGGGGGGGCACCAAACTCAGATTTTGTCCCCGGGCTCCAGTTTGCCTAGATTCGCCCCTGAAAATACGTGAGGATTTCCCCCACTATTTTGACCATCTATCACATTTTAAAAATGAACATCAGCGGTGCATGTTGGCCCAGTAGAGGGAGACGGCGAAAGAACGAGGCAGGAGAGAAATAGCTATTTTCTCCTAAGTGTGCTCAGGAATTCAGCGATCCCAACACAATTTCTGTGACCTCTGAAAGTTCAAGGAGAGAGCATTACGGACCCCTTGGGAATGTTTTTAAAAAGGGCTTATTCATAATTATTGTGTATTTCTTGCCCTGTGAGCCGCTGTGTTAACTGAGGTCAGCCAGAAAATGTGGCCGGAGCATTTGCCTTTTTAAATCTTTGATGGTTTCAAAGTCCTTGTGGCCAGCTGCCGAAGAAACTGCGCAGCTATCTGCGAAGGGCCCAGGAAGAAAGAAGGCAAGGAAATCCAGCATCCCCGGAGGTGGACATGTGACAAGCCACCCATCTTCCTCTGTGCCACCCCCAAGATTTGAGACCTTCCCCTCAAAGGGGCCTTTAAAAGAGGGAGCCTCTTTGAAGGGGCCCTGATGGAAATGCGGGTTATTATTAAAGGTACAGTAATGGCTGTCTGGTTATCTGCAGCCGGGCCTCTGCGGGGAGGAGATAAGATATTTATTAAGAGTCCTGCTTTAACGCCCAAGGATCGCTTTCAGAGGGCCCAAGAAAAATGGACTTTATCTAGTCCATTATTGTGTACAGTTGCCCGGGTGGATGTTTTACTTCAGTTTGGACACCCTGAATGAAAGCTAATAACTTTCCCGTTATCAGCAGGACACCTGGGGGATTTTTCACTTTGTCAGAGCTTATTAAAGAGAGACTTTTGGGGAGGGGGACGCGCTGGAGCAAAGATTCAGGGGGTACCTCTTCTCTAGCAAGCTGTCTCCGAGCCGAACGGAGGCTTGGTTCCACAGGGATATTTGCTTCTGAGAAGTTTGCAAAGGTGGAGATCTTACTGGCTGTCCATTCCACAACGGGCAGCATCCTCAGTTCTAGTAAGATCCTTTTTTACCTGAATGCATTTCCAAGTAGAAACAAAAGGGGGCAAGATTACCCATAAGGAGGTGGGGCTAAAACATGAATTGAACATCGTCTATTCCTGGTTTCTGTGCCGATGTATCCAGCAACCTGGTGGGTGGCCAATTCAGAACAGACAAAAGGAAATCCTTGAGGGAGTGATTAAAATGTGGAACTCATGGCTAGAGGATGTAGTGATAGTCACAGGAACAGGCAGCTTTAAAAGGGAATTAGGATAGATACATGGAGGATCGGTCCATCAGTGGTTAAAGCCATGGGAACTGAACTCCTGTACTCAAAGGCCAAAAGCGTCTGACCCCTTCCACGCTTGCAGAATAATATACATCCAATCTTGCGATGTTCTCAGTGGCATGAGTGTTATAAGATACCCAATCTCCTGAACAGCTCTGATGTGCTCTTTTGTGAAACTGTTTCAAATTTTATACTGGAAATTAGTAATTTTAACTGCACTTCTTAACCTTGTTTTGTTTTAAATTTTTGTCCTGTTTTGTATGCCAATAAAGGCTTGTGTTGTGATATACATCCAATCCACTTTCACAATTGTTTGAAAGTGGATTTTGCTATTCCGCACAGTGGTCCCTTCCGCACATGCAGAATAATGCACTTTCAATCCACTTTCAATGCATGTTGCAGCTGGATTTCACTGTGCGGAATAGCAAAATCCACTTGCAAACAATGGTGAAAGTGGATTGAAAGTGCATTATTCTGCATGTGCGGAAGGGGCCTGTTAAAATCCAGCTTTAAAGTGGATTGAAAGTGCATTGAAAGTGCATTATTCTGCATGTATGGAACGGGGCTTCTCTCACCCTGTGGCTCTCAGCAATCTCTTTCTGCAACACAACCCTGCCTTGGATTTCTGGCTTGCCAGAGGTTATGAGCTTGCCGCCGCTGCTTAACAATCTGGGCTGTATCAATAGGAGAATAGTGTCTAGATCGAGGGATGTAATTGTACCTCTCTATTCTGCATTGGTTAGACCTCACCTGAAATATTGTGTACAGTTCTGGGCACCACAATTCAAGAAGGATATTGACAAGCTGGAACGGGTCCAGAGGAGGGCAACCAAAATGGTAAAAGGCCTGGAGTCCATGCCCTACGAGGAGAGACTTAGGGAGATGGGTATGTTCAGTTTGGTGAAGAGAAGGTCAAGAGGTGACAGGATAGTCATGTTTAGATATTTGAAGGGATGTCATGTTGGTGAGGGAGCAAGCTTGTTTTCTGCGGCTCCAGAGTCTAGGACCAGGAGTGATGGGTTCAAGGTGAAGGGAAAGAGATTCCACCTAAACATCAGGAAAAACTTCCTGACAGTAAGGGCTGTTTGACAGTGGAATGGACTACCTCGGAGGGTGGTGGAGTCTCCTCCTTTGGAGGTTTTTAAAGAGAGGCTGGATGGCCATCTGTCAGGAGTGCTTTGATTATGTGTTGCTGCATTGCAAGGGGTTGGACTTGATGGCCCTTGGGGTCTCTTCCAACTCTATGATTCTATGGAAGAATTCAGGATGAGCTGGCTAGCAGGGTGCTTGTGGCCCCAATTAGCATTCCCTCTGCCTCTTCAGTGCCTTGCCTGCCATCTGTACCCGTTCTCACCCTGTTCCCTCTCTGCTCCCTTATCTGATGATGCCATCCACATCCTGGCTCGACAACTCCCGCTGCCATTTGTGGCATCACCCGGCAGAAAATAAAGGATCCTGGAAGTTCACAAAGAGACAAAAATCCATCACCCATGTTATTATCAGCAGAAAAGAAATCTTCTGTTTGGCAGGACGGAGGACTTGGCAGATGATGTTGGCTAGCAGTGGAGAGGCGTGGGCGGGAGAAACTGATTTCTGATTGAGCTTCTTCATGCATGAATACAATAACAGGAAGGGTCTAAAAGTACATGCCAGGCAGAAGAGGTGTACATTTGTATGCTGTGTCTGAAGAGATGGTCTATATACCCATGTCCTAAACTCCCATCAATCTCTTACATTTCGTGTGGTGTAGTGATTAGAATGTTGGAGTAGGAGCTGGAAGACCCAGGTTTGAATCCTCGCTCATCCCATAAAAGCTCACTGGGGGAACTTGGGCTGACCACACCCTCTTAGCCTAAGCTATCTCAGAGGGTTGCTGGGAGGATAAAAAGGAGAGGCGAATGGTGTAAGCCACTCTGGGTTCCCATCGGGATCAAAGGCAGTGTATGAAAGCCACTAAAAATAAAGGAAAAATCTAGAATATATGAATAAGAACATAAGAACATAAGAACAAGCCAGCTGGATCAGACCAGAGTCCATCTAGTCCAGCTCTCTGCTACTCGCAGTGGCCCACCAGGTGCCCTTGGGAGCTCACAGGCAGGAAGTGAAAGCAATGGCCTTCTGCGGCTGTTGCTCCCGAGCACCTGGACTGCTAAGGCATTTGCAATCTCAGATCAAAGAGGATCAAGATTGGTAGCCATAAATCGACTTCTCCTCCATAAATCTGCCCAAGCCCCTTTTAAAGCTATCCAGGTTAGTGGCCATCACCACCTCCTGTGGCAGCATATTCCAAACACCAATCACACGTTGTGTGAAGAAGTGTTTCCTTTTATTAGTCCTAATTCTTCCCCCCATATATGTTGCTTTTTAAAGCAGTTACACTCAATAAAAAGCACCCCCTTCCCAAAACTTTAAAGCACCCCGTACCTTTCCACTGATGAGTGGAAAAGCAGGTTGGGAGAGGTGGGAGTTTGAATGGAGAAACAGCCAGGGAGAAAATGGAAGGGAAGCTTAATCCCTTTTTGCTGGAACCCAGAGGCATAGCTGGGCCAGAGTGCGCCCGGTGCGCACTCTATGTTTTCTGCCGCCCCATGGTGCCCTGCCCCCCGCCCCCACACTTACCTTACTTCAGCCTGGAAAAGCAGCATGTTCCCTTCAGGCTGAAAATGGCCTGGTGGGAGCTCGCAAGGTCTTCTGGGAAATGTAGTTCCCGCCAGGCCATTTTCAGCCGGAAGGGAACAGACTGCTTCTCCAGCCTGCACTGTTTCAATAAGGTAAGTGTGGGGGCTGGGGCAGAACTTTCGGGGGCAGGGGAGTGGGGTGCCACAGGGGAGCATGGCGATTTTCCACCCCCCCAGGCATGCACCCAGTGCAACACGCACACCCCTGTCCCCTGGTAGCGCCTCTGCTGGAACCAGTTAAAAGGATATGATAGAAGGCAATGTGAGAGACCTCTGCTTGAGACCCTGGAGAGCAGCTGCCAGTCAGAGTAGACAATACTGACCTGGACAGATTAAACCTGGTCTGACTGAGTATAAGGCAGTTTCATGTGCGTTCTAGGTTCAATCCCTGGCATCTCCAGTTAAAGGATTTGATGTGAAAGACCTCTGCCTGAGGCTCTGGAGAGCAGTTGCCAGTCTAAGTAGACAATACTGATCTTGAGGAACCCTTGGTCTATTATGAGGCAACTTCATGTGTTCATGTATGTATGTTTATTAGCCAACAAGTTTCCATGGCAGTGTGGGGATTCAACATGCACCCCCAATGTGACCCAGGCGAATGGCACCTGGATTGTATGCACCCACTTCCCTCCCTAGATACGCCACTGAGAAGATCTAGATTTGAGTCCAGTAGCACCTTGGAAACCTACAAGATTTTAGGGGTGTAAGCTTTCAGCTTACTGATGAAGGTAGCTTTGACTCTCAAAAGTGTATACCCCCCAAATCTTGTGAGTTTCTTAGGTGCCACTGGACTGGAATCTAGCTCTTTTGATTGTGGTGAAAATAAAATAGATTCACTCCGTTATGTCGTCCTGAGCCTTTGTGCAAAAATCCAAATTAGAAATGAGCCAAGTCTCTCACAGTACAATCTTAAACAGCCTTCAAGAACAGGTTTTGTACCTGATTAAGTATTCAATTGCCCACAAAAGCTTATACCAAGAATAAAACTGCTTTGGCCTTAAAGGTGCCTTCGGGCTCCAACTTCTTTTTTCAACTAAAGGTGTAAGTCTGCTTAGAACTACTCTTCAGTTTTGCTTTGGAAAATTTCAGCCAAGGGAAGAATAAGACCATTCCTTTCTGATCAGTGGAAATCCGAAGTCCATTCCAGGCACAGACAGTGGTGGGATTCAGTCAGTTTGCACCACTTCGGCAGGACCAGTTGTTAAATTATTTGAATCCCACCACTGGGCACAGATATAGAAGTTTGGGGAAAGGAGGTCAAGACCAGAGGTAGACTTGGATGGGATGAACCTCCTTAAAGGACGAGAGTTCCATCACAGTCAAGGCCCTGCCCAAAACTCCAAACACCTCAAGGTTCTGGAACAACATCTCCAGCTCACCTCCATTGGAGGATCTATCTAGTGAACATGGGGATAGCAAAGAGCTTTTCAACTTGACTTGTTACTTTCCAAAATCCCACCTAGGACCAGAAGAGCAAAGAAGGTGGCAGGTCCAAGCAAGTCCTGGACCAGACAGAGGACTACATATCTTGCCAGTCCAGAATATCCAATTATGTGTTGTTGGTTGGGCAATCTCAAAGAATTTTCAAGTCAACAGGTGATTAGAGGTGGTTTGCCATGACATGCTTGTGTGTAGCAAGCCTAAACTTCCTGAGTGGTCTCCCATCCAAGTTCTAACCAGGGCTGACCCTGCTTAGCTTCCAAGATCTGATGAGATCAATCTGGTCAGGGCGATCTGGGTCAGCATTCAGTTCTATTGCCCTTTTAAGAAGAAGGGAACTGAGCTAGGAATCTGGATAGGACCAGGGTGGAGTTACCAAATCCTATTTGACCCCTCATTTACAGTACAATCCTGACTTCTGTGGACGTGAAAGGGTGTAACTCTGTCTAGGATTTCAGTCATGGCCTTTGGAGGCCCTGCATCCACTTGGACAGCTCCACTTTCAAGTGAGATCCTCATTTTCCTTCCCAACTTTCCTCCGTTGCTCCCCCGCCCCCCATTTCTGAATCTGATGGACAGCTCTATTTCTGGTCCAGTCTCAGCTGCTTTAATGCCTCTCTCTCTCTTGTCTGTGTGAGAACCTTTGGGTGAGTTTTTGGAAAAGGGGCAGGCAACCTTGGCACACGTCCAAAGGAGCATGGCGTGGTACGGTTAAGGGGTGGAGGAGAACGCTGGGGTTAAGGGGTGGAGGAGAACGCTGGGGTTAAGGGGTGGAGGAGAACGCTGGTTATTCGTCACTAAGGAGCCCAAGAGCAAACTGGGAAGTGGAAAATATCCCTGGAACAAGCCCAGCTAAGCAGGTCCTGTTGCGTTATAAGCCGGCACTGAAGGGGTCACTCGGCTCAGCCAGTTTCCTCCTGAAATCCAGCAGCAATACAGGAAAAGACAGTTGATGAACAACTAAAGCAGCAGAAGAAGCAAGAAGGAAGAAAGAGGAGTAGGAGTAGGAGTTTGGATTTATATCCCACCTTTCTCTCCTGTAAGGAGACTCAAGGTGGCTGACAAGCTCCTTTCCCTTCCTCTCCCCACAACAGTACACCTTGTGAAGTAGTTGGGGCTGAGAGAGTTCCGAAGAACTGTGACTAGCCCAAGGTCACCCAGCAGGAATGTAGGAGTGGGGAAACACACCTGGCTCACCAGATAAGCCTCTGCCACTCAGGTGGAGGAGTCGGGAATCATACCCAGTTCTCCAGATTAGAATCCACCTGCTTTTAACCACTACACCACACTGACTGGGACTAAGTCCATTGGCTCTGGATGTCCTGGCAGAGCGACTACACTTGGCTCTGCTTACTACCTTACCTTGGAACAAGACAACCCAGCCAGAGCTGGGTGCTTATATAGCTGTGTGAGCAGTCAAGTGAAAAGACCATGAAACATTCATGGTTCTGATGGTTCTGGTGAAGTGCAGTGGTACGCATGAAACATTTTGAGGAACAGCGAGATTCCACCTTAACAACCGCTGACTGCAGTGCACAACACAACAGCCTCTTATCAGAAACCCATGATCTTTTATGATGAAATGGGCTGGAATGCCATGAACTTATTTCTAGTTGTCCGAGTCCCAGCAATTAAGTGTCACTGGAAGTTGAGATATACCTTGGTGTGCTTTTTCATATAACCTCTTATTTATATGTATGGCTTTGCAAACAATGTATATAGTAAAGTGTGGTTCTGGTGAGTTTTCCGGGCTGTGTGGCCGTGGTCTGGTGGATCTTGTTCCTAACGTTTCGCCTGCATCTGTGGCTGGCATCTTCAGAGGTGCATCACAGAGGGAAGTCTGTTACACCTCTGAAGATGCCAGCCACAGATGCAGAAGCAATAGACCACCAGGTCCATTTTAACAACTCCACCAGAACCAGTTGAATCCAGCCATGAAAGCCTTCGACAATACATAGTAAAGTGTGTTTGTGCAACAGGAAATTTATTCAACAGGTACAGATTGTTGCATTGAACACAATAGCCTATGTACAGTTAAGTGCTTTCTGGGTTATCTGCTTTCTGCTGACTGCCAGTGGCCCCCTAGGGAAGTGGTCCACCAGGATATTTAATGTTAAATGGCCAGTCCACCCCTGGTGGAGTCTGTCGACCTGTGATGCAGGTACAGAGTTGAATCCAGACTCAACAGGAAATAAACACTTTCCCTCCTTTCCTCCACAGATCCTTCTCGTGGCATTCCTTAGGGCAGTGATGGCGAACCTATGGCACGGGTGCCAGAGGTGGCACTCGGAGCCCTCTCTGTGGGCACGTACACACAGAGTTCATCATGTGGGGGGTGGAAAATCACACACACACACACACACACACACACACACACACACACACACACACACACATCTAGGCTGGCCTGGGCCACTGAGCATGATGTGCACGCACCGCTGTGAGTAGGGAGGACTTGGCTGGCGGGCCTGGTGCCTGTGCTCCGGGTGGCTGCTGCCCCGGGTGTGTGTGTGTGTGTGTGTGTGTGTGTGTGTGTGTGTGTGTGTGTGTGTGTGTGTGTGTGTGTGTGTGTGTGTGTGTGTGTGCGCAGAGGAGGCAGAGATGCTAGAGAGGCACAGAGCGGTGCGCACGGGACTTGCTGGAGGCTAGAGCAGGCTGGCCCCTGCTCAAGCGGGTCAGGCGGAAGAGGGAGCCATCCGGTTTTTTCTAAACTAAAACCTCAGCATTCAGGTTAAATTGCCGGGTTGGCACTTTGCGGTAAATAAATGTGGTTTGGGTTGCAATTTGGGCTCTCAGTCTCAAAAAGGTTCGCCATCACTGCCTTAGGGTCTCCCATACCCCAAATAGAACAGCATCGTGTGGAGATCAGTGGGCTGCAGTTGGAGGGGGAAGTCAGGAAAGTGTAGTTCTGCCATGGGGAAACATAGGCCCTTTCTACATATGCAGGATAATCCACTCTCCATGCACTTTGCAGCTGCATCTCACTGTGCGGAATAGCAAAACCCACTTGCAAAAAAATTGTGAAAGTGGATTGAAAGTGCATTATTCTGCACGTGCAGAAGGGGCCAGAGAGTGCGATATGGCAAACTTTGTAGGCGGACGTTTCATGCCAGCAATGCGTCTGTCTAAAGATTATATGAATATGGGATAAAGTCATGAGACAAAGTAGTCCCCTTCCAAGTCAGCTCCTAAAGATGGGCCTCGTTGGTGCTATGATGCTGTCCAGTATGTTTCCCAGCACCCGTTTGATTCTTGAGTTACAGGAATGAAATCCACAGAGTCTTGAATGGAGCGGAAACGAAGTGGGAGCCGGGGATCTCCCCCTACCAACTGTCTGACTAGCAAATTGCTGAGCTCGTCCTGAGCAGAATTGTAACATCAGCCCAGCCATAGATTCGGGTTTGTTAGGTCTCTGAGCTAGATAGGCCCTCCATGTGGCCTTGCAGAGAGCAAATCCAACCGTTTCTTGGGAAACTGGAGCCAAATAGCACCTGGAGCCAGCGTGGTGTAGTGGATAAGGGTGGCAGACTCTAATCTTTGATCCCCCACTTCTCCGCAGGAGCAAAAGAATCTAATCTAGTGTTTGATTCCTTACTCCTCCACATGAAGTGTGCTGGGCGATTTTGGGCTAGTCACAGCTCCGTCGGAACTCTCTCAACCTCACCTACCTCACAAGGTGTATGTTGTATGCATGGGCATAGTGAGGGGGCCACGGGAGGGGCTAGAGTCCCAGGCGCCATTTCCCACAGTCATCTGAGGGGCACATTGCAGGGCCACTCCCCAACTGTGTCCTTCCCCTGAATTCCCTATGAAGTTCACAGCAGGAGCACAGTTAAACACCAGCCAGGGGGGGCTCACCCACCGCAAAACTCCATGACAGCTGTGTTACGGTTTGGTGGCAGAGCATCGGCTTTGCAATGCCCAAGTCTAATCCCTGGCATTGCCCCTTTAAATGATCAGGTCATGTGACTGATCTCTGCCTGAGACCTGGGAGAGCTGCTTCCAGTCTGAGCAGGCCATGCTGATGTTGACAGATCCTGTTCTTCCTAAAGCAAAGTTCAATATAACAAAACCCAACATTTATTTATTTAAGCCGTGCTAGGAAAAGCTGCGTGACGCATAATTTTCTGGTTGTGGTGGGTTTTCCGGGCTGTGTGGCTGTGGCCTGGTAGATCTTATTGCGAACATTTCGCCTGCATCTGTTAGGAACACGGCCACTCTGCCCGAAAAACCCACAACAACCAGTTGAATCCAGCTGTGAAAGCCTTCGACAATACATTGAACACAATTTTCTCCTTCTCCATTTCCTTCTTACAAGCACCACCACCTTATAAAGTAGGCCAGGTTGAGAAGGAAAGTGATTGGCTCAAGAGGCAGACCTCAGCGAGCTTCCAAGTCAGAGTGGGAATTCGAACTCGGGTCACCCAGTTCTTACTGTGACACACAAGCCACTACCCCATGATGGATCTCTAGGACCCTGAGGGTAAATGGTTTGATTTCTCTGTGCTGAGTCTCTCTTCCCCTGATGATGGGGCAGTTGATCTGGGAGCTGCTAAAAAGCATCATGGAAGGAAAGATTCACCTGGTATGTTTGAACTGGGATGGACCATTCAGACGTGCAAGTTGGCGCTCACAGTTGCTTCCACTCATCCCAAGATCAACACACCTGTTCAAAGCAATCCAAAGATCCAGCACATACCCCAAAGAGATATCCTTTTAAAGTATATACAGACCACGCAGTCTCTCCTTGCTATCTGCCTGCATCTTTGGGGGAACAAATTCAAATCTCCAAGAAAGTACCCCCCTGGCCCCCCTGCAGAGGAAGTTAACCATTGCTTGCCCAGGGAGACTCCAGGTGCTAGCAACGAATGATCAACTTAAGAGGATTAACTCAGAGGATCCTTGCTCACCCCCGCCCCCCAATTGTGCCCCCCCCCCCAGCTTAGCCCAACCAGTTTATTCCGCTCAGTTTCATAGGTATTGGGGCTAGGTCGGATAATGGTTTTGCATGGAGGGGCATTCTAGTGCTGGAAAGGGGGGGGGGGATCTTGCACAAGAGATCATGGCTTACACGACCCCCCCCCCCCATATCCAACCCCGCTCCCCTTCCCCAGCTTCGGAAGTCTATCGATCTCGCTCTTCCCCTTTAGCGGCGCTGTCTGTCTGTCTGTCTGTCTATCTGTCACCGCGAGCTGATGTCACCGTAGGCAGCTGCGCTCAGGGAAATGGGGGGGGGTTGGCTTGGAGAAGGGGGCTGCGGTGGGGGGGGGGCTCTCCCGGCTCCCCCCTCCTCCCCCAGCAGCCTCGAGGCGGCTGCGATAGAGGGTCTCTCCGGCCCCAGCCCGGGCAGGCGAGTCTCAGAGCCAGGCTGGCTCCGGCAGGGACGGACCCTCCTTCCCTCCCTCCCGGCCGGGTAGGCAGGGCGAGCGCCGGAGCCGCCAGCCAATGCCCAACTTTGCGGAGTGAGCCAGGGCTGGGCTGCCGCCGCCGCCTCCTCCCCGCGCCAGCCTGCCGGGTGCGCTCGGCGCGGCGGATCAGCTGCTGGACAGCGCCTCGGAGGGCCAGCCGGGGACCGGGGTGGCGGGTGGGGAAGGGGACAGCAGGGGCGGCCCGAGCCCTCCCGGTGGTGGTGGTGGGGGTCTCCTCCTCAATCCAGCCCCCCCGGTTCTCTGGGCCAGATCCGGTTCTTCTTTGTCTCCTCCAGCTCCGCAACTCGCGCTGCCCACCTGGGCGCAGATTTGGGGTCCAGGACTACCTCCCGCCGCTTCCCAGTCGCCTCGGAGGACAGGCGGGGAAGGCAACGTGGCTAAACCCCTCTGCGCACCCCCGGTGGCTGATGGCAGAGGGGGATCTCCCTGGCCTGCTGGAGCCGACCTGGGAGGGGCCAGGCTGCGGACGGGACCCCGCCAAGAGCCGCCGCCCGGACTCCACGCGGTCCTTGGCCAAGGCGCGCAGGCCGGAGGCGCAGGAGGAGGGCGAGGGAGACGCCGCGCCGGGGGATTTTCTGCGCTCGGGGTCTCGCATCCCAGCCAAAGGACCATGCCGGAGTGACAGCCCTTCTCTCCCCCGCCGCCACCCCTCCTCTGGATCTTGCTCAGGGTAGCCGGAGAGCCCGACTCCTTCTTCTCCTACCCCCCAGCCCCCTAGACACGAAGCAAAGAAGTCCTCCCGCGATGGCTTTCCAAAAACCCACGGAGCCTCCCGGGGCCACGAGGAAAAACCCGAGCCTGCTGGAGCTGGGCGCGCTGTGCTTGGACTCCGAGATCATCTTCGGGTTCACCAGCCACCTCCTGCGGAGGAAAGGCAAGGTAAGGCACAGGGGCGTGGTGGGGGGAGCCGTGGGGGGGGGGGGGGGGTCCGACTGGGGAGTTTCACTTGTTCCAAAACGTGCATCGCTAAACTCCAGAGCGAAGGGAGGGAAAGTTGGCGCGGCTGTTTCGGAGGCGGGCGAGCGAGCGAGCGGCTGTGCGGATTCAGCACCCTGGACAGCGCCAGGGCTTCGGGGCGCGTCGCAGCCGCTGGAAGGACGCGGGAATCATCCGGGTTGCACGTCTGAACGCGTGGCGCGGGTCTGTCGCTCCCCCGGAATGGCTTCTTAGCCAAGCGCGTGGGGGCACGTTCAGTTGGGGAGCAGTGCCGTCTTCTATCCCTACCTTTCGGGTCCCCTTTTTCCGGGGGTGTCCAACTCTGGCGCCCCAGATGTTCATGGACTACGGTTCCCAATTGGCCATGCTGGCAGGGGCTGATGGGAACAGTAGTCCATGAACATCGGAGTTCTCGCCCATACCAGCCAGTCCTGGAAACCGAAGGAGGCTCCCGTAGCCCACTGGCACGGAGAACGCTTAAACATGGTTGCCCTACACCTGAGGAACTCCAGGAGCGAGGTAGTGAGACGCTGGCCCAAGATGACACCCGGTGCAAAGCGAGGGGGTTCTCTTCTACCTGTTAGGTTTTTTTTTGGGGGGGGGGGGGCAGGGGAGGGGAGGGAGAATGCGATGCTAATGAAGCCTCCCTCGCTGAGCACCGGGCAGGATGCTGGCAGGGCTCTCCTCCCTCGGCTCGTCATTCATTCTCCTCTGTAGCGGGTCTGGGCGGAAAGTTGGCTTCACCACCGGCGTGGGCGGCGCGGTGCTCGGCGCTGTACAAAGGCGCCCTTCCGGCTCCCGCTTTGGAGCCAGAGGGCTTGCACGGAGAAGGGGCAGTACCCCCTCCCTCTCGCCACGTGTTTTCTTGACGGGGTCCCAGGCCCACTCTTCCCTCGGATCGGATCCCCCGCTGCACTCTGCACATGCCCAAAGTCTCTCTGGTGCCTTTCAGCAACGCCCAGGCCTCCAGCAAGGACCCTCTCCCGAGATTGCCACCCCCCCCACCCCCCGCCCCCCTCCCTAGGCCCGGCAGTCTGGTTGGGGCACCTCAGAAGCCTCCCTCTTCGCCTGCTCCTTTGGCAAATTGGCTCCGAAGAGCTCCAGTTCGAGACCCCGTCGGGCTTGGCGTAGCTCTGGAGGACTCTCAGGGGGGCGACGGGAGGGGATCTGGGAAGGGGGCGAGAGGGGGGAGATTGGGAAGCTCTGGCCGCTTTCCCTGCAAGGGGGGCCCGTGTGCGTGTCGGGGGGCTGGGGGGAGGCCAGGCGGAGGCGCCCGTGGGTCGGCGCGACGGGGGCAGCAGAGCGAAAGGGAGCAGCGAGCGCGCTTGACTGAGTCCCCCGTTGCCGCTGAAGGGCTTGGAGGGGCTGCCTCGACTTAAGAGCCCGGGCGGGGTCCGCAACGCCCCCCGGGGGAGCTCGGGCGCCTCTGCGCCCCCCCCCCCGACGGATTACGGTGGAGACAGCCACGAGGGGGCTCCTGCCCGCTTGAATTGCGAGTCACCCATTCAGGCCGGCAGGGACGGCGGGGCTCCACTCAGGCGTGGCCGAGGGTGCAGCAAGCCATGCGAGATGAGCATGAGGCGCGACAGGGGGGAAGGGAGGGATGGCTCGGAGGACATTTCCCAAGAATTTTATTTAAAAAAAACAACCACCCGACGTCCGCTTGAATCTTGACCGCCTCGTTGGCCACGTGGGAAAAAAAAAAGTTGAAGCTAGGCGTCGTGGAGGACGGGGACAGGGACCCATCCCTCCCAATCGCCTCTGCTGCAGTCGCGGGAAGATCTGGGGCAGGAAACCGGTTGGAGATAGTCGCCACTCCTGGGAGAAAAATCCCTTTTTCGCTAGGGAAGATGGCTTAATCTTCTCCGGCGGGGCTAGCTGTGCTGCAACGCGCGGCCGGCAGATGGCGCTCCAGTAACAGGGACCGGAGAGCCGCTGGCGGACGGCCGCGGCAGGTTCCTTCTAGCCGTTCAACCCAACTGGGTGTGCAAATTGAGCGGTGTGTGAGTGCTCCGGGGAGGGGAGCAAGAAAAGGAGTTCTCAAACGCGGCACTTATAGCGGCAGCTGCAGATTCTGGAGACTATGGCCAGTTCCCTTTCTTACAGAAGAGTCGAGATGCTTCTTCTGACGCCACGTGGTTGCTTCTCTTTCCAGTTCAGAGGCGCATGTGATCGCTCTTGAGAGGTGACCTGCATACAGAGCCCATAGGATCGCTCCTCTAATCCCACCTCATAATATAATGTCACAAAAGAAGCAAACCTCTGTTTTGTTTCTGGAACGATAGGGTGTCGGACTAGGATCTAGGAGACTGATCTCACTCCTTCATGGAAGTTTGCTGGCCCAGTCATCCCATCTCAGCCTAACCTACCTCACAAGACTGCTGTTGTAAGGGCTACATAAAAGAGGGGAGAAGTAGGACATCAGTAAGGTTGCCAACCTCCAGGCAGGGTCAGGGGATCTCCTGGAATTACAGCTGACCTCTAGGCAGAGGCGTAGCTGCAACAGGGACATGTAGGGACATTTTCCCCAGGCGGCCCCCATTGCATCACATGGGGGTGGAAAATTGCCCCCCACACTTCTGGGATGAAGGAGGGTCTTGGCTGGGCCTGGCCGCGATATGCGTGCGCTGCCTGGGACGAGGCCTGTCTGGGCGGCCCTCCATATGGGCCCCTGCTGCCCTCCCGCACCTCATTTACCTTAGCCAGTGGTGGGGTTTGCCGGGGTGTATGCAGTGGCTGGCCTCGGTGGGGCGGGAACGGGCAGGGGCACTTGGCAGCAGCCTCCACAGGGCCTGGCCGGGAAAGGCTGGCCCAGCGGGCCGAGGGGAGGAAAAGTGGTGTGGGGGTGATTTCCTGCTCCCCACGTGACTCCAACGACAGCGGCCTGGGGCGCCTGTTCCCACCCCACCCCGTGGAAGGTATGCCATTACCCCCCCCCCCCATGTTTGTTCCTAAGCCACCTTCGACCTAGAGAAGCATTGTTTGTGTTCTGGTTCCCAGAAAGTCCAGTTGCTGGTATCCCACTGCAGATGGTTCTAGGGCAGGGGTAGGGAACCTGCGGCTCTCCAGATGTTCAGGAACTACAATTCCCATCAGCCTCTGTCAGCATGGCCAATTGGCCATGCTGGTAGGGGCTGATGGGAATTGTAGTTCCTGAACATCTGGAGAGCCGCAGGTTCCCTACCCCTGTTCTAGGGCTATGGTGGTGAACCTTTGGCACTCCAGATGTTATGGACTACAATTCCCATCAGCCCCTGCCAGCATGGCCAATTGATGGGAATTGTAGTCCATAACATTTGGCGTGCCAAAGGTTCACCACCACTGGGTTCACCACCACTGTTCTAGGGTGAAACCAGGAGGCTGATGGGAATTGTAGTCCATAACATTTGGCGTGCCAAAGGTTCACCACCACTGGGTTCACCACCACTGTTCTAGGGTGAAACCAGGAGGCTGATGGGAATTGTAGTCCATAACATTTGGCGTGCCAAAGGTTCACCACCACTGGGTTCACCACCACTGTTTTAGGGTGAAACCAGGAGGCTGATGGGAATTGTAGTCCATAACATTTGGAGTGCCAAAGGTTCACCACCACTGTTCTAGGGTGAAACCAGGAGCCCACGAGTCACATAGATGCTTAAAAAAAATGAACGAAGTCACATGGTGGGTCTACCCCATGGGAGGTTACTGGGCTTTTGGCAACACAGGGGATATTTAAGGACACGTGGGAAAGGTTGGCTTCCCACCACGCTGGAGTCCCCTGCCTCCCTGTCCCACAAACCCGACTAATTTTTGCAAAAGGACCAGGATTTTAAACAATCCGGAGGGCTGTTTCCAATTGAAAACAGCAGCTGACTAGGCAATTAGTCCATAATGCTAATTTCTCCAGCTGCCAGGTCAGGGCTCCTGTGTAGAAATCATCCCCATCAATGCATTGCTAAGGGGATGATGGAATCAGACGGGGTGGGGGAGGAAGAGACACACAGATCCCAGGGAGTCAGCATGACAACAGAGGCCCATGCTGTTAAGGAGGTGCGCAGAAAGACTGCTGTCAAACAGATGCCTTTCTTTTTTTAAGGGAACCGCGCTTTATATCTTGGCAACACTTCTGGTCCAAAGCAGATGTTTTGTGTGTAGCAGATGCCTTCTAAGTCCCCAACTGCCTACGTCCAAGTAGGGTCTTTGATTAAGATGGAGGAAAGATGCTCTGGTGTGTCAGAAGGCTGTAGGAGACGTTGGCTTTTGGTCTCATGTTGGTCACCTGGAAAAGTTGTTGAGGCAGTGGAGGAAGAAGAGTTGGATTTATATCCCCCCTTTCTCTCCTGTAAGGAGGCTCCAAGGGGCTTACAAACTCCTTTCCCTTCCCCTACCTCACAACAAACACCCTGTGAGGTAGGTCGGGCTAAGAGAGCT
This sequence comes from Sphaerodactylus townsendi, assembly GCF_021028975.2. Classification (NCBI taxonomy): domain Eukaryota; kingdom Metazoa; phylum Chordata; class Lepidosauria; order Squamata; family Sphaerodactylidae; genus Sphaerodactylus; species Sphaerodactylus townsendi. The sequence goes on from NC_059426.1 coordinate 164,560,536, forward strand.
CCAAAGAATTGTGACTAGCCCAAGGTTACCCAGCTGGCGTGTGTTGGAGTGCACAGGCTGATCTGAATTCCCCAGATAAGCCTCCGCAGCTTAAGTGGCAGAGCGGGGAATCCAACCTGGTTCTCCAGATTAGAGTGCACCTGCTCTTAACCACTACACCATGCTGAAGCACATCAGAGAGATCTCTTTTTCAGCATGTGCCGAGATATGGGGTCCCAGACTCTCTACATTGGAGGAACTCCTTGCCCAGGGACTTTTCTGCCAAAAGAGATGTGCACATCGGAGCTTTGCAAAAATGTCATGGTAGAGCACTCTTGAGTTGAATGGGCCCAAGCTAGCCTGATCTCATCAGACCTCAGAAGCTAAACAGGATGACCCTGGATGGGAGACCACCAAGGAAGTCCAGGGTCGCTATGCAGAGGCGGGCAATGGTAAACCACCTCTGTTAATCTCAACTGGGTTGTCATAAGTCAGCTGCAACTTGATGGCCCTTTAAACACACATGGTAGAGCACAGGGTTTTACAGTGGGAACTGCAGTCCATAACATATGGAGGGCCACGGGTTTCACACCTATGTGGTAGAGCAATGAAGAACAATTTTCCAAAGGGCTTTAGAAGAAGAAGAGAAGAAGAGTTTGGATTTATATCCCCCCTTTCTCTCCTGTAGGAGACTCAAAGGGGCTTAAAATCTCCTTGCCCTTCCCCCCTCTCAACAAACACCCTGTGAGGTGGGTGGGGCTGAGAGAGCTCCGAAGAACTGGGACTAGCCCAAGGTCACCCAGCTGGCGTGTGTTGGAGTGCACAGGCTGATCTGAATTCCCCAGATAAGGCTTCGCAGCTCAAGTGGCAGAGCGGGGAATCAAACCCGGTTCCTTCAGATTAGAATGCACCTGCTGCTCCTTTAGTTGTCTGTTTAGTAGGATTGCTGCCAAAGAAGGGCACACTCACTGGGGTTGTGCGGAAAATCGAAATTCTTCTTCTTCCTCCTCCTCCTCCCCCTCCTCCTGCTGCTGTCTTTGAGTGTACCTTCAGCCGTACCCTCCCCTACAAATGGCAGGAGAGCCGTTCTATGCATTTTATGCAAACGTACCTGAATCAGTTTTACCTTCCTGATGAGAGCAATAAGCATTCCCCAAGAAGCATTTGTCCCATCCATACACAGTGTGCTTTAGAGTACGCTTTAAATACATGAAGTATACACCTTCCTATAAAAAGTGCTGCATGAAATGTGGGCCCTTGGACAGAAGTCAGCGTTGGAGAGCACAACTTTTTCTCAATAATTACCAACAACTCTTCAACACGCTCAAAAGAGATAATATTTGTTGATTTAGACCAGACGTCTAGAAACAGAACTGAAGCAAGAAGAAGAGTTTGGACACATGGGAAATATAAGGCATCCCCCGAAAGTAAGACATAGCAAAGTTTACAAGCCCCCCCCCCCCCAAAAAAATTCTTTCCTGAAAGGAGACTCAAGGTAGCTTACAATCTCCTTTCCCTTCCTCTTCCCACAACAGACACCTTGTGAGGATGGTGGGTTGAGAGAGTTCTGAAAGAACTGTGACTGGCTCAAGGTCGCCCAGAGCAAGCTTCATGTGGAAGAGTGGGGAAACAAATCTGGCTCCCCAGATAAGACTCCGCTGCTCATGTGGAGTAGTGTGGAATCAAACCCGGTTCTTCAGATTAGAACGTACCTGCTCTTAGCCACTACGCTGCTCTGGCTTCTGCAAAGCAGAAGTGTTAACGCAACGCATTAAATGATGCAAAGGTACACAACAGGCTTCAACCCACAACAATATTCACAGTAGCACAGATCACAGTTCCCAGTGATTTATCCAAGTAACTTTTGAAGCCTTTTGTACAGTGTTGCCTGTTGCAACATTGAATTTTGAATAGTTCAGTTCTGCATACCGGTAGTTTGTGGAAAGTCAGGAGGCGTCTTGAGCTGTCATGTGTGTGGGCAGTTGCAGGCTGGTACCTGTAGAAGGCCCTGCACTGATAAGCAAAGGGCTGGGAACCTGGACACAACATCACAGCCACCCCACCACACCCCACCATTCCCAAATGGGCTTTCTGGTAACGTGGGAAGGCAAAGAACACAGAAAAGCCCCCCCCTCCCGCCAGAAAGCCCCTGTTGGCTTAATATTCTTATGCACTGCAGGGGGTTGGACTTGATGGCCCTTGGGGTCTCTTCCAACTGTATGATTCTAAGAGGTGGCATAAGTCCAAAGCATAAGGTGACATAAGCCTTGGCCACCAGCGTAATGAGGGCAAGATCCCAGTGGAAGTTGACTAGCATCAGCCTCCTCCCCTGGTCACGCCCTCAGACTGCCCCTCCTACACTGGTGGGGAGACGCATTCCACCACCGTGGAGGGCCATGGTGGCTCAGCCCCTCCACTGGGGCAATGCCCCGGGGAGGGCAAATGTGCCAGTGTGGCCCTGCACCGCTCCCGGAAGCTTCACCCCGCCCCCCCCCCCTTTGGATAGGGATGTAAAACAAACAGCCCTTTCTTTTTTGCTATCAAGTGGCAGCTGATTTACCCTGATGGGGTTTTCAGGGGGAGAGAAGTTCAGAGGCAGTTGGCCACTGCCTGCCTCCATGCCATGACCCTCATATTCCTTTGAGGTCTCTTACCCAGGTACTGGCCAGGGTCAAGACTGAGCGTGGGGCCCTGTCCAAAAGTCACCAAGCAAGTTTTTATGGCAGAGCAGGGATTCAGCCCTGGGTTTCCCAGATCCTAGTCTGACACCTTTAACTGCTTCACCATGCTGGTTCTTTTTCTTTCGTAGGCAAGTGTAATAACTAGGCAGAGGGGAGAACCGAAGGCCCCTTCCGCACGTGCCGAATAATGCACTTTCAATCCACTTTCACTATTGTTTGCAAGTGGATTTGGCTATTCCGCGCAGTAAAATCCAGTAGCAAAGTACATTGAAGTACATTGAAAGTGGATTGAAAGTGCTTTATGGAGCAGCAGTGGCATAGAAGGTTAAGAGCTCGTGTATCTAATCTGGAGGAACCGGGTTTGATTCCCAGCTCTGCCGCCTGAGCTGTGGAGGCTTATCTGGGGAATTCAGATGAGCCTGTGCACTCCCACACACGCCAGCTGGGTGACCTTGGGCTAGTCACAGTTCTTCTGAGCTCTCTCAGCCCCACCTACCTCACAGGGTGTTTGTTGTGAGGGGGGAAGGGCAGGGAGATTGTAAGCCCCTTTGAGTCTCCTGCAGGAGAGAAAGGGGGGATATAAATCCAAACTCCTCCTCCTCCTCCTCTTCTTCTTCATTCTACATGTGCAGAAGGAGCCTAAGACACAGCCCTGCTCACAAGTTACAGTGAATGCATGTATGCTTGGGGTTCCTCTGTACGAACGGATGCATACACGTACAGGCAGGAAACACGTGAGTTCACAGGAGCGTGGAAGCAGGTGTCCTAGCTCAGAAGCAGAACACATGCTGTGTAGAGAATCTCACGTTCTAGGTTCAGTCACTGCAGACTTTCATTCAAGATCTCTAGCTGAAAGGAGTTCCGGAGAAATTGCAGCCCAAACCTATGTTGATGTTAATTAGATAGAAGATATCCTGCATTGGACTGTAATCCGAATAACCTCCGCATCGGACTGCAGCCCTTGATTTGGAGAAAGATTGATCACCGCTCCCTGCCTGTAAAAACAGGGATGAGCTCATGTACGCAAACACAAAATACAGAACCTACCCCCTGGGTTCTCAGCAGAGGCGTAGCAAGGTGGGAAAGCGCTCGGTGCACTGGTGCGTCCTCTGCCCCCGCCCTGTCCCTGCCACGCCCTCGCCACACCCCCACAGGGGTGTGCGCCTTGTCTTGTCATGACCCCCCTGTCCCCAGCTGCAGCCTCTGGTTCTCAGTCTTTTTGAGTCTGCGGGCATATTTGGAATTCTGACACAGCATGGTAGTACACAGCATGGCAACCACAAAATGGCTGCCACAAGAGGCGGAGCCAGCCACAAAGTTGCCACCGCTTAACTTCAGTAACAAAGTTTCACAGGGTCTTGGTAACTGTTGCTGCAAATGCAGTGTTAAAAGAAATCTCCACAGCCACTCAAATCTCCAATAATCAGAAGCATTGATTGGTCCACCCACTTCCTAAAATAATTGACGGTTGTCAGGAAAGGTGTTGGCACGAGCGGGGTACCGCGTTGGGGACCCCCAATCTACTCCCTCCCACAAATGTTCACAATTAGATGGAAGAGTGAACGCATGGTGGGACCCACTAAGACCGCGGCTCGTGCCAGCTCATTCAAGGGCAGCTGATGCTTAGCCAGGATGATAGAAGAAGAGTTTTTGGGGATTTACACCCCCTTTCTCTCTTGTAAGGAGACTCAAGGTGGTTTACAAGCTCCTTTCCCTTCCTCTCCCCACAACAGACACCTTGTGAGGTAGGTGGGGCTGAGAGAGTTCTGAACAAACTGTGCCTAGCAGCCCAAGGTCACCCAGCAGGAATGTGTGCTGAAACACATCTGGTTCGCCAGATAAGCCTCCGCCGCTCAGGTGGAGGAGTGGGGAATCCAACCCGGTTCTCCAGATTAGAATCCACTTGCTCTTAACCACCACACCACGCTGATAGTTACTCTGGATTCACTAAACTGGATTAAGGGTGATACTTCCCCATCTCTTAAACTAAGATGGGTCTGCTCTGGTTAGCATTTGAGTGTGAGACCCCCAAGGGAAATCCGGGCTTGTGGCAAACCATCTCTGGCCTTGAAAACCTGCAGGGCGGTCAGTATAAATCGGCTAGAAGTTGAGGGTCACTTCAACATCAGTATTTACGGTTTGGGGACCGCAGACCTGTTTGGCCAAGCCTGCTTCCCCTTAAGGCAGGAACACAAATCTCATCTGACCGACAGGGTCTGGGGGCAGCCTATGCCCCGCTTAAGCGTTTTAGGGACAGCAGCCAAGTGTTACATTTCCAAAGGAAGTCATATTCATCTGGTTGATTAAAGGGATTAAAAAAAACCAACCCGATTCGGCGCCTCCCCCCATTTAATACCCCCCCCCCCGCCCAAACACTGAAGAAACCTCCTGGAAATCAGATGCGCCCCCCCCTCCCTCGCCCTTGCGTCGGTTTGGAAGCCAACCCAGTCGCCGGGTCAGGAAAACAATAGTCGGCACCGCCTCTCCGCCCCGTTCCCACGTGCTTCTGTCCACCCGAGCTCAGTCTGGGTCCCGGGCCGGGGAGGGGAGGGGAGGGGCGGATCGGGGAGACCACTCCTCCTCCTCCTCCTCCTCCCCCCAGTCCCGCCCCCTCTTGCCGTCCGGGGCTGCTTCAACTTTGCCAAACGCCGAAACTTTTCCCTGCCCGAGCTGCAGCGACCCACCATGTAGCAGCAGCCGCCGCCGCAGCCGGAGTGGAGAGTCCGCCCTCGCCGAGCGCGCACGGAGCAGCCGGGCGCAGCGCAAAAAGGCGCCGCGCAAAAGGCGCGCAGCCCGGGGATCTTGCCCGGGCGATGAGCATGCGGAGCGCCCCGGGGGCGAGCGGCTTCCCGGCGTCGTCGTCGTCGTCGTAGCTCGGCTCGCTCCAGCCGGACGCTGCCATGAGGCTGCTGGGGGTACGTGGCTTCCCCGGGGAGCCCTCGCCGTGCGCCCCGCCGCCGCGCCGTCTGAATGTGCCTTTGCTTCCCTTCCAGGTGGCCGAGGGCAACCCCCGGCGCGACCCGCCGCCGCCGCCGCCGCTTTCCCTGGAGGCGCCCCCGAGGAAGAGGCTCCCGGCCCCCGAAGAGCGCTGCGCCAGCCGCCCCCCGCCGGACGGAGCCGGGGCCGCCTCGGGGGGCGAGCCGGGCCACTTCGAGAGAGCCGCCCCAGGAGGAGGAGGAGGAGGAGGAGGATGGTGCCGCGGTTGCCAAGCCAAGCTGGCCGAGCTCCAGAGGCAAGCGGGGAAGCTGGCCGCCGCCTGCAACTCCTTGGCCCCGCCGGTAGGTCAAGAGATCTCGGGTCGGCTGGGGGCTGGTGGTGGGGGAGCGGGCGGGGGGGGGGGGGTGGAGCGGTCGGCGGCTCCAACGCTCCGCTTTGCAGACTTTGCGGAGTGCAGAACTTCGACCCCGGGATCCATCAATGCACGATCCAGCAGAAGGGAAAAAGACAATCTCTCCGTTCACTCACCGTCTGCACGGGTCGATTCCTGGACGGCTCGGGGTGCTGCTCTCTTTCCACTCGATTCCCTTTGCAGCATGGTGCTCTTGGGCAGGCTTTCTCGGGAGTCGGTCAGTCCCCTTGCCACGGAGCGCTGACTTCTGAGTAGACCTGCTTGGCCTGGCTCCATTCAGGGGTTCTTGTGCGGCTCGTTGCCTTGCAGTTGCCCAACTCTGGGTTGTGGAGCCGCGTTGGGGTCACGGGTTGCATCGCCCTGACATTTTTGTTGCCTGCTGAAATGCGGCTGCATGTTTTGTCTGGTGCTGTCTGGTTTGCCTAGTAGTCAGATGCGCTTACAGAAACAAGCATTCGATCAGAGGTGTCCAACTCTGGCACTTCAGACGTTCATGGACTACAATCCCCATCAACCCCTGCTGATGGGAATTGTAGTCCATGAACATCTGAAGCGCCAGAATTGGACACCTCTGCATTAGATGTTTGCTTTGCACTGTACTGCTAGGGTGTGTATGTAACCTCAGCTTGTGGGTTCTGTGGGGCAGTACTTGGAATGAGTTGCAACAACAATTTTTAAACAACAAAATGGTTTACTTTTCTTTACAATTAACACTTTTAAAACATCAACATTTAACGTTACAATTCAAGGTCCTGTTCAGGTTGCATTTCAAGTCCTTCTATTTACAGTCTACTGATATTGCCAAGTCCAAATTCTCCTTTGCAAGTTGGCTGGCTCCTGAAGACTCCAAGGGCTTGATGAACAGGTTGCAACATGATGAAGGTCTCCAGGAGAACTCTCACCCATTACAACACAAAGAAACCTGAAACAATAAGCTCCAACATTTTACAACATAGCAAAACAACAACTACCTTCCCAGTAGTTCCCAACAATATTGAAATTACCAAAGATTGTTAAGGGCTTATAGAAATCAAGGTCCAAGTCTGGTAGCCTTGCTTCTTCTGCAGAAGAGCTCTTGCAGCCTCTCTGCTGCTCGAGGTCCTCCACCCTTACTGGGTCAACCCATTTCTGGGCCAACCCATTCTGGGCATGGGGTTACATTCTCCCCACTAAAAAATTCTGTCGTCCCGACAGTAATTGCAATGCAACTTTTGAAATCATTGCACAATGATTTCCCCAGAGATTCCTGTACTTGGAGGAACCACATTTGGTGCATCTGAATGCAGAACATTGTCTTTCCCTTGCCAGGATTTCCAACTGTTCCAAACTTAGCTGCACTGGAAATTTGCAAAACTTTCCAGCAAATGTTGCAAATTCAGCAAAGCAGTTTGCAGAAGGGATGGGGGATTGCAACTGGAATCCCTTCCTTCATATAACTGCCAAACAGTGTTTCAAATTAACACAGCAACATCTCTTGAAGTTTCATAACAAAATGGTTTTATGGGGATCAAACCCCAACTTGCTGCACACTTTCATTGCAAACCAATTTATATTTGCAATCTCACTTCCAAGCCCACGCTGGTTGAAGCCATTTGTAACCTCAGCTTGTGGGTTCTGTGGGGCAATACTTGGAATGAGTTGCAACAACAATTTTTAAACAACAAAATGGTTTACTTTCTTTACAATTAACACTTTTAAAACATCAACATTTAACGTTACAATTCAAGGTCCTGTTCAGGTTGCATTTCAAGTCCTTCTATTTACAGTCTACTGATATTGCCAAGTCCAAATTCTCCTTTGCAAGTTGGCTGGCTCCTGAAGACTCCAAGGGCTTGATGAACAGGTTGCAACATGATGAAGGTCTCCAGGAGAACTCTCACCCATTACAACCACAAAGAAAACCCTGAAACAATAAACTCCAACATTTACAACATAGCAAAACAACAACTACCTTCCCAGTAGTTCCCAACAATATTGAAATTACCTTAACAAGGTGTTAAGGGCTTATAGAAATCAAGGTCCAAGTCTGGTAGCCTTGCTTCTTCTGCAAAAGAGCTCTTGCAGCCTCTCTGCTGCTCCGAGTCTCCACCCCCTTACTGGGTCAACCCATTCTGGGCCAACCCATTCTGGGCATGGGGGTTACATGTATTTTCCCACAGTTCTCCCCCCACCCAAATGGGGGGGAGCTGCCTTGGTATTTGTACGTTGCCACTAACTTGGTGATATTGTTCAGTATGGCACAGGGTTGCCAACATCTTGGCGAGGCCTGGAGAACTGCAGTTGATTTCTAGACTGCAGAGTTCAGTTTCTTCATTTCCCCTGGGGAAAAATGGCTGTTTGGGAGGATGGTGTTACACCCTGTTGTAACTCCCTGCCCTCCCAAATCTCCGCCCCGAATCTCCAGGAATTTCACAACCCGGAGTCGGCAACTGTGGGTGTAGTGCTGGTGTGTTTAGCCGGCTGCCTTGGGGTAAACTAGACCTTTTGCCCTCCCGGAGGATAACTTTGTGCGCCCCAGGAATTGCCCCTGTGCATTCGAACAGCGGCTCACATTGCATAGCAGTTTGATTTATGTAAAGAACGCCTTACAGAATTTTGCTAGCCATGCCTCTTAATAGTGCCGTAATACTTTGATACCGCCTCGCTGTTCAGCATTTATGTGAGCACTTTGGGCAGCAGCGTTCTGGTGCCTGCCACAGAGGGCTTGTCCGACCCACGTAAGCCCTGCACCGATGCCTGTGTACATGTTTGGGGTCGGTACTGTACTAATTGTACCCTGCGAAGAATCTTAGTGCAGAAAGTTTGAGACGCCTCGCGTAACCTTAGAGTAGCTGCCTGCGTACAGTGTACTCTGTGCCTCTTGAGATGCTTGTGTGTACTTCGGCACACTTTGTAGACTTAGAATCATCAAATCACAAAGTCGGAAGGGGGCATATAGACTATCTCAGGGGTCTGCAACCTGCGGCTCGCCAGATGTTCATGGACTACAAATCCCATCAGCCCCTGCCAGCATGGCTGCCATGCTGGCAGGGGCTGATGGGATTTGTAGTCCATGAACATCTGGAGAGCTGCAGGTTGCAGACCCCGAGCTATCTAGTCTGACCCACTGCTCAATGCTGGATCAGCCTTGGGGTATTAAACTCATTTGTTACTTGGGCCGGATATGACTATAAATAAGACTTGGTTTGACCAGTCCGGGGGTGGGGGTGGCTGCATCAGCTGGCCCCAGAATGGTGCTGGAGGGGGATGCAGAGGGGGGCTGTTTCTTCAGCTGGCTCACAGGCCTGATAAGGCCTCTCAAGGGGCAAGATCCAGCCACATGCATGACACCCCTGGCCCAGAGCATCCCTGGAAACTGTCGTCCAATCTTTCCTTGAAGACTGCCAGAGAGGCGGAGCCAATTCCATTACTGAACTGCTCTTAATGGAAAAAAAAATTCCTTCTAATGTCCAGATGGCATGTTTTTGCCCGTAATTTATACTCGGTGTGTGTTCTTGTGCTTATGCAATGAAGACCATTACTTGCAGAAGTTACTTGTAGCAGTTTTTCTAAACTTCTACAGTGGCGTAGGATGTTAAGAGCTCGTGTATCTAATCTGGAGGAACTGGGTTTGATTCCCAGCTCTGCCGCCTGAGCTGTGGAGGCTTATCTGGGGAATTCAGATTAGCCTGGGCACTCCCACACACGCCAACTGAGTGACTTTGGGCTAGTCACAGCTTCTTGGAGCTCTCTCAGCCCCACCTACCTCACGGGGTGTTTGTTTTGAGGAAGGGAGGGCAAGGAGATTGAAAGCCCCTTTGAGTCTCCTGCAGGAGAGAAAGGGGGGATATAAATCCAAACTCCTCCTTCTTCTTCTTCTTCCTCTTCTTCTACTACTTCTTCTTCTCCTACTCCTCCTTCTTCTCCTTCTTCTCCTTCTTCTTCTTCTTCTCCTCCTTCTCCTCCTTCTCCTTCTCCTTCTTCTTCTTCAACTGCCTGCTTGTGTACTTCTGGCCTCCCCCCCCCCCCCAATCTCAGTGTTGTAGAGGCGTACTGGAGTATGGTACCCCTGTAGGATCCCTGTCAGTCAGGAATAGTGCTATCTCAGTGACTGGGATTCAAATTCAGTTCTGGCAATTATATCCATCCCCCCTTCCCAGTTGCAACAACTGAAAGCCCTCTTTGTAGGAATGATTCCTTTTGGAGAATGTAAAAGGGGTAGTTTTGGACAAGAGCTGTGAGGGTGGGGGGAATAGGAGCGGTGTCCGCTGTCTGCCTTTGGTGACCTCATCCGTTGAGAATCCATCTGCACACCATTCCTCATCTGTGGTTCTTTCTGTTTGTTGGTTACCCTAGAATGTGGCAAGGAAGCCGGTTTAGTATCCATGGCAGATAGATGATGCATACAGAGGCCTCCAAGTTTGTGGGGCTAAGTGGAGACTTGATCTCGGGATCTGCTTGCGGGGGGGGGGGGGGACCAGATAGGACAGTGTTTGCTCATTTCTGCTGCTTAATTTCCGAGCATGCGTTTGCTTGTTTCCATGACTTAATTTCTGCTAATTGCTCATCAAAGAGTGAATATGCCGTCATGATTTGCGGGAAGAGCAGTTTACGGTACTGTGGTCCAGAAGTGCTTTTATGACCCAATCCTGTGTGGGTCCTTACTGCTTTGTGGGACTTCTGACCCTCCACTTGAAAGTATCTTACGTTGAGTCAGAGTACAGAGATCCTCCATTTCCGCTCTAAGTGGAATTGGCTCTTCTGGGTCTTTCAATCCAGCTCTTGACTGACACTTTTGAACAGAGATCAGGCATCGAACCTGCAACCTTCTGCATCCAAAGCAGATATCCCGCCACTTAGCCACTTCCTACTCCAGTGAGACGGATGCTTTTGTTTTGCATGTTTCTTCCCTGCATGGCTGTGAGGACTATGGTCAAGGTGGCTTCTGCCATTGTTGTCTTTGCTTCAGTTTCTGGAAAGAGGGTTAAGGCTTGGACAGTAGTCATCTTGGCAGCCCCACCCATGGAATTTGGGGAGCCTGTGTACTCCAGCACATGCCAGCTGGGTGACCTTGGGCTAGTCACAGTTCTTTGGATCTCTCTCAGCCCCACCCACCTCACAGGGTGTTTGTTGTGGGGAGGGGGAAGGAAAGGAGATTGTAAGCCCCTTTGAGTCTCCTTATAGGAGAGAAAGGGGGGTATAAACCCAAACTCCTGCTCCTCCTCCTCCTCCTCCTACTACTACTACTACTACTACTACTACTACTACTATCATGATGTGTAGGAGTGGGGAAACAAACCTGGTTCTCCAGAGTTGAGTCCACCATTCTTAACCACTGAACCGCACCCCAAGAGGACTTTTTATAGAGCTTTTATAGGCCTGTGGACCCAAATCAATTTTTTAAAATTTAATTTGATATACCACCCCATCCCCGAAGGGCTCTGGGCGGTGTACAGCATAAAATCACATAAAATCATCATAAACATCCATAATTACAGTAAAAACAGCAGTTATTATATCCTAAGATGACATCCCACCTGAACCTAATCCTCCTAGGAGGAGGAGGGAGGGGGTAGTGGGTCCTGATGGTATTAGGGACCCATAAATTCCAATAATGGGTCCCACTGATGTTAAGGACTCCTAACCTGGGGGGGGGGGGCACACTCAGCGGCTGGTTTCTCCAAAAGCCCAGTGGAACAACTCGGTCTTCCAGGCCCTGCGGAAACCACCAAGGTCCTGTAGGGCCCGGACAGTTGGAGGGAGAGTGTTCCACCAGGCAGGGGCCAGAGCCGTAAAGGCCCTGGCCCGAGTGGAGGCCAGCCGCATCATTGGCCCGAGTGGAGGCCAGCCGCATCAATTCACTCAGAGGCTGGGACCAGAAAGGCCCAGAGCAGTCATTCCGGCATTAACCATGTGTACACCGTAACCTGGATGGTCCAGGGTAGCCTGATCTCACCAGATCATGGAAGCCAACCAGAATCAGCCCAGGTTATTCCTTGAAGAGACCACCAAGGAAGTACAGGGTTGCTATGCCGAAATGGGCAATGGCAAACCACCTCTGAATGTCTCTTGCCTTGAAAGCCCTACGGGGTTGCCATAAGTTGTCTGCGACTTGATGGCACACACACATGGGTTGCTTAGCACTGAAGGAATTGGAGGAGCAGCCCACCTAGAAGAATGGGAGCAAGTAGGGAAATGGGAAAGGTATGCAGTTTGGGGTGGCGGGCTGAATTTCAAAACGATGCACCTCCACATGAAGCCTGCTGGGTGACCTTGGGCTAGTCCAGGGGTAGGGAACCTTTAACACTCAAAGAGCCATTTGGACCCGTTTTCCACGGGAAAAGAAAACACTTGGGCCGCAAATAATTTTTGACATTTAAAATAAATATACCACTATATATAGAGGGTTTTTTTTACCTTTTACTCCGCTCATTCTGAGAAGCGCATGGATGCGCCTGCCCTGCTGCCTGCAGGGCGGGCAAGGATGAAGCCAGCGGCTCGGCCTCGCCGGCCGCCAGAAAAGTGCCCACCCCGCTCCAACGGGGCAGGCGAGAGGGAAAGCCCGCGGCGCAGCCCAGCCGACCGTGGGCAGTTGGTGCATGGCGGGCAAGGATGGGGCCGGCGGCTCGGCTTGTGGAGCCACAGTGCAAGGGCAGAAGAGCCGCATGCGGCTCTTGAGCCACAGGTTCCCTACCCCTGGGCTAGTCAAAGTTCTCTCAGAACTCTCTCAGCCCTACCCACCTCCCAAGGTGCTTGTTGTGGGAAGAGAAGGCGGTTGTAAGCCACTTATAGATGTCTTAAAGGTAGACAAAAGTGGGGTATAAAACCAACGGTTCTTTGTGGAGCAGCATATGTGGGATAACGTCTGCAGAACAGTCTGGGAACGGTTATCCAAGCTGGTTCTAGAAATCAGGAGCAGTGCATCCAATTTTCATACAGAAGGTCTTGGGTTCGATCCCCAGCGCCTCCAGGTAAAATTGTCAGGTAGCAGGCAAGGTGAAAGACCTTGAGCTGAGACCACCCTGGAGAACCGGAGCTGGTCAGAGTAACCAATACTGACCTTGATGGGTCTGACTCGGTAGAAGGCAGCTTTCCGTGTTCATGTGCCATTTGGGAACAGGTGTGCGGCTGCTGAGTTTTATTGGACGTTAATTAGGTTGACTGTCAATCGTCAACAGCTACAGTTCTGCTGGTATCTCAGAGGTTGTAAAACGCAGCTGGAGGTAAAACGGAGCGCCCTTCTGGCATGCCTAGGTGTGTTCTCTACATGTCATTGGGAAGCAAGTTTGCGAAAGGTGATTGTGTGCCTGACTTCACACTACTGTTCTCTGGTGGACGGATTTTAGTTTACTTCTTTCTGAAGGAAGAAGAGGAGTTTGGATTTATACTCCACCTTCCTCTCCTGTAAGGAGACTCAACGGGGCTTACAAGCTCCTTTCCCTTCCCCTCCCCAAAACAGATACCTTGTGAGATAGGTGGGGCTGAGAGAGTTCGGAGAGAACTGCGACTAGCCCAAGGTCACCCAGCAGGAATGTAGGAGTGCGGAAACACATCTGGTTCACCAGATAAGCCTCTGCCACTCAGGCGAATCAAACCTGGTTCTTCAGATTAGAATCCACCTGCTCTTAACTACTACACCACGCTGGAGTATTATAGGCAACTATTTCAACATGTTCTCTCAAATTCAGAAGAGTGAAAACATGATTGTTAAACTGGCCCTGACATGGTTGTAACAACAGGGGTAATTGGGTTGACTCCCGAAGCTGTCCTGGAAAACATCTTAGCCCCGTGATGGCGAACCTTTGGCATTCCAGATGTTATGGACTACAATTGGCCATGCTGGCAGGGGCTGATGGGAATTGTAGTCCATAACATCTGGAGCGCCAAAGGTTTGCCACCACTGTTGTAGTCTGTTTATGAAGCTGTGATGCACATATGCCGGTCCTTAGAAGAGGTTTCCCAGAATTTGGGGGCCGTGGCAGAGAAGGCCCTGGTTTTTGTGGAGACCAACTTGGTATCCCTATCTGTCAGTATCTATTGAAGTGCTGACTTAGCTGATTTTTTGGTATACAACATTATTAATTTCATTCATCATCTGCCTGTATTTGTTATGGTGCTAATGCATGTGCATGCCACACAAAGCTTCCAGCGTGGTGTAGTGGGAGAGCCAGCGTGGTCTAGTGGTTAAGAGCAGGTGGATTCTAATCTGGAGAACCAGGTTTGATTCCCCACTCCTCCACCTGAGTGATAGAGGCTGATCTGGTGAACCAGATGTGTTTCCGCACTCCTACATTCCTGCTGGGTGACTTTGGGCTAGTCGCAGTTCTCTCAGAACTCTCTCAGCCCCACCTACCTCACAAGGGATCTGTGCAGGAACACAGAGTCAAAGCACTCCCGACATATGTTCATTCAGCCTCTGTTTAAAAACCTTCAAAGAAGGAGACTCCACCCCTCTCTGTGGCAGTGAATTCTACAGTCAGAAAGTTCTTCCTAATGTTTAGGTGGAATCTCTTTTCCTGCACCTTGAATCCGTTACTCCATTGTGAAGGCAATGGCAAACTTCCTGTAATCATCTCATGCCTTAAAAACCCTTTCAGGGTCGCCATAAATCAAATGTGACTTGATGGCGAAACTTGGGCAGTGCCCAGTATCAAAAGACTCATTGCACAGTATTATTAACTCCTCATTCCAGAGTTCTGTCATAATGCTTATGTTTGTGTAAACTGTGGCCAGTAACAAGATTATGTAGATGCTGAGCAACATGTTAATAAGACTGTTAATTTTAAGGTAAGGCCTGCCGAGAGTCCTCACGCAAACTTAGACAAAACTTCCCAAAGGGCCTTATTCTTAATTCAGATATCTTATGAGGACACCTTTATGGCTCGCTTACCTTCACAGGCTACTGGATCCCCAGAATATCTGCCCCTCTCTCCCACTGTTTTCTTGGGAGCCCTGTTTCAAGCAAAAAGAAGACATAGCAGATGCGTAGCCCTCAGCAATTTGTTTTCACGTCGCGCATGAAAATATACAAGAAGGCTTTTTTTTTCTTTTCTTGAGCATAACACTGGCGGTAACTTATTGTGTTCCAAACAATGGTTATCTGGGTATTTGTAAGAACAAGGGGGAAGAGAGAAAAGGCCTACTGAGGAAGCCAAACCCTCCTGACCTTCATTTTAATTCAAAGAGTTCCTGTACCATTGAGTGAAATTCCCATAGAATCTAAATATAGTTGTCTTGGGGGGCTGCATTGCAATCCGGTGTCAGGCGGCAGGGATCGAAGTTCGGGGCTTGATCCAAAGCCCACCAAGATTGCGGGGGGGGGGGGGGCTTTTGTGTTGGCTTTGAGCAGGGTTTCGAATCCGTCCCTTTTGTTCCTTTCAAGCGGAACGGAAAACGTCAAAGGCAGGCCTTCTAGATTTCCCGTTGTCCGTTCAGCGAACAGAAGGTTAATTTCCTATTGTTCACTTCTTCAGCATAAAGGCTTTGCAAGAGACATATAGTGTTTTAAATGATTCTTAGCCCAAGCTGGCCCTCGCCAGAGGTAATGGGGTCCTTCTTATAAACAGATCTTTGTCACAGGAAACAAGGTGGGAGGAGGGAAGTGCTTATACTGGAAGTCAATGGCTCTTATGTAGAGGCCCAGGTGAGCAGACCTTTCATTCCCCCCTAGACCTGTTTGTGTGGTCTCATTCCTGGCTGTCTTAGAGGAACAACCCCCCACCCCCTAGTAGTTGATAATAGGGAAATGAATCTCCCCTCCTTTCATTCGGAGTTTCAGAGCCTGCCAAGTAAAGTAATAATAGCTGTCGCAATGTCAAAACGTGGACAAGCTTGTTTTGAAGATAAGATTGCTCTCCATTTCCTTTGGACTAGTCCAGAAACATTCCCAGGGAATCTGGTGGGTCTGAATGAGGGGGAAAGGCGGGGGGGGGGGGCTGCAATTAAGAACCCTGCCAGATCAGACTGAAGGTCCATTTACTCCAACATCCTACTTTGAACGGTGAACCAGCTAATGTCTAGATTGCATTCACTGCAAAATGCTTGCAGATTGACCTATTTGAAAGTACGTCTTCTCTGGGCCGTCCTGTAATCGGGTACAGGTGAAATGTTTTCCTGCCACGAATGAAACCTTGGTGACTTTTATTTGTTTGTATTACATATTAGGAAGCTTTATTAAGCGGAAGACATGCATGTATATGCTGTTGAGTCGCGGCCTACTTAATGGTGACCCCAGCAGAGGGTTTTCAGGGCAGAGAAGCAGAGGTGGTTTGCCGTTGTCGTCTGCTGCAGAGCCTTCCTTGGTGGTCTTTCATGTGAGCTCCCAAAGGCACCTGGTGGGCCACTGCGAGTAGCAGAGAGCTGGACTAGATGGACTCTGGTCTGATCCAGCTGGCTTGTTCTTATGTTCTTATGTTCTTATGTCTCTTGTCCAAGAACTGACCCCGCTTAGTTTCTGAGATCTGACAAGGTCAGACTATATCACGCCGCCTTCAAACATCCATAGTGTAAGCCTCAAAATCTTAGAAACATCAACAGTAGAATGGATTATAAAAACCATACAACTTTTAGCATTCCCTTTCCATTCCCCAGAGGGCATCCTTTGTTTCAATTGCAAAACAATCCTTTGCCTTTATGTGGTGGCGTGATTTGCGGAAATGAGCTGAGAATGCCACAAAGATACTTATAATGGGCTGTATTCTACAGGTTTGCCTTCGCATTTGACTGTTAGATTTGACACCTCTAGCAGCACAGAGGCAACAAGATTTTGCGGGTGCAAACTCCCCTTCTTCAGATATAAGACAAAGGGAGCTCTGACTCTTAAAAGTTTATACCCCCCAAATCTTCCAGGTGGCTAGCCGGGTTGGTATGAAGGAGCATAAAAAGGTTTGAGTCTAGTAGCGCCTTAAGACCAACAAAGTTTTATTCTTGGTACAAGTTTTCGTGTGCATTCCACATTTCTTCGGATACATCTTTATTCTCAGTATATAAGTTTTTGTACGCATTTACTTTTTCAGATACATCTTTAAGGCCAAGGAAGTTTTATGCTTGGCATAAGTTTTTATGTGCATCTATACTTCTTCAGGTACATCTTTAAGGCCAAAGAAAATTTTTATTCATGGTGTAAGTTTTTGCGTTCAAGCATACTTTTCCTGATACATCTTTAAGGCCAAGAATGTTTTATCCTTGGTAAAAGTTTTAATACACATGAAAACGTATACCTAGAATAAAACTTCGTTGGCCTTAAAGGTGCTACTGGACTCACCCCCCCCCCCAAAGATCTTATTGATCTCTAAGGTGCTACTGGTTTTGACCCCTAGCTGTTCTACTTCAGGCCAAATTGGCTGCCTTCTGAAACTTATTTCACTTTCTATGACTGTAAAATGTCACTGCTGGGGATAAAAGAACCCTTGGACAAAAAGCCATGTGGGTTGTGGGGTCAGTGGAAGAACTGTGTGAGTCCTCCCCTTTTAAAACAAAGGCTGGACAAACATATGTCGGCAGTGCTTTGATTGTGTGTTCCTGCATGGCTGGGGGTTGGACTTGATGGCCTTTGGGGTCTTTTCCAACTCTATAATTCTATGATTGTCTGTATAGAACATTTGTACCGTGCACTCTAATGCCATCTTTAGACGCTCCTTCTTTCAAGGTCACACATCGTGTTTCCCCTCCTTCCATTTTATTCTCATGGAAACTTGTGAATTAAGCTAAGCTGGTGACTGGCCCAAGGTTACCATTAAGTTTTATGATTGATTGTAGGTTTCAGCTTGGATTTCCCTAGTTCAGCACTATCCGATACTTGAACCCCTACCGTGCAATGACTGTATAGTGAAAACCTGATACGAAGGCTGGCCTCCCCGTGAGCACAGGATCCAATAAAGGTTTTGTATCTGGGTTGCACACATAGGGAACACAGAAAGGGCTCTTGGCATTATGTGCGGAACGCTTCCTTTAAGATGACCTCACAGAGCAGCCTTGAAAATGCCCGCCGAAGTGGCTAGTTGGCAGCATCACCAGAGGTGGGATCCAGCAGGTTCCCACAGGTTCCCGAGAGTAGGTTACTAATTATTTATGTGTGCCAAGAGTGGGTTACTAATTGGTGATTTTGCCACGTGATTTTTACCTTAGTTACGCCCCTCCTCCGCTCCTCAGCAGTAGCGCGCAGAACTTGAACAGTCTAGCAGGAGGTGCACTGGCGTGCTTGGCAGCCTGTGCCTGCATGCATTCGTTTCCCGCCCAAGGACCGGCGCAGTGGCTGCGTCCTTGCCACAGCCCCGCCCAGCAATGCCCCGCCCCTGGAATGCCCGGCCATGTCCCCGTCGTGCCCCACCCAGCTCCATTGGCGCTACGCCACTGTTTGAATCCCACCACCATGGGAACCTGTTACTAACATTTTTGGATCCCACCACTGATACATCACATTAATTGCTTGCGTGTTCCACGTACCTACATATGTGTTACGTGTTGTCAAGTGATTTCTGACTCATGATGCCGCTATGTCCGGATGATCTCCAAAATGGCCTCGCATTAACCGCTTGTTCGGGTCTTGCAAATTGAAGCCCATTTCTTCCTTGGTTCATAGAATCATAGAGTTGGAAGAGACCCCTAAGGGCCATCAAGTCCAACCCCCTGCAGTGCAGGGACACACAATCAAAGCACTCCTGACAGATGGCCATCCATCTTTGAAAACCTCCAAAGAAGGAGACTCCACCACCCTCCAAGGCAGTGAATTCCACTTTCGAACAGCCCCTACTGTCAGGAAGTTTTTCCTGATGTCAACTCATCTCAAGTTGGGTCTTCCTCTTTTATACTTGTCCTCTTCACTCCACGGATGCTGGAGGCACCCAGATAGGGTTCATCATTTACTATTATTATTTCCTTCTATTGGATAGAAACTGATAACGTTTGGAAGATTGTCTGAGCAAGAGTCTTTTTGCTCTGGAATGCATACCACTTCTAATGATTGAACTTATGAATGAACTCATTTATGAATGAACTTATGTGGATCAATTGATTTCTTCTGGCCATTATACTCCAGGGACGGAGTTACTTTATGTTATACTAGCAACTCAAGCTGTTATTGGTATTATTTGATTGTGCCTTCCTCTTTTCCTTCTGCCTTCGTCTTTTTTTCAACCATGATTGTCTTTTCCAGTGAGTCTTGTCTTTTCTTGTATACGTACCTGCGTGTCTGACCTCCCTACTTTTATTACACTTTGTAAACTGCCCTGCCTAGTTTCCTGGAGACCATTCTGACTTGCCATGGATGAGGTGCTAAGTGGTTGTTTGGAAAGCATTCCCTGGAAATTGATAAATCACAGCGCCTCTGGGCCCTGTTTTTAGGTCTCCTCCTCTCTCCACTGGAAAATAACAGGTGTGGTGTTCATAAAAGTTCAAAGCATTAATGTTTGAGCAGATGGAATGCGGGTCAGCGAGTGTTGTCCAGATGCTGGGAACTTAAAACAAGGCACAGAGGTCAGCCTACACTACAGTGGAGGATTGGGAATGGGTTTAGGGAGAAAGCGGAGGGGTCAGAAAAGTACTCATGTCTTATTTTTCCTTTAAAGTGGAAAAAAAAGCAGGTACAATCGACTTCTGTTTTCTCAAATTGCTGCGCCTAAAAGCAAAATGAGACCAATGCCCCTTATTTGGAAGAAGAAGAAGAAGAAGAGGAGGCGTTTGGATTTATATCCCCCCTTTCTCTCCTGCAGGGGAGTCAAAGGGGCTTACAATCTCCTTGCCCTTCCCCCCTCACAACAAACACCCTGTGAGGTAGGTGGGGCTGAGAGAGCTCCGAGAAGCTGTGACTAGCCCAAGGTCACCCAGCTGGCGTGTGTGGGAGTGTACAGGCTAATCTGAATTCCCCAGATAAGCCTCCACAGCTCAGGCAGCAGAGCTGGGAATCAAACCCGGTTCCTCCAGATTAGATACACGAGCTCTTAACCTCCTGCGCCACTGCTACAAAGGAATGAGCAAGTTTTGAATCCCTCAAGAATTCTTCTTTGGGCTAGATGTGGATACAAACATTGAAAAGATGGTGAGGGGAGAGAGAGCCAAACTAGAAGTTCAGGTTTTTTTTTTAAAACAGTGGGATTCAGGATTGCTGGATGAACATATGTTGGCAGTGCTTTGATTGTGTGTTCCTGCATTGCAGGAGGTTGGACTTGATGGCCCTTGTGGTCTCTTCCAACTCTGTGATTTTGTGAAGTCACACAGCTGCTGTGAGGAATGGCTATTAAAACATGAAGCTGGAGTCCATTTGGGTTCGGAAGGCCACCATAGGGAGAGGGAAAGCTCCAGCCTCCCCTCACACAAACACGCACACACACACACACACACACACTTATTTTCCACACCAGAATAGGATCAGGGGATTTATTTTTACATTTTTGCTGTTCCACAGGACATATTCTATGCATGAAAAGCAACAACAAACAGGGCTGTACTTTTGTTAAAAAATAACATTTAGTTTGGCTCATAGATATTTCAGGACAGGGTAGAAAAGACCAATAATTTCCAATTTCCGACAAGCTTTCAATGGTGTATAGGAGGTGTTATGCAAAAACAATTTCAGACGTGTGATTTTTGTCTATTTTGTGTCTGCCACTGTACCGTCCTGAGCATGTTTATGTTCTTCTGAATCCATTGGTTAGCTCTGCTTAGGACTATGCTGTTATAGTCTTCACAAAGCACTTCTCCTGAACTGATGCTCGGGCCAGCAACTGTGATTTCAAAACAAACAAACAAAAGTTCTGCTATTCTGAAGTTAAATTCAGCACCGCTATCGGCAGCTTGGACTCGGGGGAGACCGCTTCCTTCTTTCATCAGTCGTGATCATACGCAGCAGGAACTAACCTGTCTTTCATCTCCAAAGCACCCACCCACCATCTGAACCAGGTGGAGGGACCTTTCTGAACTCACGATGAAAGATCCCTTAATTACCATGGCAAAGGACACAAGCCTTTTTGAGCATATATACATACGAAGTTCAAAGCAGTGGAAGCACGGAACAAGGCACAAAGGACCAACTCGACTCCAAGCATTTGCTGTTTTATGCACACTGCCTTCTTCCGGTGCCTTATTCGAGCAACTGAACAGGAGGAGAGAACTCCAGAAGCAATGCTTAAACTCAGCTCAGACACGAATTAAAGACCACGAAAGGCACTGCAGACTATTTCAGCCAGAAAAATCAGCAATAGCAGAACCCTTGATAAACCAACCTGGACACAGAATATTATTTGAAAACACAGAAATTCTGGACCACTCTGACAACCACTATGTCAGACTACACAGAGAAGCCATTGAAATTCACAAGCACATGGACAACTTCTAACAGGAAGGAAGAAACCATGAAAATGAACAGAATTTGGCTGCCAGTGTTGAAAAACTCTAGAATCAAGACAGTGACTAATCAGCTCCACACAAACACAGGACAACTATAGACAATAGCAACCAAGGAAACAAAGACCAGGATACTTCTATTCATTCAGATGCATTCACCTATTGACTTTGCTATCTTCATTGTTACTCCCAGGCTACAGACTTCTTTGTGACTCACATACCAGGCTACTCTATTCAGAGGGCCTCACCTTTTGACCTCACAGTATATATACTCCACTTGCTTTCCATTCCTACTATCAGATCCTCTGAAGATGCCAGCCACAGATGCAGGAGTAACGTCAGGAGAGAATGCTGCTAGAACACGGCCATACAGCCTGGAAACCACACAGCACCCCAATGCTTAAACTGTGCAGATAAGAGCGAGCTTAGTTTTCAGACCTGCGTTCTCGAGAAACGGAGAGCAGGCTTAGTATTGATATTGCTGGCGGACTTCTTAAATAAATGAATGGTTGTCAGTTAAACACTCTAGTGGGAAGAAGTGAAGACTGTACTTGGGAACAGACTGGCCATCACTGCCCAGATGCAGTTTTTTGTTGTACTTCTCTGTTCCTGTAGCCCCTTCCAACCCCCAGAAAGGCAATGCCCAGGATCACTGGACCCTAGTGGCGTAGCACCAACGGGGAAGGGGGGGTTGCATGATTCACCGGGCACGTGCCAGTGCGGGGGCATGGCATGGCGTTCCGGGGTGGGCGCAAGCTTGCCCCGGGCGCAGTTCCCCCTTTCTCCGGCCCTGCTGGACCCGCATGGAGTAATACTTGTGTGGGTCAGAAGGATGGAGTGGGGAATGACATGGGGCAGAATTGTTCTCCCTCTTTTGGCAAGCTTCAGGGGAAAGGGCAGTTTACAAGTGAACGGTCTTCCAGTTTCAGATCAGAATCTTCCAGGAAATGGAGAAGATTAAAGGCTGGTTCCTGAGGGGTTTTTTCTCTTACACCCGTGAAATTGCTTGGCCTACTTCTCTCTGGCAAGGATCCTGCTGGTGTTTTGTGTGGGAGAGATACACTGCAAACCCCCCAGTTTGCAATATATAAGCCCCCTCCCTATGTAACATCCACTTTGTGTACTTATTTCAGCTGTCATGATGATGAATGTTTTGCTAGCATCTTGGATGTTGTCAGATCAAAGAACCCGATGGGGGGATATTTGATTTCTAATGTCATTTTCTAACTCTCTGATGGTCAAAAGCAAGATGCATGTGCTAAGGTAGCATGAAGTTTACCATTTTGCAGCTGTCCCTCAAGTACGGAGTATATTTTCAGTTTTGTTTTTCAAAAACTAAGCATCTCATACGTTTACATTCCATAAATATGTCAATTAGTATGCAAACTAAGATATGAATGTGCCCATCGAGTTTAGTTAAAACAATGGTTTTGATAGAAAAGTATTACATAAACTTCAGCCACCCTTCCAAACGTTCATTCCCGTCTAACAGAAGTTTCTCTCCCGACGGCTTCAGAATTTCTGAACATTTTACATTTTTGGGCATAACCTTTGTTCCAACTGTTAAGACCAGACAAAGCCGGTGGTGGTGTTTACTGAATTTGCTGGTTGTTTAGATTAAGGCGCTCTGATATCCTTGGTGCGGAATGTAGGTTCTTCTCTTGCAAGGGCAGTGTTTGCACAACGCTTTGTAGAGTGAGTTGTAAGTCTTGGGATCATTCCCACTTGGCAGAGGAATTCCTCACCCCCGAAGCCATTAACATTTATGGCACTTCTACAAACAAGACCAAAGCCTGAGTGGGAATTGTAAATTGCTACCCATAATAATTGTGTCAGGGATACAACCGGTGGTCTGCTCCGAGCAGGTCGTGTCGAAACAAAAGGCAAGTTGCATCAGAGGAGGGTTTTGTGGACTTGCGTTGGGGGAGAGGCAGGCTAAGCGCTGCCATTATGCAACCTTGAACGCCCCCCCCTCCAACCCAGCCCAGTGGGGGATCCGGGCTAGAGGAGGTAGGAGAAGATTGCAATTAATGCAGGCCTCCTAGCCTGGCGGCAGGAGGGTAATTACTGTTGTTCAGTTTGTCTTTCTCTGGCTAATTTCTTCAGCATCCTGGCTTATTAGAGGGTAGGGAGAAAACGCACAAGCCAGCTCCAAACTCCTGGGGGATGGGGGTGGGTGGGTGGGGAGGGGGAATTTGCGGAAGAGCATCTGCTCCCAACATCTGAGGTTCCCTTGAACCTGTTTAAAAATGTGGGAACCGCTTTATTGTTGCTGCCAAGTGTAACTATGGCGGTCCAGGCTTCTCAGACATGTTAATAACACAGCTGCGGGAGGCACATTTCGCCCTGCGCGACTGCGGATCTGCCTCTCGCCCTGTCTCAGCCTTTTCATTTCTGCTGGAAACGCCGACGTCTTGAAATTGCTTTGACTCCATCCCTGGCTGTGTCCATTCATCTTTCTTTCTTTTGGCGGAAGGTGTCCACTTGTGGCTTGCAGCCGATCCACTTTTCTGATTGTTTACCAGGGCCAGGTGTATAAATTTGGTGCGGTTGTCATTGTCCAGTAGTAATGGTGTTAGACATAAACAGACACCGGCTGGAGCAGGTCAGCCTCTCACGGCTTGAGTTTTTCTTCTCTGAAGAGGGTGCATCTGTGATCCAGGAAGATAGAACAGACTGCTACAGTAATGGTTAATACAGAGGTGATAAGCCGGGTCTTTGCTCTCATCTGGAAGTTCTCTGCTGTTAGTGTAGCGTGGTCTGGTCCCTTGTGTGGCCTTGTGTAGTGAACCGGCCAAACAAATGATCATGGAAGTTAGTGGCTCAGAATTCTCCTTAGCATGAAGAAGAAGAAGAAGAAGAGTTTGGATTTATATCCCCCCTTTCTCTCCTGTAGGAGACTCAAAGGGGCTTACAATCTCCTTGCCCTTCCCCCCTCACAACAAACACCCTGTGAGGTGGGTGAGGCTGAGAGAGCTCCGAGAAGCTGCGACTAGCCCAAGGTCACCCAGCTGGCATGTGTGGGAGTGTACAGGCTAATCTGAATTCCGCAGATAAGCCTCCACAGCTCAGGCGGCAGAGCTGGGAATCAAACCCGGTTCCTCCAGATTACATACACAAGCTCTTAACCTCCTACGCCACTGCATGAGATACTCTAGGTCATAGGTGTCAAACTCGTGGCCCTCCAGATGTTATGGACTACAGTTCCCAGCATGATGCTGGCAGGGGATGATGGGAACTGTAGTCCATAACATCTGGAGGGCAGCGAGTTTGACACCCTGTTCTCTAGGTGATCTGGGTTGGCTTCTGTTATCTTTTCCTTTGGCAAAAGAGGCAGAGGCAGAGGTATACCACCCAAGGGGACACGTGGGGCCAAATGTCCTTGGGCTGTGGTCATTTAGTCATATCAGCCCCCCCCCCGGAAAATCACCCCCACACCCCATCTCCTTCCCTGATGACCTGGTGCAAAAAAGGTGTTTGGTTGTGGTGGGGGATGGTGACCACCCGTATGGGGGGTGGGTGGGTTGGCGGTCGGGCGGGGGGAAAACTCATTTGGCACCGGGCTACATTTTCCCTAGATACGCCTGTGGGAATAGGTGGTCCCTTTTGACCATTAAAGATCACTACTGCACAGAGGATTATCAGCTGCCCTCTCCTCTCCATGGAAGAACTCTATAATTCCCGAAGCCTAAAGAAAGCCCAAAATATTCGGAGAGACCCGTCTCAACCAGCACATTCTCTTTTTGAACTGTTACCATCCGGCAGACGATACAGGTCTATCAAAACCAGGACAAAGAGGCTTAGAGACAGCTTCTACTCTAGAGCTGTGGCTATGCTGAACTCCTTGGCTTCGTGTTGATGTGTTTGGGGCTGTGTAGGGATGGGTGGAGGAAGGGGAAAGTGAGGATGGGGTATGAGTCTGAAATTGTGTGCATCGAGGAATGCTGCTGTAAATTTCGTTGTGTGTGCAATTGGCCATGCTGACAGAGGCTGATGGGAATTGTAGTTCCTGAACATCTGGAGAGCCGCAGGTTCCCTACCCCTGGGCTAGCCATATGTTCTCATCCTTGACTCTCACAAGGGGTTTGGATGGGAGACCTCCAAAGAATACCAGGGGAGTGACACAGAGGCAGGCAATGGGGGTGACAGATGTTACAGCCAGATCGCCCTCACATCTGAGGCAGGCAATGGCAAACCACCTCTGAACATCTTTTGCCTTGAAAACCCTATGGGGGTTGCCGTAAGTCAGTTGTGACTTGGCAGCGAAACACACACAGTAGAGGTCTGTTGCAGAAATCATGAGGTGATGCATATATGGCAGTGGTTCTCAACCTGGGGGTCCAAGAACTCTATAATTTTTGTCTATGGTCATCCTGTGTTTGTGTGGAGCTGGTTGTGTCAAACCATATAGTCTTCATTGTTACTCATACTTCTATTCAGATCCCCTCAACTATTGACCTGGTTGCCGCCTTTGTTACTCACAGACAAGGTTTCCCCACCCACCCTGGACACTCCCCACACACCCTGGACAGATATATACTCCACTTGCTTTCCCAACATCAGATCCTCTGAAGATGCCAGCCACAGATGCAGGCGAAACGTCAGGAGAGAATGCTACTAGAACACGGCCATACAGCCCGGAAACCACACAGCACCCAAGTGATTCCGGCCGTGAAAGCCTTCGACAATACATTAAGTTGAGAACCACTGCTATATATCTCACAATACTAGAACCAGGGGGCATACATTGAAAATGCTGGGGGGAAGAATTAGGACTAATAAAGGGAAACACTTCTTCACGCAACGTGTGATTGGTGTTTGGAATATGCTGCCACAGGAGGTGGTGATGGCCACTAACCTGGATAGCTTTAAAAGGAGCTTGGACAGATTTATGGAGGAGAAGTCGATTTATGGCTACCAATCTTGATCCTCTTTGATCTGAGATTGCAAATGCCTTAGCAGTCCAGGTGCTCGGGAGCAACAGCCGCAGAAGGCCACTGCTTTCACCTCCTGCATGTGAGTTCCCAAAGGCACCTGGTGGGCCACTGCGAGTAGCAGAGAGCTGGACTAGATGGACTCTGGTCTGATCCAGCTGGCTTGTTCTTATGTTCTTATGTTCTTAACCACTGATACATAGTGAGTGCTTTGAGTAGAGAATACCCTATTCTGTTGCTGATTATTAGCATATGGTGGTGTTGGAAATCACCTGATTTAGGACAACCCTGTTGGGTTTTCGAGGCGAGAGCGGGAAAAAGCTGTAAACAGGTACTGCTGTTTGGGAGGCAGGGCAGAGCGAATCATCTGTGTGGAAGCTGTCCTGCCTTTGTCTTCTGGGTATTTCAGAAGCTACTCGAGCTGATACAGTCGTTTAGATATTGGGCTAGATCCAGCAATACTTGTTACTGGCGGAAAGGATTTCCGTCAGTGAAACAGGACTTTTCCTCACCTTCTACATCCTGCTACAGCTTGGAATTTCCCCTGCAACTCTAGTTCTGGGGGAAAGGCAACTCTAAGGAACAACATGAGGAATTTGCCATGGAAGGTGGGAATTGGTAACAATCAGCCCCTCCACTCTAGTGAAAATCTGCCACCGGGACTAACTCTGTAGTAGTGATTTTCTGTCTCTGCTGCCACTGGAAGAACTGAAAAAGTACCTTTTGAGGGCGACTAGAATGGCATATAGATAAGAAAATGTATTTGTTTGGTAAAAAGAAATGATTGACCTCAATTAAAGTGCTTTAATTGGAAAAAAAATCTTAGCAAGAAGTAGCAAACTGAATTTGTAAACATTAATTTTAGTTACAGGAGAAGTAAATAGAACAAACTGTACAGCTGGATAATAAAATCCACGCTAATCATCATGTTATTTGTGGGAGGTCTGAAGGCACAGTAGATGAGCATTTGTTCTTTTATGTGGAAGTATTGTTGGCATCTTTGCTGAAATTAAACAGACAGCGGACTAGCATTGAGACTGCTTTTAGCATCTGAACCCAGCATCTAGGTTCTGGTCAGGAACACATAAGAAGAAGAGTTTGGATTTATATCCCCCCTTTCTCTCCTGCAGGAGACTCAAAGGGGCTTACAATCTCCTTGCCCTTCCCCCCTCACAACAAACACCCTGTGAGGTAGGTGGGGCTGAGATAGCTCCGAGAAGCTGTGACTAGCCCAAGGTCACCCAGCTGGCTTGTGTGGGAGTGTACAGGCTAATCTGAATTCCCCAGATAAGCCTCCACAGCTCAGGCGGCAGAGTGGGGAATCAAACCCGGTTCCTCCAGATTAGATACACGAGCTCTTAACCTCCTATGCCACTGCTCATAAGAGACTTAAGAATTTGGTTCAAGGTATGTTTTGACAAACATAAGGGTGGATGGTAAATGCTAATATGACTTTTAGCCTCTCTCTTTGGAATGTCTTGGAGCAAGGAACGTGTCTTGAAGAGGACGGCGGGTTTCATTTAGATTGTTTTCCATAAAGGTCAAACAATTTCCCTTAAAATGCTGGAAGAAAGTCGGGTCTTCTTTAGGCAAGGTGCTTAAATGAGACATTCTGTGTTTTCGCCTCTGAAGGAGAGGATTGCCCCATCATTGTTTCACCTCAAATTTTACAGGTAGTTTTTAGATACTTTTAAAAAATGAGATAGTACTTGGAGATTTTGTTCTCCATTAATGTCCATACCCTTTCTAAATAGTTGAAAAGATCATAAAATGCATACTTACAGATACCCTCCTAACTACAGTTTGCAAACCCACTGTGGCTTCATGTTTAGCTTTCTGGGGGAATCGTGGGTAGTGGTAGTTATAGTGTATGAGTTT
This sequence comes from Sphaerodactylus townsendi, assembly GCF_021028975.2. Lineage (NCBI taxonomy): Eukaryota > Metazoa > Chordata > Lepidosauria > Squamata > Sphaerodactylidae > Sphaerodactylus > Sphaerodactylus townsendi. The sequence continues at coordinate 164,588,675 of NC_059426.1, forward strand.
TCCAAAATTATGGTTAGTATTGACAAGAGAAGGAAGGGTAAACACATTCACAAGTCTGGCTCCTGATTTGCCATTTAAGACTCGTACAGATCAAGCATTATGCTTGCAGGGAACTCTTGCATGCCAAGATCTTGTTCTTTGAAAAGGAGCCATGTTTGTACTAATACTGGGGCAGAGTCTGTGCAGTGTTTCCACAGATGCCTTGACTTGGGTAGCCTACACTAGCCCATCTTTTTATAAGGTTTGGCTTTGGCTAGTGTTTGGGTGGGCGACCTCCAAGGAATACTAGGATCCTGACACTGAGGCTGTCATGAGCCAGTCCCTGAGGATACGGTATGGCCAGAGTTGGCTGGTCCTGGGGAAGACCAGGCAGCAGAGCCAACGCCTAGTCCTTCCCTGCCTGATGACATACAGGTGGAGGAGCCTGCAGATCCTCCTAGGGAACCCAGTGATGAGCCAGCTGTGCATAGGAGGCAGAAGCAGAGGCTGCTACTGCAGAAGCAAAGAAGGAGTGCTCGTTTGGCAGCAGGATATGGGAGATTAGAAGTCTCTGCATCTGATGAGGACGAACTCCTCACAGACTCCCAGCCCCTTGAACAAGGCTCTCTATGTAAGCCTTGCTGTGAACTTGCTTCTGCCTGGGTGCAACAAGTATGTTACCTGTTGCCACTGTGTGCCTGGTTCTTCGTTGATTCCCAGCCTGCTTCTTGGTTCTCCCGTGCCTTGACCTATTGGACTGTGACCGGACTACACCTTGCCTGCCGCTTGCTTTGACCTATTGGACTGTGACCTGACTACACCTTGCCTGCCGCTTGCTTTGACCTATTGGACTGTGACCTGACTATGCCTTGCCTGCCGCCTGCCTTTACCCATTGGACTGTGACCTGACCACACCAATGCTTTCCGCCCATTTGGCCCTGCGGGGTCAGACCCGACGACGCCCCTACCTGCTGGCAGCACATAGGCAGGCAGTGACAAACCACCTCTGACTGTCCCTTGCCTCAAAATCCCTATGGGATCTCCATAAATCAGTTGTGACTTGACGGCACATTCCACCACCACAGACTTCTGCCCATGAAATGTGACTTTTGTGATTCCCTTCGTCCCGTAGCAGCCGCCAGAACCCTGAAATCCTGCATCTGGGGCACTGGGAACATCCCCATGTAGCAGAATTTCAGGGGTGTGTGTTGGGATGTTGCGGGAAGGGAAAGCCGGGAGTCCCACTCTGCTGGTGGAAGTCCTTGTGGAAATACTCAGTTGGATCCGCCCTGCTATGCATTGTGTCCAAGGCATGCTCAGGCCTTTCCGCACGTGCAGAATAATGCATTTTCAACAGGGGCGTAACGAGGCAGCCCTGGGCAAACTGTAACCCTGGGCAAAACCTGAGTTGGATGCTCCCCCCCCCCCCCATGGGCGGCCACTCCACCACGACCAAATTTTTTTTGCACCAGGATATTGGTGCCTGCAGGGGGTGAAGTTTTTAGACATATCAGCACCAGAATTTCAGCATATCACCAGGAGACTGTCCTTATGCTACTCCCCAAGTTTGGTGAGGTTTGGTTCAAGGAGTCCAAAGTTATGGACTCCCAAAGGGGGTGCCCCATCCCCCATGGTTTCCAATGGGAGCTAATAGGAGATGGGGGCTACAGTTTTGAGGGTCCATACCTTTGGTCCCCCTGAACCAAACTGCACCAAACCTGGAGGGTATCATCAAGGCAGTCACCTGATGAGACCCTGAAAGTTTTGAGACTATGCCTTCAGAAATGTCCCCCCCCCCCCAGCCTGCAACCCCCATGGACAGCAATACAGAAAACTCAATGCAGAACAAAGATTCTTGGGCAAATTTCTGGGATGTTCCTGCAGGGGGCGCATTTTTGGATGTATCGGCACCAAAATTTCAGGGTATCATCTGGAAACTGACCTTATGGTACCCCCAAAGTTTGGTGCAGTTTGGTTTAGGGGTCCAAAATTATGGACCACTCAAAGGGGGGTGCCCATCCCACATTCTTTGCTAAGGAGATGGGGCTACCCTTTTGAGGGGTCCATAACTTTGGCCCCTAGAACCAAACTATAAACAACAGTGACCATTATGACAGTCTCCAGATGATACCCTGAAATTTTGGTGATGATACGTCCAGGAATGCCCTCCCTGCAAGAACTTCCCGAAATTTGCTCAGAGACTCTTGTTCACGTAATTCTGACCCTGTCAATGGGGTTACAGAGTGAAATTTACTGAAGGCATAGTCTCAAAACTTTCAGGGTCTCATCAGGAGACTGCCCTAATGATTCCCCCCAAGTTTGGTGCAGTTTGGTTCAGGGGGGCCAAAGTTATGGACCCTCAAAACTGTTGCCCCCATCTCCTATTAGCTCCCATTGGAAACAATGGGGGATAGGGGCACCCCTTTTGGGAGTCCATAACTTTGGACTCCCCAAACCAAACAGCACCAAACTTGGGGGGTAGCATAAGGACAGTCTCCTGATGATACGGTGCAATTTTGGTGTCGCTAGCCTAAAAACTGCACCCCCTGCAGGCCAATAATGGAAAACCACTAAAAATACCCAAAAATGAACCCAGAATTTTGATGCCCCCCACAAGGTGATGCCCTGGGCAGCTGCCCACCTTGCCCAATGGGCATTACGCCAGTGATTTTCAGTCTACTTTGCAGCTGGATTTTACAGTGTGGAATAGCAAAATCCATTTGCGAACAATTGTGCAAGTGGATTGAAAGTGCATTATTAATGTGTGGAAGGTGCCTCAGTGGTACAACATGGTTCCCATCTTAAGGTGACAATGTCCTGCTTAGTTTATACCCTTTCCTTAATCTTTTCTTCTTAAAAATAGTTTTGTTTTGCCTACTGAATTACCTTGAGTTTTGCCTACTGAATTACCTTGAGTTTTGCCTACTGAATTACCTTGAGTTTTGCCTACTGAATTACCTTGTTTTCCTTGAGTTCTGTCTGACATTGGAATGAGCTGTGCTCTAAAACCATATTACAAACAAAACAATGCTCTTGGAATTTAGTAAATGTGGCCCAGCGTTACCATATGTCAGTGTCCGTGCAGAATGGATTAGACAGAAGACCAGACAGCAGGAAGGGAAGAAATCTATTTTCATTTAGCTCTCAGGAAATCTTCTGCTAATGTTGTTTGGAAGGATTTTTCACTACTCCGTGGATACCAGGGGAAAGCCATTTTGAACAAAAGTGGAACATGACACCTCTATGGAGTTCTGTGCATTGACTACTGGTGCATGAGCTATGAAAGCAATGCCTTCATTGGAATTCAAAGGATTATGACAAACTGGCGGTCCTGTTTTGCCACCGCACTCAATTTCTTTGGCTGCCTTCCGTGTTGCAGTTAAAGCGGTTTGAAGATCTTCCTGAACGGGAACTTGCACAATGCTCTCTGCAAGTTGTGTGGAGAACGTGACTTGAATTCTCAGCAGGGCTTTGCAGACGTACCAAGTGAACTTCGGAACATTTCATCTTCACGCGTCCTGGTTGGGGTCTCTTTGGGCCATGACCTCTGGCACTAGAAATTTGAGTGACTATTTTGTCCACGTTTGCCATTTTCGTGAGCAGCGAGGTTTCAGAAGAGTCTTTCATAGAGTTCGCTTCTGTTCAACACTCTGTAAAATCAGGGTTGTTTCTCCAAATGTAGAAGCATAGGAGCTTCCCACAAAGCTGAGAGAACCTCAGTATGCAGTCTGAATTTATAATCCGCTGAGGATTTCACCATGTCGTTATGCTACGTGTCTAAACCAGTCCTTGGTGTTTACACATTCTGGTCAGTGAGAAGAAAAGTTGGTTTTTATGCCCCTCTTTCCTCTACTGTTAATGTCCCAAAGTTGCTCACAATCACTTTCCCCTCCTCGCAACAGGCACCTTGTGAGGTAGGTGGGGCTGAGACCATTCAGGTAGAATTATGACTATGCCAAGGTCGTCCAGCAGACTTCATGTGGAGGAGTGGGGAAACAAATTCAGTTTACCAGATAAGGGCCCTCTGCTCACATGGAGGAGTGGGAAACTGAACCTGGTTCTCCAGATTAGAGTCCCCCACTAATGTAGAGAAGTGAGGAATCAAATCTGGTTCTGCAGATTAGAGTCCGCAATTTAAGTGGTGGAGTGGGGAATCAAACTCGTTTCTCCAGATTAGAGTCCAATCCTATTAGCCAATACACCACACTTGGGTGGTAGAATACTGAGGAGTGCACTGTTTTAGAACGAGGGTGGAGGATTCTGGAGGGCCACTTTTTATTGCTCCTGGACGTTGAAAACTCCCTGCCAATATAAGATCTACTCACAAAGTGAAGAGAAGAATACATAAAATAAGCCATTCTCCTGGAGGCGACTTACGGCCTCTTGGATGGGTGGTTTCCAACCCTTCTCCAGGGAGGCAGGATGTTGATTTTTTCCACTTCCTGTTGAGGTGTTGGCATCCATCTTTCCCCCAGTATTTTTCCTGCCTATGCAGGGAGAGCAGGGACAAGATCTACTCGCAAAGCGAAGAGAAGAATATGTGAAATAAGCCATTCTTTCTGCTGGACCTTAAAACTGGAATTCTCCTACTCCAGCTTAATTCTTCCTGCATGTGTGAACCAGGTCTTAGTTGGCACCAATCCGAATAATTGCAGAACGAACCTGAGGTTCCTTTTTGTGGTCTCCACAGTCCCAGATTTTGTTGAGTAGATTCTTGTAGCCTTACTTCAGGCTGGATAGATCTGTTACGTATCTTCTGATCCAGCTGTTCGTAAGCGGCAAGTTGCCATGCTGTGAAGCAGAAATTCCTTGTTGTCTGGAATACCAAGCCAGACCTGGAAACTGTTATAGGATTCAGGTAATTGCAGATGACCTGCGATACTGGACAAGATACCGGGACATATGTGGTTCGATATTCCTTTTCAAAGGTAAATTGCTCCTTACTTGTGGGACAAGAGGTTTAATCCTTCTTTTCCTTATTGATCAAAACTGACTGATCTGTTGTGGTTAGACCTGGGTGGGGGGGGAAGACAGACACACTCTTTGGCCCTTTCCGCATGGGCCAATAGAACCAGGGCAACAGTGGGATAAAACCCATTTTGGGGGGGAACTTCGCATGGCTCTGGCCCCTAACGCAAGTCCGCCCCGTGTTATTTCCTCCAAAACGGGTTATCAAAGAATTGCACTATCTGTGAGTCTTTTTAAAAATCCCGGGTTGCAGCTGCTTGCGAGTGAGCAAACAGCTGGACAGGGAGGTGCTTTATTCAGCTGCGTGTTCCTGGATGACATCTGCGTACCCACGCAGGCGCAAAGGGTTGTATCGTGAGACTGCGTGGCTGTGAGGGCTCACTCGTGCGTGCCTGCGTAACTACGCATCAGTGGGAGGTAGATAAAAAAATAAGACGCGCCTCCATGCAAAGGTGGGACGGCAACCTGCATTGCCTCCGCGGGCTTCTCTGCTTGCACGGAGGCACGCAAATGCCCCGACGGCAACACAGGTTGCTTTACCCTGGCTGCAACCCGCTGTACTTTGCCTGTGTGGAAGGGGCCTTTGCCCATTTTTTTCCCTTTCCAAGTCTAGTAATGGCACTGGAGGGATTGGTTTTTAATTGGTGAAACCATGGGTGTGTGTGTGTGTAAACATGAGGATTAACCCCTTTCCAATTGGTGATCCTTATCTGAATTGGGGATGGAGGACGCAGCTGCAGTTGATCCTTAACAAAGACCTCTTTACAAACCTTAAGGTTCAGCTGCAAGTTGTAACTTATTTTGTGTTTATATTTAACACGTTGATTTCTTTTTACAAATGTAGGTACCAAGAGTGCTTTGTCAAGGAAGAGAACGGTCTGTGGAAAAGGGGGGGGGGCATTAACCTTTCATCTGCTGCCATTTTCTGTAACAAAAACAGAAACCCTCAAACAGCTTTAACTCCTGCTGTGAAACACTAACAGATACCTTTATTTTTTTTCCAGCATGAGTAAATGTTTATTTTGCTAAGAAAATGGCAGGTGAGGAAAGGGTTATAGCTTCCCCCTCCATCCCCTCCCCCCTGTTCTTTGTCTTGATAAAGGAACCCCAGCAGCTGAATTTGCAGAAGAAAAAAATAATTTAAACCTGGGAGAAATTGCAATATTTTAAGGGATGGTTGGGAGCTTAGTTCTCATCTAGCTCCGCTATTAGTGCCACGGCTGGTTTTTCTTTTAAAAGGTCATTTCAGAGGAAAGCTGTATTGGTCTGCAGTAGAATAGCTTGGTATGAATCTGGTAGCACTTAAGACATCAACAGGGTTTTTTTTCGATTCCTTCCCTATCTGATGCAAGGCACTTTGTCTCTTGAAAGCACATAGCCCGAAAATTTTGTTGGGCCCTTTCCGCACAAATGGCCTAAAATGTTTCTAAAACATTTTAAATCTCCTCCTTTACAACTTTTGACCTCACTCACTCCCTCAAAACGGTTTGGGGCCGCGATAGCATGATTTGCTTCAATGTGCTGTGATTCTCAACTCCTGTAGTTAATGCTTCAAAGATTGCCCTCCCCCCCAAATGAAAAACAAAACAGAAATGCTGCAAATGAACAGGCAAGGGAGAATGGAGTGAGCTCAGAATATGGACTAAAATGTTACCTGGGATGTGCCAAACTCATGACCCTCTGCAGGATTAAGGATGCTATATGGCCAGCAGCAGTGGCGTAGTGGTTAAGAGCAGGTGCATTCTAATCTGGAGGAACTGGGTTTGATTCCCCGCTCTTCCGCCTGAGCTGTGGAGGCTTATCTGGGGAGTTCAGATTAGCCTGTGCACTCCAACACACACCAGCTGGGTGACCTTGGGCTAGTCACAGCTTTCTGGAGCTCTCTCAGCCCCACCTACCTCACAGGGTGTTTGTTGTGAGGGGGGAAGGGCAAGGAGATTGTAAGCCCCTTTGAGTCTCCTACAGGAGAGAAAGGGAGGATATAAATCCAAACAATAAATCCAAACTCCTCCTCCTCCTCCTCCTCCTCCTCCTCCTCCTCCTCCTCCTCCTTCTTCTTCTTCTTCTTCTTCTTCTTCTTCTTCTTCTTCTTCTTCTTCTTCTTCTTCTTCTTCTTCTTCTTCTTCTTCTTCTTCTTCTTCTTCTTCAGCAAGCTCCAGCCTTCTTTCCTCTGTATGACTGAATGGCAGTGCAGTTCCACGCAAGTGCTGCTCTTTTGTGGATTTTTCTAAGGAGAAGCAATTTATAATAAATACATCCAGGATCTCAGCAATCTGTCGGGAGAACATTTTCCTCTAGCAATTTACCTACGAGATAAAGTAAAAACCCATGCATTATTGATACCTGGGTCCCACATATTGCAGATATTTCTCCCAATGTTGTTAATTTTTTATCTGCGGCTCTGAAATGTATGAAAAAGGAAATGAATGGAGGGGGTGGGGGTGGGTGGGCTGTATGCATATGAGCTAACGCATGAATTTTGCATAATTTTGGTATGACAAATATATGTCTTTTAATTATATCTGAACTGCTGGTTTTGTGCATTGGGGAGATATCGCTCCCCTCTCTTTAAAATAAAATAATACTGATATATTGACATGCTTGAGGTTCTCTGTAGCTCCAAAATGTTTTAACCTATGACCTTGTGTAATGATACTACTAGGTCACTGAACTCGGCCTGACCTCAGTCTTTCAGTCCCATAGATTTAGGTTTCACAATAAAATAGGTGAGGGCAGATTTTATGGGCCAAAAATTTCAAATATCTTCTTGGAGGCCAATCTCTTTCCCTAGAGGAGGATTTATTGTGTCGGAGGCCTTTGATCTGTCTAGTCAAACATCGTCCACCAGCAGATATGGTGGCCTACAAGGAGCTTCGTAACTTCCTTATTTTTCTATCTGTCTGTCTAATACAGTGGTTGCTAAACTTTAGCAAGCTAATGCAACAAACAAATAATACTTCTTCTAGCCCTTGTTTACTTCTTGGCTGTTTTTTTCCCTTCACCTCTGTGTTTCCAGAAAATATTTCCCCCCTCAAACTTCTGATATGAAGCCTCTCTTTCTCCCTTCCCAGTCTTTTGACTGCCCTTCCTGGATCTCCTTGTCTTTCCTGAGAAATACTTTCAAGTTTCTCAAAGCTCCCTTTCTTTTTAGATTCTTCTGGCTCCCCCCACATTTGTTCTTTTAAGGGTCTTTCTCCCCATCTTTCCTTCCTCTTCCTCTATTGTTTGTCATAAGAACATAAGAACTAGCCTGCTGGATCAGACCAGAGTCCATCTAGTCCAGCTCTCTGCTACTCGCAGTGGCCCACCAGGTGCCTTTGGGAGCTCACCTGCAGGATGTGAAAGCAATGGCCTTCTGCTGCTGCTGCTCCTGAGCACCTGGTCCGCTAAGGCATTTTCAATCTCAGATCAAGGAGGATCAAGATTGGTAGCCATAGATCGACTTCTCCTCCATAAATCTGTCCAAGCCCCTTTTTAAAGCTATCCAAGTTAGTGGCCATCACCACCTCCTGTGGCAGCATATTGTCCCTCAGCAACCCTACACTGCTGAAACTTCCCAGTCTTCAGCCTTCCCTTTGGAGACTTGGGAAGCAACCTTGCGGTTGGAGGCAAAATCATTCCCTCTTTGTGACATTTCCTCCAGAAATCAGAAAAAAAAATCAAGACCAGATTGAGTGTATTCTAGAAATGTGCAATCTAAACAAAATGGTCCTTTAATAGTTACTTAAAATGTACATCATAAAGAATTCACGTAATGAAGTATTCAGAAATGTATCGTCGAAGGCTTTCACGGCCAGAATCACTTGGGTGCTGTGTGGTTTCCGGGCTGTATGGCCGTGTTCTAGCAGCATTCGCTCCTGACGTTTCGCCTGCATCTGCGGCTGGCATCTTCAGAGGATCTGATAGTTGGAAAGGAAAGCTAGTGGCCTAGTGGCCACTCCTATTGGCCTAGTGGCCACTCCTATTTAGATGCCCTCACATATTGACCTTTACTCACAGGTATATATACTCCACTTGCTTTCCTTTCCAACTATCAGATCCTCTGAAGATGCCAGCTACAGATGCAGGCGAAACGTCAGGAGAGAATGCTTCTAGAACACGGTCATACAGCCCGGAAACCACACAGCACCCAAAATATTCAGAAATGTGTTATGATAGAACAGTCTTCTTCAGTGTTCGCTCTGTCTGTCTGTCTGTCTGTCTGTCTGTCTGTCTGTCTGTCTGTCTGTCTGTCTGTCTGTCTGTCTGTCTGTCTGTCTGTCTGTCTGTCTGTCTGTCTGTCTGTCTGTCTCTGTCTGTCTCTGTCTCTCTCTCAAATATTTGTGCATTGGTACATTTGTGATTTGTATATATTGGTACAGTGTTGTTTTCGTTGCATTAGCTGGGTACCAACTGCATCTTATTGGTATTTCATTTCCAATTTAGTTCCTCCCAAAATCACAATTGTTCTCTAGGTTACAGAATTCCGTTCCACTGGAGAAAATGGCTTCTTCGGAAGGTAGACTGCATGCCATTGGACGCCAATGAAGTCCCTCCCCTGCACTCTCCAAACCACACCTTCCTTAGGCTCCACCCCCAAGGCCAGACTTGGAAGATTTAGTTGAGATGTTGAAAGTTTTGGCGGAGCGAAGCAGGAATGTGGACAGGGGAAGAGGCTGTGGCTCTTCACCACCCTACCCCAGTCAAACCAGTGGTGGGATCCAAAAATTTTAGTAACAGGTTCCCATGGTGGTGGGATTCAAACAGTGGCGTAGCGCCAATGGGGCTGGGCGGGGCACGATGGGGGCGTGGCCAGGCATTCCGGGGGCGGGGCATTAATAATTTCTCTGTTACTGTAAAAAACTCTTACTGTAAAAAAAAAGTTCCTAATTTCCAGCTGGTACCTTTCTGTCCATAATCTAAACTCATTATAGCAAGTCCTATCGTCTAGTGCCAACAGAAACAACTACTTCTCCTCTAATTGACTGCCTGTCAAATACTTAATACTTTCAAATACTTAATTTTGTTTCTAGCAATCAAAAGAAGGATACTTTCCTTAAACAAGGAACTTGACCATATTACTAAAACATGTTTTTAAAACAGCCCAACAGGGAGAATTATCCCGTTTTCTACCTTCGCTAACCAGCCACATAGGAAACAACAGGAGTTTATGATTTTTGGACCTAATGGAATTTCTAACGGAAAAGCAGACCCAATTAGTAACCCCCTCTCGGCACACACAAATAATTAGTAACCCGCTCTTGGGAACTGGTGAGAACCTGCTGGATCCCACCTCTGAGTCAAACCCCTTTCCATGTGGTACACTAGGGAAATGTTCCAGTGCTACTGCAAACTACAGTTGTCTCCCTCCAAGCCTGAGGTTTCATGGCATTACCCCAGAATTTAGGAATAAGTGGCTTCTTTGAAGGACGGACTTTATGGCATCACATCTTCTGGTCTTTCTCCCCCAGCTCTGCTCCCAAATCTCCAGGACTTTCTCAACCTGAAATTGGCAACTCCAGCACAAACTGATGATAAAATTAACACGATCCTTCTTTCAGGAGGCATTGCGCAGATGGCGTTAGCCAAGACTGTAAGCTGGCAGGACTCTCTTGCCAGCATTAGCATTAATGATCACTCCCTGCCCGTCAATAAGGTGCCTTTCTCTCCCATCCGACGGAATGACCTTAGCATTATGGCCACGCAACAGTAAAAAGAGAAAATCTGGACTTTGCTCAAATTAGTTTTGATTTCCTACTAGCAAAATTGGCAAGGGAGGCCCGGCTTACAGATTGGCAGCATTCCGTAGGGGTCGTCGCTCGTGTGTTTTTGTGCCAGCCATATGCCTCATTCCGGCTGGCGGTTCCAAAATTATTTTTGTTGCTATTTCTTTCTTCCTTTTTTTGCATTGGATAAAGATCATGGTAATTATGACTAACAATATGCGGCTGGTAAACAATGACATGTTGTAGCGCCGTAATGCCGAGTGGAAGGACTTAAAACAGGATGGCTGGAACGGGGTGATTTAAGAGCTTGTTCACACATTTACTCAGAGCGATGCAGTATCTCTTGCTGTTTGCTCTCTTCCTGGGTCTATTGAATACAATGGTTTAGATAACGGCGGCCGGGCACTTTGTCTTTTTGTGGTAGATGGTCTTGCAAAGCTCATTCCTCAGGCCCGTGGCATGCCGAATGAAGAAATGGATGAGACACCATGGATAAATGTATGGGTTTCCCCATGTTGGGGTTAGACTTATCTGAATGGAAAACGTTGGATTTGATTACCCATTTTGGAAGGTAGATGGTCTGGTATGAAAAGTTTGAAGTTTTGTAAGAATGAAGATACCCTGAGAACGAATGAATTTATTTATTTATTTATTTATTTATTTATTTTTTCAATTTATATACCGCCCGATCCCCGGAGGGGATGAACGAACGAACACACACACACACACACACACACACACACACACACACACACACACACACACACACAGGTCACATGTCCCCGGGTGCACGCCGGCTGGTCACGTGGGGGGGGTGGAGCCTCCGCCAGCCGAAGGAACAGCCTGGCTCCCGCTGGCTAAGGTAAGTAGGGCGTGGGGGGGTGCGACCGGAGCAGGTGTTGCCCCGAGCGCCATTTCCCCGCCGTTACGCCTCTGCTGTCTCTCACACACACACTTTTTAAAAAACCAAAACAAATTTCCATGGATGTGAAAAGTACCGAAATGGTGCATTTGATCTCTGAAATTAGAGCTGGGTAGATGTTCTTCCTAGCCATTCCCTCCTTCTGTAGTGTCCTCACACAAGCTATAAAACTACAAGACTGAGACTTATAGTGACAGCATTTACATATAGTTCTCAGATGGTGAAATGAAACTTTACGTTAAATGCGTGGGTCTCATACAACATAGCTTCTGTGTGTCAGTCCTCTTTCCTTCCATGACATCTGCTGCAACGAATCCAGGTCCTAGCATTGCAGTGATCATCTTCAATGGCTCCATGTTATTGGTTACCAGTGGCATGTAGGTGGGTACATGCAGAACGTCATGAGGTCAGGGGATAGGTACCATGTCAAGAGCCAGAATGGGGTAGCGGTTAGTCAGGCTACAACCTCGGACTCTTAAGTTTAAGCCTGAACTCTGCCCTCAAGCTCACTTGGTAACTTTAGCTGCTTGGAGAAATACACATAAAGATACCTTATTCTGAATTAGTACTTCGGCCCACTAAGGTCAGTACCATCTACTCATACCAGAAGGAGATTTCCAGTGTCTCTTGTAGAGGGTTTTAAAAAAACATATCACGTACTGTCTGGTCCTTTTAACTGGAGAGCCAGCACGGTGTTGTGGTTAAGAGCAGGTGGATTCTAATCCGGAAAACTGGGTTTGATTCCACACTCCTCCACATGAGCAGCTAACTTATCTGGTGAACCAGAATTGTTTCCCCACTCCTACATCACTGGTGGATGACCTTGGGATCCAGAAATCTATCAGCCCCACTTACCTCACAAGGCGTCTGTTGTGGAGAGAGGAAGGGACAGGCGTTTGTAAGTCTCTTTGTGTCTCCTTACAGGAGAGGAAAATGGGCCATAAATCCATACTCCAAGTGGACCAGGAGTGCAACACACCTGGCGTGCGCCCCTGCGGGGGCGTGGCCAGGGGGGTGAAGGACGCACCAGTGCACCGGCTCTTTCCCCCCTTGCTACGCCTCTGCCAAACTCTTAATCTCTTCTTCAGGGATTGGACTTGGGATGTTCTGCATGCTAAGCAGATGCTCTACCAATGAGCCACAACCCGTCCCCCAATGATGGGATAAAAACGTGATGGTAGATATTAGACACCATTGGACGGTAACCACACATTTGGTTGCCATTTTCAGTAGCCGCCACATGTTTACAACATTGCTTCATCTTCCCCAGAGGAGTAGAAATGGGATAATCATTTTTTTTAAAAAAAGTATTCAAATGCAACCAGTATTAATTTAAGTAAATAAAAGCAATAACATTTCGCCTCGCTTTACAGTAATTATGTGAATTTGCCCAGTGCAGCAGTTCTTCTTCCAAAACATTATGGAGATAGATCTGCTTTTATCTTGTGCCAGTTGAATTGGGTTTCAGACATCTCGCAGCATATGTCATGAAACGCACATTATGTGCACTGTGCCTGGAAGTTTTTCAGCCTGCATCCTGTTACTGGCGAAAGGCGGCCCGTGGATCGACGGGCGCTCTCCAGACAAAACAATTGTCTGACGGTGCAACAGGAATTTTATTCTTAGCCACGAAGCGCAGGAACAGTATCTCAGTTGTTAATCGTCTGGGCTACGGTGCAACACCCCACTTAACAATTTTGAGTGTTTTCCCTTTTTGATGCCTGCGTTAATGCTTTTTTTTGTTCGTTTGCTTGGGGGGGTTACGGGAGGGGCACTTTGCCCAGTCATGCAAAGTAGCACAAAGCTAGTCTACAACTTCCTTTTCTTTCTTCAATGGGTGTGAGAGTGGGGAAGAGAGATTATATCAGTAGGAGGAAAGGAACAAGAACAGTGATCTACATCCAGCTGAATGTCAACTGAAGAGTTATGGTGGTTGAACGTTGGAGGGGTGGGGAATAAAACCCACTGCTTGCTGTTTCATTAGATGAAAATCTCCCTGTTCTCTTAGAGATTGTCAAGCGGGCGGGCGATCCTGGAACAATAGGCTTGATTTTGATCACATATTACAGTCAACTCAGGAGAGGGGCAATTTCATTTTGCGTTTGTGAAGAAATTGATTGCATGCCCTTATCCCACAGGGTTTGGGAACAGGCTACACTTGGATGTGTAACTCCCAGTTAAATTTGGATCGAACAGTATACAGCAGGAAGTGCCCAGACTTGTTGCTCCTGCAGCGTTTTTAAAAATTTGGAGAGTGAATTGTGGGTAGCTCCGTGGAATGAAATTCGCAGCCATGCACTGTCCTCTGACAGACCGTTCCTTTTGAATGGGCATTCCCTATGGAGGCAAATGCCCAAATCACCTCTTGGGTTATTTTGAAGCACTTCCTGCTCTGTCGAGATGGAGGAAGCTTGAGAAAGAGATGCTGTTTGGCTGCGGATTCCAAAGAAGGACCGTGTTTTAGAGGCGTAGCTGGGCCAAACTGAGCCCGGTGTGCATTTTATATTTTCCGCGCCCCCTCCCAATGGCGCCTCCCCTTCTGCCCTTCCCACACTTACCTCAGTTCCTTTCCTTTTTGAGAACTTTTTCAGGCTGCAAAACTCCTGTTCTCAATAAAAACGGCCTGATAGGAATTATACTTCCCTGGAGACCTTGTGAACCCCAAGGTCTCCTGGGAGCTGTAGTTCCTCAGGCTGTTTTTACTGCAAACAGGCCTTTTGCAGCCTAAAAAGTTCTCAAAGGAACTAAGGTAAGTGTGGGAAAGGGGGAAGGGGGGTGCCGCAAAGAAGGGGAAAGGGGAGGCGCCATAAGGGGGGCTGCCATGGAGGGGGAGGGGGAGGGGCCTGGGGGCGATTTTCTGCACATCCCCTTTCCCCTTGTAGCTTCGCCACTGCTGTGTTTCCTCCCTGGATAACCTCATGGAGAAAGATGCTAAGCCTTTGGCGAGGCTTTGATTGTAACATGCCTGCTTGGGATCAGGATTCGAGTGGACTGTCAGGTCGTAGCGAGTGACCCCCAATGTTATTTTTCCTTCCTGTTAAATTCAAACACCTCTCAGCTTTTATTCTTTGGACTCAAGCTGCAGGTAAACACCAGGAAATCCATCTTGGTGGCTGTGTTGGGAGTCACTGACATAAACCATGCTAAGAAATCCTGCCCCTCTGAGGCCCCTTCCGCACATGCAAAATGGTGCACTATCAATTCACTTTCACAATTGTTTGCAAGTGGATTTTTGCTATGCCGCACAGTAAAATCCAGCTGCAAAGTGCATTGAACGTGGATTGAAAGTGCATTATTCTGCATGTGCGGAAGGGTCTTGGGTGCTTAACCCCATAAAGTAACAGAAATGGAAGAGTCTCAGAATGCCTGCAAAGAATCTATGGGCTTCGGGTAGTCTTCAGGTGGAGAGAGTTTTCATAAACAGTGGGGCAGCCATCAAGAACGTCTTTTCCCAGTTTGGTATCTGAATGAACGCTGTTGCTTGCCGATACTGTTTAATATTTAGTGCTGCGTGTCTTCCTCGTTCTCCCCCCCCATCTTGCCACTTCAGTCTTATCCTTGATTTCTTGCCGTTTCTTGATTAAAGTTCTCCGTCTTTTCCTTAGAATCACTTCCTCTATTTGGATTGGTAATTCAGTAGCCTCGTGAGAGAGTGAGCATAGAGGCCTGCAGAAAGTAATTTCAATGCACATTTGCTGTATTCAGTAGTAATGATCATCCTTAGCATATGTGCAGTTCTTTCCGTGTTCGTAGTACTTCATACCCTTTGGAGGTCTGAGACAGTGAGGCAGTCTAGCATGAACATAAGCATAAGCATTTTATTGTCATTGTGCACGCACAACGAAATTTACAGCAGGATTCCTCGATGCACACAATTTCAGACTCATACCCCATCCTCACTTTCCCCTTCCTCCACCCATCCCTACACAGCCCCAAACACATCAACACGAAGCCCCGGAGTTTAGCATAGCCACAGCTCTAGAGTAGAAGCTGTCTCTAAGCCTCTTTGTCCTAGTTTTGATAGACCTGTATCGTCTGCCAGATGGTAACAGTTCAAAAAGAGAATGTGCTGAATGAGATGGGTCTCTCCGAATATTTTGGGCTTTCTTTAGGCTTCGGGAATTATAGAGTTCTTCCAAGGAGGGGAGAGGGCAGGCGATAATCCTCTGTGCAGCAGTGATCACCCTTTGGAGCGCAGCAACATAGCACAGACTTGATTAGAATTATGTACCTCCTGGGTCACAGGTTTTCCCCACTTGCTATGCTGGCTCCTGTTTGTTTTCAGGGCTGTATGTTCAAAGTTCCCTGACCAGGATGTCCCAGGCTAGCCCAACCTTGTCAGATCTTGGAAGCTAAGCAGGGTTAGTCCTGGTTAGTACTTGGATGGGAGACCACCAAGAAAATCCAGGGTTGCTATGTAGAGGAAAGCAATGACAAGCCCCTCTTGTAAACTCTATGGGGTTGCCCAAAGTTGGTTATGACTTGATGGTACCTATCACCACCATATTCAAAGCTGTCCCTCTGCACATAGAATTTCTCTTTTATCCTGAGGTGACTGTGGATTTTCTCATTTCTAAGGTTTCCTGGTTTGTACCAAATGTCAATGCAAATGTAACCTCTAGCTGTGGGTTCTGTGGGGCAGAACTTGGAATGAGTTTGCAACAACAAATTTTAAAAACAAAATGGTTTACTTTCTTAACATATAACATCAACATTTAACATCACACTTCAAGGTCCTGTTCAGGTTGCATTTTCAAGTCCTTATATTTACAGTCTACTGATACTGCCAAGTCCAATTCTTCTTTGCAAGAGGGTTGGCTCCTGAAGACTCCAAGGGCTTGGTGAACAGGATTCAACATGATGAAGGTTTCCAGGAGAACTCTCACCCATTACAAACATAAAAACACTCTGAAACAATAAACTCTAACATTTACAACATAGCAAAAATAAACAACTACCTTCCCAGTAGTTCCCAACAATATTGCAGTTACCTTAACAAGGTGTTAAGGGCTTATACAACCAAGGTCCGTGTCTGGTAGCCTTGTCTCCTCCAACTACATGAGCTCTGCAGCCTCTTGCTGCTTTGGGTCTCCACCCCTTACTGGGTCAACCCATTCTGAGCATGGGGGTTACACAAACGCCTTGTGAACATTGGAAGTTACCCACCTTTTTTTTGGATCACACCATTGCTCCATAAGTCTCCAACCTGTTCTTTGAGAGCTACTCCTGAGAGATGAAAAGTATCTTGGTGCTCTGTCCCTGCCAGCCATGTTACCAAGTTTTGTTCTGTCTTGGAAGCAGAGCATGGACTAGGAAGCACAAGTATGGAGCCATCAGCTAAGCAGTAAACAGAAAAAATAGATGCGATATTAGGTTTCCCCATAATTTCTTTTTGGTCTTTTGAGGCATGCATGAGCCCCCCCTGCAGCAGTGAGCTACTTTGTGGAGACCACAGAGCTTAATATGGTGAGTTGAACAAGTTTTTTAAGGGAGAGGACTTTGCTTTATTTGGAGAAGCTTGTCCACTTCTCTCTACCGTGTTTTCCCGAATATAAGACAGTGTCTTATATTAATTTTTGCTCCCAAAGATGCGCTATGTCTTATTTTCAGGGGATGTCTTATATTTCTGTGTTCTCTTCATCGGGCATGCTTCCAAACAAAAACTTTGCTACATCTTACTTTAGGGGGATGCCTTATATTTCGCACTTCAGCAAAATTACCCATTTTGTGTGTGCGGAAGGATGGATTTGATTACCCATTTTTTCATACAGTTCTTAAAAGGTCTTATTTTCCGGGGATGTCTTATATTCGGGGAAACGGTACCTCCGTCTGGAGGATGAAGTCGATCTATGGCTCCCAATCTTGATCCTCCTTGATATGCAAATGCCTTAGCAGACCAGGTGCTCGGGAGCAGTAGCAGCAGAAGGCCATTGCTTTCACATCCTGCACGTGAGCTCCCAAAGGTATCTGGTGGGCCACTGTGAGTAGCAGAGTGCTGGACTAGACGGACTCTGGTCTGATCCAGCAGGCTCATTCTTATGTTCTTATGTCTGTCCAGGGGTCAGTAACAAAATCTTTTTTGCAGTGGTTTAATATGGACCCAGTGACTCAACCATGTTGGGAAGGCGGCTTACTGGGAGGCAGAAAAGTGATGAAACTGTGCTCCACTTTAGACTTCTCCAGCCAGGATCCAAAAAGCCCCTAGGCACACACAGGTGTTTCCGCACTCCTACTGGAAATCCAGGTGTTTCTGCAGAGCTGCCAGGGAGGGTTATTTAAACTCTTGTGTTGGGATCAGGGGTTGGCATCTCAGGTGATCTTGGTGGTGGTTTCATGGACACTTTAGGGGTTGCTTTATGATGGAGCAAATGCTGAGGATGGATTTGATTACCCATTTTTTCATACAGTTCTTAAAAGGTAAAGCATGCTGTTGAGTCATGGCTGGTCAAGGCAAAGTCTAAGGCTCATTCCGCACATGCAGAATAATGCACTTTCAAGCTGCTTTCAGTACTCTTTGAAGCTGTGCGGAATGGCAAAATCCACTTGCAAACAGTTGTGAAAGTGGTTTGAAAACACATTATTTTGTGTGTGCGGAAGGGGCCTGACTTTCATGGGGTTTTCAAGGCAAGAGATGAGCAGAGATGGCTTGCTGCTGCCCTTGTCTTTACCACATCCAAACGTTGACCTGGCAGTCTTACTCTTGCATATGGAATTAAATGCTTCCAGCAAAGATGAATTGTCTTTTGAGTTGCAACCCACTCATAGTCACCCCATGAAGTCTGCAGCAGCAGTGGCATAGTGGCTAAGAGCAAGTGCACTCTGATCTGGAGGAACCGGGTTTGATTCCCAGCTCTGCCGCTTGAGTTGTGGAGGCTTATCTGAGGTATTCAGATTAGTCTGTGTACTCCCACACACGCCAGCTGGGTGACTTTGGGCTAGTCACAGCTTCTCGGAGCTCTCTCAGCCCCACCCACCTCACAGGGTGTTTGTTGTGAGGAGGGAAGGGCAAGGAGATTGTAAGCCTCTTTGAATCTCCTGCAGGAGAGAAAGGGGGGATATAAATCCAAACTCCTCCTCCTCCTCCTCCTCCTCCTCCTCCTGGAATTTGCAAGGCAAGAGATGAGCAGAGGTCTTCTTCGGTGGTCTCCCATCCAAGTACTGATTGGGATCAACCCTGGTTGGCTTCAAACCTCTGATGAGCTAGGGTTAATCTGAGATATTAGCGCTACTTGCAAGACTCTTAGGGGTGTGTATGTGGAAGGAAACCTTCAAAAATGTCAACAAATGCCTCCTTAGAAAATCAACAAGTGTATTGTATGCAATAATATTGTGCCGGTGCATGAAACAAGGGCTTCAGCTTTGAACTAGCAAACATGGCCAGCTCAATAATGAGATACACAATAATTACAGCGGATTTAGGATATTTCTGCTTGATTTAGGGTTGCACTGGAAGAGGGATGGCGGCCTTGCTTAGTGCATGGGGGGAAATGGCTCAGATTTTCATATGTGCAATGGTGGTTGGATAGCCGGCAGATGGAATTGGGCGAACGGGTGCCCTCAACAAAAGCCCAGCGGAACATCTCTGTCTTACAGGCCCCACGGAACTGTTTGAAGTCCCGGATGTCGCCGATGCAGCCTGGAATCTTTCCTAATACATTCACCACAAGAAACAGCACATCTGGTCAAACCTACAATACATTTGTAAACTATTTTCTTCTTAAAAGCCGATTTATCTCTCTCCCATCTCTTGTTTAGATAGGGGGCAAAAATATAGCTTTCCATGCAGATGTTTTTTTTTGTTTTGGGCTGCTCTTTGAACGCTCACTTTAATAGCAGGGTTTTGTTTCAGTCTCCGCCTTATCACTGATGGCTGCAGGGTAACTAGATAGGCAGAACAAAGGGAAATCCTGACTTGACTTGTGTCTCTTAATCTGACAGGACCACAGAAAAGATAACAGTGACACCACTTATGTTTACCTAGTGAGGTAATGTATACACAAGGTTGCATGCTCAACCAAATTGCATGTTCCCTTAAGGAAGATAGCCTTATATGTTACCGGATTAACAATATAGTCCCTACGGAGTTGGGGTAATTCTGCTTTAGGGTTGTCTTTGGGTCAGTGGAGGTTTTCCCCGAGTGCATTGCTGAGGTGGAAAATGGCAGCCACGGGCCCAGTTCCTGTTCTTGTTTTATGATGTCTGATGAAGCTGCCACAGGAGGTGGTGATGGCCACTAACCTGGATAGCTTTAAAAAGGGCTTGGACAGATTTATGGAGGAGAAGTCGATCTATGGCTACCAATCTTGATCCTCCTTGATCTGAGATTGCAAAAGCCTTAGCAGACCAGGTGCTCGGGAGCAGCAGCAGCAGCAGAAGGCCATTGCTTTCACATCCTGCATGTGAGCTCCCAAAAGCACCTGGTGGGCCACTGCGAGTAGCAGAATGCTGGACTAGATGGACTCTGGTCTGATCCAGCTGGCTTGTTCTTATGTTCTTATGTTAAGCTTCCTTGGTCACGGTGGCTTGACAATTCTGCGTTTCCTCACCACTGGTTGGCAGCCAGTGATGCAGAGCAGGGATTGAGAAAGGCAAAACGGTGTGATGCTACAACGCTGTGGATACTGGAGGCCTGCAGGAGGGTCCCGCAGGCAGATAAAGTATGCAAAGAGGCCGCTTAATTTGAGTATGGGGCCTGTGCCAGAATGGGTAATTGTTTGTCTCCAAATGAGACTGTGTTTATTCCTGTGTTGTCTGATACCTGCCAGGATTGGCAGTTGCAGTTTCATTCTCTAGCCTTCTGTAGCGGGGGCGGTATAGAGCAGCTGAAACTAGACAAGCAGCTCCTTGTGCTGTGGTAATTCTGGCAGCGCCTTACTCCTCTGAGGTGTTTTTTCCCCCCCAAAAAATTACCTGGCGCCTTTAGAGATAACCTCATTTGGATACTCGGTAGTTTTCTTTGGCAGCGGCTGCACATTTATCCCGATGTCTGGTTTTGCTCTATGGCTCTTCTGTCTTAATGACTGTTGTCAGTATGACAGTTTTAATTTGTTAAGGATATTAAGAGATTGCTTACCATGATTGCATGTAAACAGAAACAGCTTAAAAACTAGGGAACCCGCCATAATCTGGATTCTGATGTTCGGTAGTGGCATTTGGCCCCTGAGAAATCTGACTGGATTCGTGAAACTGAAAAGGCCACCTTTCACTACAAGCATAGGTGTCAAACTCGTGACCCTCCAGATGTTATGGATTACAGTTCCCATCATCCCCTGCCATCAATGTGTTGGCAGGGGATGATGGGAACTGTAGTCCATAACATCTGGAGGGCCACGAGTTTGACACCTATGCTACAGTCTCCATGTTCTGTCCTGCATACTTGGTGTGGACCTCTCTTTTTTGCAGTCAAGTCACAACTGGTTTATGGTGACCCTGAACTGTTTTCGAGACAACACATGAAAAGCGATGGCTACCAATTGTGTGCTTTGGTGGCCTCCCATGCAAACACTAACTAGGACTGTCGAAGGCTTTCACGGCTGAATTCAACTGGTTTGGGTGGGTCTTCCGGGCTGTGGCCGTGGTCTGGTGGATCTTGTTCCTAACGTTTCGCCTGCATCTGTGGCTGGCATCTTCAGAGGTGTATCACAGAGGGAAGTCTTCCCTTTCCCCACTTACCTTAAGCCCCGCGCTACTCTCTTCAAGTAGCGCGGGGTCCTCGGGCACTCCCCACTACAGGGGCGGCCACAGTGAAGCCGCCCCGACGCTGCCGCAGTTGCACCCCCTCAGCACGCGGCATCCCTGGCGCTGGAGAAAACAGCGCCCTTTGGGTGTGCGCCAGGGATGCTGCGCGCTGAGAGCAGCGTGCGGCATAGGGGGGATCGCTTCGAGTGCGGAAAGGCCCTCTATCATAAACTGAGGTATGACATCTGAAGGCCTCCATGGTGTTGTGTCTTCCTACAGTTAAATCGTTGAATGAGGCTGTTTAAAGCGAGAACAGTGTACAAAAATCATCCGAGGGGGAATTTGATACCTCTTCTGACACATCCCCAAACAGCTTTGGTTACACACGACCTTATATGTTTGTTTATCTGGTGCTGAAATCCTTATTTGCTTTAGAGGGAAAGTCACAACTTTTTTTCCCACTTGAGAAGAGGCGGTTATGTGAGGGAACGGGGAAACATTGCTCTTAGTTTTTTGGTTCCTTTTTTTTTTTTTGGAGGGGGGATAGTGGTATGGTTGCCATCAGGCTGTGTCAGTTAGCGGAGGGAAGAATGCTCCCTGCGTGCTTATCAGTGCAAAGGAAGGCGTGTCTGTCCTGGGGAGAATTTCCAAGGCTCTTTCCGCGTTGGATGAGATAGTCCAGGAATGAGAGTGATTTAAAATGAATGACGGGCCAGTGATGGATCAACGGAACAGTTGTTAGAGCGCCCTGCTATCTTGATCCGAGGGTATTTTCCCATCTGTGTTTGGTCAGTATTAATAGCCCTTTTGGCTCGGACCTGGGGGAGACCCCTGTGGAGAACAAATCCAGGTGCATAGCAGAGTATCTGGTGTATGTCTCTCATCTAGAGAAAGAACTATTGAGAAATGTCTGTCTTGTGTTTCCAGGACAGATACAGAAATGATAGGTTTTCTAAGACTGAGCTACATACCAAGTAGCCTTAGGCAAATAGCTGTTTTTTCCCCTTCCTTTGAGCCTATCTCCTATCCTTTCCTCTGCAATCCTGAAAACAATAAAACAGGCCTGCAAATGTTTGGCAAGGGGTACTAAGACAATGGCTATGAAGCACTTTAAACCCTTTGAAGCACTCTGTAAATACAAAATATTTTAATAATTAGCTACAGTATTGTTGCATTGATCTAATGTTTGCATATTGGACTAAATACCAAACAAGACTTGACACAAAAGTCCTGTAGGTTTGGTCTTCTGCAGTTTTTAAAATGCAGATTTGCTCCCACGGGTGTTTCCTTTTGAAAATCCCAGTTGCTGTCAGAGAAGATTTTTCTACTTTTCTCTCTGATGCATCTCTAAAATTTCAGTAGAATTTTTGTGGGAAAAGGCATGGATTAAGGTGTTTGGATTCCATGGATTTTTCCACAAGAACTTCTGGCAGCTTTGGAGAGGTGTGTTAAAAAGGATAGGATTGGAACTCTTTTACGCTGTCAATCGTCCCCTGTTTTCAGAGTAGCTCCCTGGGGCAGAACATTAACATGGAAAAACTTTGAAGGCCATATAGGTAGAACTTTTGTGTCGAGTCTGGTTTGGTCTTAAAACTGAACAAACTCAGTCGTAATGTGGCCATAAAGCAAAATGACTGAAGATCCCTCACTGACCATAGGTGCTTTGAAGTCCCATAAGGTTGCATCAGGTCCTGTGTATCAAACATGTTCTGGGAGTTTTGTTGGTAGCTTCCTTCCTTCCTTCCTTCCTTCCTTCCTTCCTTCCTTCCTTCCTTCCTTCCTTCCTTCCTTCCTTCCTTCCTTCCTTCCTTCCTTCCTTCCTTCCTTCCTTCCTTCCTTCCTTCCTTCCTTCCTTCCTTCCTTCCTTCCTTCCTTCCTTCCTTCCTTCCTTCCTTCCTTCCTTCCTTCCTTCCTTCCTTCCTTCCTTCCTTCCTCTCACTGAAATGACTTCGTGGAGCTGATATTTGCCCCATTAGGGAAATTTACATGTACTGATGGCTGCATATAAGTTTTCCCCGTAGGACAAATTCCTTGGGCGCTTTCAGTTTGGGATTTTTTTTGATGTTGGTAGAGCAGCAGTAGCAAGAGGCTGAAGCTTCTTGTTCACTTCCTCTACTGTTCTCCTGATCTATCTTGGACCCACACATGTGTGCAT